>NW_022589706.1:76343845-76819446 GCF_004348235.1 Phoca vitulina
TATATATATATATATAAAATGGAGTATTACTTGGCCATAAAAAAGAATCTTGCCATTTGCAACAACATGAGGGGACCAAGAGAGTATAATGCTAAGTGAAATAAGTCAGAGAAAGACAAATACCATGTGATTTCACCCATATGTGAAATTTAAGAAACAAAACAAATGAACAAAGGAGAAAGAGACAAGCAAAAAAACAGATTTTAAATATAGAGAACAAACTGGCCGTTACCAGAGGGGTGATGGGTAAGGGGATGGGTGAAATAGATGAAGGGGATTAAGAGTACACTTGTTGTGCTGAGCACTGAGTGATGTATAGAATTGTTGAATCACTATATTGTACATCTGAAACTATTATGACACTGTACATTAACTATACTTCAATAAAAATAGTTTGGATGTGTTCTCTCCAGATAGGTTCTAGATTTAAATTACCTGATTCCGAACAGTAATTTCTTTGACATCAGCCATAGCAACTTCTTTCTAGATATGTCTCCTGAGGCAAAGGAAACAAAAAAAAAGCAAAAATAAATATTAGGACTACCTCAAAATAAAAATCTTCTGGACAGTGAAGGAAACAATCAACAAAAGTAAAAGGCAACCTATGGAATAGGAGAAGATATTTGCAAATGACCTATCTGATAAAGGGTTAGTATCCAAAATATATAAACAATTAATTAAGTCTAACACCCCAAAAATGAATAATACAATTAAAAATGGGCAAAACACATGTATAGACATTTTTCCAAAGAGGACATACAGATGGCTAACAGACACATGAAAAGATGCTCAACATCACTTATCATCAGGGAAATGCAAATCAAAACTACAATGATATATTACCTCACACCTGTCAAAATGGATAAAATCAACAACACAAGAAACAACAGGTGTTGGCAAGGATGTGGAGAATGGGGAACTCTCTTGCACTGTTGGTGGGAATGGAAACTGGTGCAGCCACTCTGGAGAACAGTGTCAAGTTTCTTAAAAAAAGTTAAAAACAGAACTACCCTACCACCCAGCAATCACACTACTAGGTATTTACCCAAAGGATACAAAAATACCAATTCAAAGGGATACATGCACCCTGATGTTTATAGCAACATTATCTACAATAGCCAAATTATGGAAATAGCCCAAGTGTCCATTGATTGGTGAATGGATAAAGAAGAAGTGGTACACATACACACACACACACACACACACACACACAGGAATATTACTCAGCCATAAAAAAGAACGAAATCTTGCCATTTGCAATGACATGGATGTGCTAGAGAGTGTTCTGCTAAGCGAAATAAGTCAGTCAGAGAAAGAAATATACCATATGATTTCATTCATATGTGGAATTTAAGAAACAAAACAAACAAGCAAAGGGGGAAGAAAAAGAGAGAGCCAAACTAAGAAACACTCTTAACTATGGAGAACAAATTGACGTTTACCAGAAAGGAGGTGGGTGGGGATGGGGGAAATAGGTGATGGGAATTAAGGAGGGCATTTGCTTTGATGAGCACTGGGTGATGTGTGGAAGTGCTGAATCATTTTATTGTATACCTGAAACTAATATTACACTGTATGTTAACTAACTAGAATTTAAATGAAATCTTGAAAGAATAAATTATCCAATTCCTTTTGTTAGTGGAAGTGAGTCACCATTCTATTTTGGGGTACCTAGCCCCACTGTTTTTTATACTTCTCCCACTCAGCTTGCCTGAAGATTAACCATGTAACCACAGTCATGGAGTAAGATGTGTGAGATGAATCTTTCAAATTATTGAGATATGAAGAGATGCCTAGCAATGATGTTCTAATATATTTCTCAGAAGACGTTAGCCCTTTAATGAAATCCGAGGGGGACATGAATACAAAACATTTATTGGATGAGTAGACAATTTCTAAAAATTCAAATTATTAATGCCTCACCAAAGTCTCCCTCTCTTTTTATGACTTATCAAACATTTTAGATTAGGTGCACTTGTTAGGTGCCATGGACAGTTCTAGGTACTCATAGGTATCCGATCATTTCATTTTTTTTTTTTTAAAGATTTTATTTATTTATTTGACAGAGAGAGAGAGAGCGAGAGCAGGAACACAAGCAGGGGGAGTGGGAGAGGGAGAAGCAGGCTTCCCGCCGAACAGGGAGCCCGATGTGGGACTCGATCCCAGGACCCTGGGATCATGACCTGAGCCGAAGGCAGACGCTTAACGACTGAGCCACCCAGGTGCCCCGATCATTTCATTCTTATAACAACCCTATAAGGTGGGAACTATTATTATACACTCTTTGTGCAGGGAGCACAGAGAGATTCAGTGACTTGTCTAAGACCTCACAGCTGGTAAAGAGCAGAGCCAGGATTTAACCCAGGAGTCTTCCTCTAGAGTTCAAGTGTGTATCTACTCTACTCTACTTCCTACCCGGGGTCTAGTCTGAGTCCCTAAGCCTGGAAATCCATTCCCCCTCCACACTCAGGTCAACATTTCATTGCAGCCTCATATGCACTACTCTTCATGAACAATACCCCTTCTGTTCCTGTACTGGGCACACTCTGAACACACCAACATTCAACTATTTCAGTTCCTCTGTTCTCATTTTCCCCTCTGCCTCTGCCCAAAAGAATCTTAGCAAGCCCAGCTCCCACCACATTTCCTGCACATGGAGGCGGCCAGCTGCTGAGACACCTGCTTCCCAGGTATGCTTATTACCAATACCACCCACTTGGGAATTAACCGTACCAACTTGAGTGACTGCCCTTCTCCATTGTCTCATGTTATTAAGAAATTACTTCCATTATGTAAATATCTTATTTTCCCAAATAAAGTGTGAGCTTCTCAAGCTCAGGACTATGTATATAGTCCTTAGTATCCTTCACACAGTGTGAGATGTTCGGTAACTACTGAATTGTTCCCTATGGATGTCAGTGCATTTGTAACTTTCAGGATGTTCAGACTGCTTTCAGGATGGCCAAAGAGCCATTTGACATAGATAGATTTTAGTCAGATCCTCTGGAACAAATCAATTTACTCCCCTTTCATGGCCCAGTGCTCTTATACGCCCCTCAAAAACAACAACAACAACAACAAAAACAAAAAACAAAGGAGCAAAAAATAAAGGCTGGATTAACTTTGCCGAAAAAGAAGGAAAGCAATATTTCTTAAGCACTATCTTTTTGAAATGTTCACAAAAACTCTGAAGCAGATGTCCATTGGCTCTGTTAGAAAAAAAAAAAATCACTGAGGAAAATGAGGATCTCAAAGGGAATATTTTACTGGGGGCTGGCATGCTAACTTCACGACTCAAGAGCAGAGCTCTCTACTCAGCAGCATTAACCTTCTTGCTTCCTTCCAAGTGGTCAGCCTGTGCTTGTCAGTGAACTGGAGTCCAAAGAAGTCGTTCCCAAAATTGTGTGCATGAGAATCACCTGGAGGGCTTGTTAAAACACAGATGCTGCCTGCCCCTGCCGATTTCAGATATACCTGGCCTGAGGTAGGCAGAGGATTTGCGTTGAAAACAGGTGAAGTCTGCCAGCTGAAGCCCACGCTGTTGGTATGGGTACTACCCTTTGAGATCCTGCTCGAGAGAAAGTGGAAGAGACTTAAAATCAAGTAAACACTGATCTCTCCTAATGTTTGTAAACTGTGTGTATATGTGTGTGTGTGTAAGAGTTTGTAGTTTCTACAGTGAAAATGTATTTCAGCAAATCATTAGGAGCCTCTCACCCCTCCATCTTTAGGATAATTGTAAACAAATACTAAAATATGAAGTTTCTAGATGGCATGTGTACATGTTTGGGGGTGGCAGAGTTGGGATATAGGAGGTAGGAAACTATCCCCAAATCCCATGTGTCACAAGTTTTAACAATATTCATGGCCTTTTATTTAGTAATTCCATTTAGAGGGCTTGGACTTTATCTCAAGGAAATAATCAGAGATGCTTGGGAAAATTTGTGTTCAACGATGTTCATTGACATATCATTTTCATAGCCCAAAACTAAAAGCTAAGTACTGAAAAATATGAGCTTGATTAAACATATTATGATGCAGCCATATGAGGAAGTAAGATAGAGCTGTTAAACATTAGTCCTCTAAGAATATAGGAAGATAAGGAGGTAGGCTTATAATTTCATGAAACAAAAAAGAAGACTACAAAATAGCATGTAAAGTATCAAGTATACTTACAAGTATTTATTTCTAGAGGGCAATTTGTGTAGTGGGTACCTCTGGGTGATTACAAATTTTCCCAACTAGTCAGTTTCTAGAATATTCTAACATTTTCTAAATTTCCTTCAAAGCACATGATTTATTTTTATAAATAAAACATGTCCCAATAAATGGTTTGAGTATTTTTAAGCAACCTGTATAGCAGTGAATTTGAATTTTTCAGAAGCAGAAATGCTGCAATGGAGATGCATATTGTAGTAGTTAATATTTCTTGAATGCTAACCTCAGGCTAGAGGTAATACGTAGATTCTCTTTATAATTCTCACATTATAATTATATGTATAATCCAATAATGTTATTCTGCAATACTATATTTCTAGTGTGGGTTTGTGCATGCATATACATACGTATATAATAAAACCTGTTCTTATTCTGTATCTGGTAGTACTGAAGTACATAAGCGTTCAGAGGAGACTACACTCAAGGGACAATCTGTTGATCAAGGTTGTAACTTCAAGGGGCAGAAAGAAATATTAGTTTTGGCTATGTCTTTGATGACTACCTTTTCTCACCACTTCTGTCGGATAAGCTTCCTATCGAAGGGCTTTGGCCAGGCTGCTTCTCCCTATCCCCTTTAGTATAGGTGTACTATCCCTTCCGTCGCTCCCTGCCCTCTGGGCAACTATGCTTTTGGTCTCCTGCTATTGCTCTGGTTTTCCTGACTCTCTTCACACCTAGGCCTCTGCTCCCTGCCCGCCCCATGCTGGGTCATTGGCATGGATCTCTTCTTTGTGGCTGTTAGCCAGTTTCCTCTTTCATTCTCCATGCCTTTGACAAGGCTTAGACTAGATAGCTTCATCAGCATGTCAGGCATTCTCCCCATATTTAAAGGCTTCCTGAAATCCTAACCTCTTTATGAATCATAGCACCTGGCATACAGTGGGCATTCATTCATTCCTAAAGGACTCCGATTCCCTCCACACTAGAAATGCAACAGTGATTTCTGCCCTATGAGGCTCCGACATATACTCAACACACACAACAAAGCATGCCTACTAAACCTTGTACAGGCTACTCTCACTCTAGATTTTTTCTAAAATCTTTGAGCCTATATTAACCTGAGAACCAACTTTAGAATTCCTTTAAAAGAAAGTATCTGTTTAAAAACACATCTTAATGAGGATGCTGGTCTTAAAACATGCCCCCAAAGTATTTGACACTCTTCCTGTCAAGAAAGGTGGGATCTGTGTTCCAGCCCATTGAATCTGGATTCTGTGTTTGCCTGTCAAATAGAGTATGGAGAAAGTGATGCCACATCACTATATAAATTTAGGCCTTGAGAACTGGCATCATCTGCCACTGTCTGTTGAGCTACTCACTGTTGGAACTCAGCCACCATGTTTTGAGGAAGCCCAAGCAGCCCATGGAGAGGGCACTCTAAAGAGGAACTGAGGCCCCAGCTGAACGCCCAGCTGATAGCATCAGCCTTCCGGTCATGTGCATAAGCCATCTGGGAAGTAGATTCTCCGATCCCTAGTCGAGCTGCTGGGTAAGGCAGACCCAGACCTTCTATGCTAAGCCCTGCCCAAATTACAGGTTCATGAGCTAAACAAATGTTTGTTATGGTTTTTAAGCCACTGTTTGGGGGTGGGTTGTTACTCAGCAATATACAACTGGAACAATGGGCCTACTTGGTTATGAGGATGAGGTCTTCTGCACATATTGTAGTGGGTCTGCATTAGCGGGGCTCCGGTAGGTGGCTAAATGGCTCTGTGTAAGAAATAAGAGGATATTGGACAGTTCTAAGGCAGCAAGCTAAGGAGCAGAGGAAGCAGAGGATGAAGGGAGGGAGAGGGCTGTAGCAATAGGGAGAGTGGCTGAAGCAGAAATGAACTCAACAGTCTGTGGAATTATCTAGCCCAGAGATGAAAGAGATGATCTAGAACAGGGATATCCATGGCTCAGGTTTAAGGTGTTTGCTAAGGCAGCTGGCTGCCATGTGATGATGCACCTGTTAATCTCTGTCCCACGCACCCTAAACCTTCCCCCAAATCCTGCTGTACATCTAGTTTCGAGTCTGGAATACTCAGGATTTGATGAGTATGTGGCCTTAAAGTCTGCGGGGCAATGCAGTGCAGAGTAACGTAGTGAACACTTGAAGCAAAATGGAGAATGCAATTTGAGAATTCACTGGAAACAAGAGCTGGAAACCAGAGGTGACTCAGGAAAACAAGGTTTATAACTGTCCTCCCCTCTTTCTCACCCCATAACCCCCATCCCCTGGACATAAGCGAGGGATCCTGGATGTCTCTCTTTGTGGAACGTGGGCTCAAATCTTTGGGGGGCTTTGATCTTAAGGTTTATAGTGGCTTCAGTTGACTAGCGGTTGACTTATGGGACACGTTACAGCATTGATTCTCACCATGCACTGGGTCTCCAAAATGCGTGCCTGTAATATTTGTGCTTTGAGGGGATAAACACAATTAGTTTCCTGGGCCTCCATGTGGGCCCTCAGGGACACTTGTCTAGGTTGGTCTCTGGTGTCACTGGAGCATCACACACCTTGGTAGGTGCTCCTCACAATGCTGCTTAATGATGCAAGCAGTTAGATTCCTGCAGTTGGTCGGTCAGGTGAAATACTCTGGTACAGGGAAAGACCCATGCCAGACTTCTGATCAACCAACTGTAAGATAACAACTTGGTCTTGTCTGAAGCCACGAAGCTTGTGGTTACCGCAGCAATGGAAAACCAGTACAACCTGGATGTGAACCATTACAACAGAGAATCTTAGTTAAGTGAAGGATTTAAATTAGAATACAGAAGAAAGTCAAAATGTCCACAGCTTGCTTTTTGAGTCAAAACAGAGACAAACAGTGCATGTTTTCTTCAAAGTTACTTTTACTGGAAAAACAACAACAACAAAACATTTTGTTTTTCAAAAGAGTCAAAATAAAAGACTATTACACAAGATTGCACAATCACTTACGAATGCCGCAGTTAAAGGTAAGTAGGCCAGTCTCACAGAGTCCTTGTCTAAGTAGTTTTCTCCGTCTGCAACATACCGAGAATGTAATTCTCACAGCTGCTGGGCTGATTTCACAGTCCCATTGACCAAGCTCGCTGTGTCTTATAATTGAATCAGACCTTAGGTAGGAACTTTTCCACCAAGACTACTGTCTTGAGAGCAGTTTTAATGTTCACATTCTTTCCATTTACCTCTGGCTTTTTTCATAGGCAGGGCTACAATTCGGCATTACCCAATGTCTTTCTCCATTTACCACCCGATTTCCTCTCCTCTGCTTGGGACATAACTTCCACAGTCTTCACATTCTTTTCCACCACCACTGTCTTTACTCTACAATAATATGACTTACATGTAAATATAGAAACCTACATCCTCAAAGAGGAAGAAAAAGAAAGGACCACCTGCTAGAACACAGCTCCAGGTAGGATAGGTAATTCCAGGGAGCCCCGGCAAGGACTCTGCCATTAACACTAGCTTGTAAAAAGCAATTGTGAACTTAAAAAAAGAAATCAAATTAGATATGGTGTGTGTGTGTGTGTGTGTGTGTGTGTGTTGTTCTGCACCATTTTGAATTAAATAGGAATAAATCTAATAATACGCTCTAGTTGCAACACGAAACGAGAATGTTAACAGCTTACAAACACTGCTGGGAACGCTCAGTTCTCTTCTGAGACACGGGGCATACAAATGAGTCCAATTTGCAGAATCTTCCTCTGGGCCTTGTAGTCACACGTGCCACAGATGGATGTGCTTTCTTTCCAGAGAACCAGAGGCTGCAATTCTGATTAGATTCAAGCTCAAGGTACAATTTAGCAAATGCTACATGCTTTATTAATGATTTTATGCACCTGTGAGGTCTCTACTTAGGACCCAGAAGTTAGGTAAGAATATAGAAACAGTCTCTTGAAAATATAAATCATAGCTATCTGTATATCTTCTTAGAAATGATGAAAAAGCCTAACGAAGTGTACGAATTTGATTTTTATAAATAGCTTTCTAAAACAAGCCTACACATAATTTTTCCCCTCAACAGTACGGATAAAATACAGGGCACCTTCTTCTTTCAAGTATTTGGGTAAAATAGTATACCCTGAGAATTTGGGGTGCAAACCTACACCTTGTAAACTGTAGAATGAAACTCCTCAAGCACCACGTAGGAAAATGTATACCATGATAGTTTTTAAACACAGAGACTATTACTGAATGTGTTTTCTCGTGCACATATATATATACTTATCATGAGATTATAGTCAATCTACTTAAGAATCAATACTGTCCTGCAGTCCAAAGTATTATTTCAGGTAGCATGAGCATTCAATTTGTAGCAAACACAGACTTTCATTTCTATGAAGTATGAAAATAATTAAAATGCATGAAATCTCTTTAAGAGGCAAGAATGATAAAGTCAAATCTGAAATTAAGAAATTTGTATCACTAGATAGTTCCTAGTGTTATAGGGATGGATTTGAAATGTGTGCTAACATTTGAGATTTGTCATAAAGCTGTCAAAGTGTAATTTGGTTTAGCTTATTCACTCAGTGGTACATAGAGAGCCACATACATGCAAACATATAAAGACGTATACAGACATCCAGAGAGCCTATATATTAAGTCACGAACTGCATATTTGGGCTTCATTTAATCCTGAGGGCAATTTCAGTGAGTGCTCTTAAGAAAATATATTCTACTGGATTAAAGTTTTCATACTGGTTACAGATGGTTTCAGTTTTCCAGAAACAACTCAAATGGAGCCTATTTCAACCTGACCATTTAACCAACAGGGAGAAAGAGGAAATGGGTCAAGGTTTCTACAATGCCCCTTGGTTCTTCTGGAAAACTGAGTCCCACACGTTAACCTTGAGAGGAAATGGCAAAAACCAGACTCTACAATTCTAGTTCGACTCCAGTTTGAAGCACTATTTCGGAAATGCCACATGCTTTATCAGTGGTTTTGTGTACATAAAACATAAAAGGGTAGTGCAGCAGCTAAAGGGACAGTGTCAGGGTAATAGTTTTATGGATAAGAAGGCTTCATAGCCTCTTATTTTATTCCACTTAACTTTGGTTGGAACAGGAAGGGCACAACCACTTTATTCAAATAGCAAGGCAACCTCAAGAAATAATAAAACACTGAAAATAAGGATTTAGATTTACCGGGTGTCTTTAAAAATGTTCCTCCCGATCACTTGAGGTAATAAATGGCCAGCAGCATTGGTTTGGTTTTTGTGGTTTGATGAAATAGGGAACCATAAAATTATCAATAAACAATGTGGCATTCATAGAATATTATTTTTAAAGTTACAGTTTTAACCACTTGGACATTTACTACGTCCTTGACAGCTTCTAAGAGGATGTGGCCTGATAGAGCTGACAAGTGAAAAGTTCTCTTTTCTTTCCTAGTTTCTGTACTAGTTTACCTCAATGTGAGAATTTAAGGCTCAGATCTGCTGGTGATAAATAATGATAAATAGCTTATGGGGTCCCCAGGCCCTTGGTAGGTGAGAACTCTACCGCATTGGCCAGGGAAGGAAATGTCTCTCTTTTTGAAGACCTGGCAAGCAGCTGACTACTCAATATGATCACTGATGATCATCACTCAATATGATCACGATTAGCCTTTTTTGTAAAAGCCACGCATGGTTTTAAAACAGTCTTGTCAACTCTGGTACTATCTCCACCCAAATCCTAGATCTGTTTGGCCAGATGTGTTCAAACACTTGAGAGTTCATGGTGCTGCTTTGAGTATTGCAGGTTGGAGATCTTTGAAATTGATTGTACCTCCTTCATTTAATATTAAGTGACCTTAAACCCAGCCAATCTCTGCAGAAAATGAGGAACGGCTGATGCTGTAAGAGCCCTCCAGTGGTGAAAGATTAAGTCCGTTCTGGGGCGAAGCTGCTGCTGTACCTGGGTGGGAAGACCTCCATGGCCAAGGACGAAGGCTTTCCTCAATACGGGACAAGGGCATCTCGTCTATGCGCAGAGGCTGTTTTATATTTTGTGCTTCATTTCATCGCTCATCAGTGCATTGACTGAATTGTGACCAGAGCTGACTATTTCTGCCTCAACCCTTTTCTTCTACCCAATAGTATTTCTTTTTAGAGCAAAATCCCTTTAAGAAAGGCCCTAAAGGTGAAATCGAGTTATTTTTCCTAAAGGAGTCTGATATGGGAAGCCTAACTACAAAGTAATGGGATTATGTAAATCATACAAAAATCAGTCCCGGGTTTTTACTCCCATCTTCAGGCGTGAATAGCATAAAATGCTGTGGCTTCGAGAAAACATTCCAAGCAGAAACCAAAGACTGATGATCATTAAAATCAAAACAAGGGTCTAAAAGAAATTTACCAGGATGCCTTGTCTTCGAATAAATAAATAGATAAGATTCCTTAAAGAAAGTCTGGGAGAACCTTCAAGTTATTCTCTCTCTTTAAAAGTAAGAAATATTCCAATGTGTCCTTTGTTGAATATATGTTGACATACTTATTAATGATGACAATCTAAATATTTATCTGTTCAATCAAGTCTTCAAGACTCACCATGAACACTCACTAAAATAACCTTCAGAATTGAGTTACAACTGAGGCAGTACAAAAAGTCGCTGAAAGGTTCTGTGATTTGGATTCTCGACATCTCGTAAGCCCATAAGGAGCAAATGATGCAATCCTAGGTCCTTGCTCTCGGTGTGGCTGGGGCTGGAGAGAATCAGAACCACTGAATCAGTTTACATTCCCTTCTACCGCCCCCAAACAGGCCACTCCTCAGACTCCAAGCAATCCGTGAGAGAGGAGCATGCAACTACGAAGGGAGGGAATCACTGAAGAGGACCAAAACAAGGCTATCCACTCATAACAAAGGTTGGATTCCTAGAGGAAAAATTTTATACATTTCTGAGACTAAGAACTTAATTTTAAACACAATCACTGGCTCTTCAGGACTTCAAACCATTCTATTTTAAGGCAGCAGATAGCGTCATGGTGTTGTACAAATGGGAAAATGAAAACAAAGCGCAAGAGTTAAAACCACTAGTTTTCACAATCACATTTGAAATCATGCTAAACCCAATAAAAAGAACCTGTAGAACATAACCAAGGGAATGACTAGGCTTGACTGGTATATGATTCAAAATGCAGACCCATTGTATTTAAAATGGAACATGTGATCCAACTCTGCCATCTAATCTGAGAACCTCTAAGCAGATCTGTGATCCAAATTATTGATCTGCCGGCGTGCTTTACAACAGAACCAATCTCATTGTGTCGTATGTTTTGATTGAACTATGAGAACACTGAAGGGATGGTTATGCCTAGTCACAAGTACGGGAGGGAAAGATGAAGCGAAAGCTTATCTTCTGCTATTGAAGTATAAAAAGAAATCATTTTGCAATCATTCACTCAGCTTAGTAACACTAAAATAACACAAACTGTCTTAACAGGGTTGTTCAGGAAAATATAGAAACTTACACACTTGGTTTATAAGAAGCAAAAACTAAGAATAACACATGTAGAGGAAGTTTTTCAGCTGAATTCTTAGTGCTGTTACAACGCAACCTTCCGATTACAGAATCGTCCATCTTCTGTCTTGCTCCTATAAATAAACATAGTCAAAGAGAAGATCATCAGTTCTAAAAGTAAATCTCACTTTTCAAGAAGCAAGAAAAATGTCAAGATATATTTTATTTAACTATTTGGCTAATTTCAACATTACTAAATATGTTTGGCAATGTGTTTCTGACCTTACTTAGACATTATACTGACTTCAAGAAAGTGCCCAGAGTGGAACCTCTCTTTGAAACTTGAATTAAATCCAATCAACTGTTTGAAATGATTTTAGAGTTAAATGTTTAGTTTCACTGAAATCATCCTTAGCAGAGATAAAACAGTGTAATAGATATGTTCCTAAAACATCATGCAGAAATGATATTTAAGCTAAAGAGAAATATTTGAAATTTACCATTAGTTAGTAATATAGTTAAGGGAGTAAATTCTACACTGAGAATTCTTATAAGTGAACGATCACTGCTTAAATTACGTAGAATTTCATACAGTGCATTTTGATTAAACTGAGATACACCGTTTAGAGCCTGTAACTTAGTTAAATCCATTCTACACATTGACAAGTTCAAAATCCTACTGAAAATGAGCCCTTTCTGTCGATCTCTCTCTATATATAGTATATCTACTAACACTTTGCCTAAAAAAACCATTTTTTTTTAACATTTGAGAGTTGATATTTGAATACAATATTATGAAGACAGAAATAGGCTGTCCTACAGGTAATATTTGTTGGGGATTAAGAAGACTCTATCGTGTGAAAAATAACCTCTGAGAAGTATCAAATAAAAGCCATCTAATCAATTATATACAGTCAGAGTAGCTCGGCTAGGGATTTTTTAATCCTGTCATCTAAAAATTGACCTGTGTTAAATACGTAAGAAAAAAAGTCTATAAGAATAATTATGATTATTGGGACACCTGGGTGGCTCAGTTGGTTAAATGTCTGCCTTCGGCTCAGGTCGTGATCCCGGGGTGGTGGGATTGAGTCCCGAGCCCCGTGTGGGGCTCCCTGCTCAGCGGGGACCGTGCTTCTCCCTCTCCCTCTGCCCCTCCCCACCATGATGTCTTTCGGGCAGGTGCTCTCTCTCTCAAATAAATAAATAAAATCTTAAAAAAAAAAGAATATTTATGATCTCATGTTTGTTTATCTTATTCTTCTGTATTTTATATTGAGGAATGACCTTCAAGATGAAATGGGCTGTGGTAGGCTTGGAGACTTCTCATTTGCTAAATTTAAATTTTTGAACCTTAGGACATATAAAGCAGCAACAGGAAAAGAAACTATAATTACAAGGGGAGGAGAAGAAAATAGAAGACTAAGAAGAAGAATTTCAGATTCAAGGACCCAAGGATCTGACAACAAGTCAGGCTGAGTCCCTCATGAGGCAAGATTTTGTGAAGATTCCCTGGGAAGAGTGAGAAGGACACAGGGTGGTCGTAGGGGCAGGGGAGGGGAGGGGGCTTGCGGACAGTGGTGGAGTGGGGGTGGGAGGCGAACTACGGGATGGTGAGAACAGTCTGAGAAAGGAAGGAGATATCTATTTATACAATCTACTGGGGTCATTTTTTGGGATCCACAGCCCAGATATTGCCTTTCTATTCATTCACAAGACACTGGTTCTGCTTACATTAACTTCCCAGGAATTTTCCTTGAAATTTTGAAAATAATAAAGTTGCTCCAACACCTATTAAGGATAAAATAACAAAACCCACCAGTTTAACCTCTCAGAGGATCATGAAGAAGTCAGTAAAGATGAGAGGGGTGATGACACTGTGTCACCAGGCATTTGGCCTCGATGACTTCCCATGATTATAGGACCAGAACACATGACAGAGTTCGGCAGGGATGCTGGGTTAGATTTTCCCTTGCTCCTCACAGACCTGTGCCCAGACAGAGAGGAAAATCTCTACATGCAGCTGACAAGCGATATCCAGAGTTGTATAACATTCTGGAAGGCCTTGGTCCTAAGGTACCCTGACCCACAGCCAACTGGCCTGCCCCAAGAGATAAGCCAGCTCAAAGGGGACTGCAGGGCTGTGGGCACTGCCTTCAGTTGGGGGAAATATAAAGCAATCCTGGATGCAGGCCCCTAATGCTGGGTACCCTGGAAATCTGCCTGGATAAGGGCCAATTTGCTGCTCTGGTGAGGGCCCCTCAAGGATGACGGGGTTCTGAGGCATTTAGGAGGTTCATAGCTGTTTGCTATGTCCTTTGTAATAGCGTTAGAACTCAATCTTCACAACACTCCTGCAAGGTATTTTCCTTTTACAGTTGAAGAGACCAAGGCCCAGAAAGGAAAAGTCACTTGTCCGAAGTAATACGAGCACTAGAATTTGAGCCAGAGCTGCCTGACATCAAGGGGCCTACACTTGGCCTTTAGTCAAAGCCCCACAGTTCTCCTTCAACTATAATGCATGAACCCATGCTACTCACGGGGACACCCCCTACCCACTCCTCCCCACGTCCCACAACCACCTCCCTATCCCCGCCCACTGGGAGTCACAGCCACCTCTAGAAGTTCTGAACCTGCCTTGAATTCTCTTTGAGGCATAAGATGTTCGAATACCTAAGGACGGCTAACATGGAGACTCAGTATCTGCTAGACCTTGCCAGATTTGGGGTCAATTTGTTACCTGATTCTGCTAGACCTTGCCAGATTCGGAGTCAATTTGTTACCTGATTCTCTTCCCCCTTTTCCCAGGGAAGGGAAGAGGGACGGTTCGCCACAAGAAACTGAGGCCTGGAGGCCAGAGAGCAAAAGAAGCGGGCATACAGGGTTCACCCGGGAGGGTGTGGGCCACAGAGCTCGAAGGGCCTGGGCTGCCGCTGATCTGTTCAGCTGGGACAAGTTATTTTTTCACCAGTCAAGCAGGAATTAGAAATAGTACGTTTTACTTTAAGAATCAAATGGCATGATATTAAGTCTTGATATATAATAAATGATTAATACCCAGTAGCTATTACTTTTCATTTATTATTAATTTTATAGGCAGTAGAGAAGAAAATATAAAGGCAATCCAATTGCGGAGAAAGGCACAAAAGCATAAGCCAGAAGGAAGCTACAATCCAAGGAAGGAAAAAGGGAGAAAAGGCGAAAAAGACATTAGGAAGATAATAAAAGAGCAGCTATAGATAATAACTGAGAGAGAAAGCCACAGCTAAGTGAGGGGAAAAACAGAAATAAACTGATTCAGGAATGTAATTCTAGAATGCACTACAGAGGAAGCGTCACGCTTGCACCTGCAGCCCTTCCCTCCACCTGGCCTGCACGAAGCCACGGGGAGTCCAGTGAGGCAGCCAGGCAAGGGGCACCTGTCCCTTGGGCCGTCCAGTGGGTGATGAAAACAAACGCACGCAGGTAAAGGCGAGCAGAGGGGAAGAAGCAAGGCGGAGCCTCACACTAAAGCAACCGAAAGCGAATGGGAAAACAGAGATCGTAAAAGAGAATGAAATCACCAAACAAAAAAGCAAAAAAACAGTAAAAATTAAATTCTCAAACCAATGGTCAGGGAAGACAGGGATGGGGAGTGAACGGGTGGGACAGACAACCAGGAAGGAGGGCCACCAAAGCAGAGCGGCCTTAGAGAGAAAAAGAGGAGGTGAAATGAAGAGCAGGAAAGAAGCCAGCTGGGAAGAGACTCTGGCAGAGGATAATTCGGGTTTCGAGTCCCAACTCTGTCCTCAGGGAAAAACTGTGACCTAAAAAGCGTCACTTAACCTCTCTGAGCCCCAAGTTCCTCCTGCAATTTTATTTTATGTTTTATTTTTTTTATTTAAATTCAATTAGCCAGCATATAGTACATCATTACTTTTTGATGTAGTGTTCAATGATTCATCAGTTGCCTATAATACCCAGTGCTCATGGCGTCACTAATGCCCATCTCCCGGTTACCCTATCCCTCCACCCCCTCCCTTCCTGCAATTTGAACGCAAGGGACAGGGTTTGATGATCCGAGGAGCCCCGGAGGGCTGCCCCTGCTCCCAGCCCCACTCTCTTTCCACTTCAGCTGCTGCTGGGTGGGGCTCCGTTGAGGGGGTGGAAAGAACCTGGAGGAAGCGATGAGGAAAGAGAGACCAACGTGTAGGAGCAACATAAAGCACACTCAGAAATGGAAAGACAAATGGATCAAGTCTTACAGGGAAAAAGACCAGACATTCAATGAAACAAAACAATCGCGTGACCTGCCATGGTGCAGGCGTGGTGCCCATTAAAGTTTTCTTTTGGGGCGCCTGGGTGGCTCAGTCGGTTGGGCGGCTGACTTTGGCTTGGGTCAGTGGGGAGCCTCTTCCTCCCTCTCCCTCTGCCCCTCCCCCTGCTAGTGTGCTCTCTCTCTCAAATAAATAAATAAAATTAAAAAAAAATAGTTTTCTTTTGTTATTATTACATATTTATTTTATCTTTATGTCCCTGCAAATGGCATTTGTGATCAAGTCTCAGTGAACGTTTTAAAACAAAAATACGGAATTGAAGTGGGAGGGCCGGAAAAAGCATGTTGGGGAAGGAAAAATACAGCTACGTGTGTCGAATGACAAAAAACTCAACCAAAAATAATCCCATCAGAAAAGGCATCAAAGACCCTGCGGAAAAGGGACTTTCAACCCAAAAGTCAACAAACGATAAACTGGTGTGCCTGGCACACTGGCATGTCGTGCCCGGGGTCCCATTGTGACTACCAGTCGCTGGGTCACCGCCTGTGAACTGCCCTATCCATTGACCGCAATGTGTGACATCGTTACTAAGGAAGGATAAAGCAAATAATATCGCTAATTATCTTCTTAGCTGGGCTGTGACCTGGCAAAGTTTGGGGAGTGCCACCACCTGGACCACAGGAAGGCGAGAAGCAGCAAGACCCACCTGTGAAAGCTGAACCAAAGGAAATTCATAACCTAATCATCAGAGAGAGAGCACGGCAGCTGGTTATGCTCAGATATACACGAGAAAGCAAAGCTCCCTGTTACAATGTGCAGCTAAAAATAGACGATGAAATACTTATTATTTGAGCTGGAAGGAATATTAAAGGTTAAGACAGGACTTGAATCTTGGTCTCGCAGTTCTGCGTGTAGGGGTCTGTGTCCTCCTGCTGGCGTGTGGGCTCTTGGCCTGGGGACCATACCGGGTCACCCGTGGGTTAACAGCCCCACTGCAGAGTACACCGTGGCTGGTGGAGTGTAAACATGTAATCCATGTTCTTTGGATGAATGAGGGAATGAGCGCATTTCGTTCAAACATTCATTCATACAAATGTGCGGAGAGGCACAGAGGAGAGCCCCAGTGTGTTGGCTGTCAGTACAGAGCTCATTATGCTCTCTGCCATCCTTCCTTTGCTCCAGGCCTCCTACCAAGGAGTGCACAGTGTGGCTGGGGAGCCAAGAGCCCCTTCTGCAGGTCCTGGCTTATCTCATTCCCTGGGGATTGTGGCAAAGCCATTCCAGTCTAAGCCCTAGTTTTCTTCTCTGTGAAATGTTGTGATTGGATCAAATCACTGGTGTGACTTCTTAGTTGAAAGGGGCACCTAAACTCCTACCCTACCTCAAGGGAGATCTCTGAAGTCAGTCTGGTTTTCAAAGGAAATCTTCAACAGAAACCAGTTTCCAAGACTTCTCACCCTGACCATCCATACGAGCATCCGTTGATCATGAGTGTGTACGGTGTAATTTTTTTTACATATCTGAACAATGTTTACAATATTTTGCACACAAGAGAAAGAACGGCACACTTTTTTTTTATGTATCTGACTTTCTTTGGAAAGCGGCATAGAACTCTCAGGAAGGTGAGTTTTGAAGGATTTTGGTTAGTTATCTGAGTTTGGATAGTAGATTTTTGCCTGTATATAAAATGCTAATCGTTAGTTCCTGACTAGTCTTCTTCAATTGAGAAGCCAGCTTTTGTACTTCTATCTTTAGAGCTGCGGACTAAAATAAAAGACTGTGCTTTCAAAGGGGAAAACTTTAAAAAAATTACTGTTCAAATCTCGAACACTCAAAATCCGGATTTATATTTGTGTCTGATGGCAACAACGCCATGCCTAATCTCTCCAGACTCAGCAGACAGGAGAAAAGCCAAAAGCAGTGGCTAGCGGGACAGCATACAAGTGTGTGCCCGGTTGCTCCCTCCCCTGTGCCCTGTCCTCTCTTCCCCTTGCTTCTGCACCTCCATGGCTCACACAAAGGCCTCCCGGGATTAGCTGCCCCAAAATAGCTTTAGGTAAACATACCACCTGTCCGATGATTACAATATTTTTGTCCAGAGGCTACTCTTTTCTCTCTGCAAAACTAAGTGTCTAATTCTGAGGCTCTTCCATATGCATATTGGTTTTTTTACATTGAATAAAAGATGCATTGTTTACCTTTAATCCCCACACCCCCTCTTTGTGATTGTCATACACCGCAGGTTGCAAACTCTTAGAGAGGAAGAATTCAAATTATCTATTTCTAGAGTGCAAGGAAAATGAGGCTTGGGCTCTCATCTGAATTTTTAGAGCAAGACCCAAGGATTTTTGAACGGTGGCCTAATGTCTAGAAGTCTAACAAACATAATGCATAGTAACAGTTCCTGAATTTGGAAAAGGTTTTATACCTTGCAATATACTCTGATGTCATCTGACATTCAGATAAATTTTGAGGAGTAGATATTATTGACACGAGTGTCACGAGTGTTAGAGAGTTTGCATGCCCAAGAACACACAGCTGGTAAGAAGACCAAGCTGTGACTCTAATTCACTGATCCCACTTCTTAATTTAAGGCTCTTTCATTGCACAAAGAAACAATATTCTTCTGTTCCTTTTAGTTCAGAAAGGAACTCCATCTCCCTTCTTGATTCAGTACGATCTTACGGAAAAGTGAAAGTCCTAGAAGCATATATGATGCCAACACATCCTCATCTGAAAAGAACAGGAAAATGAGGGGGCAGATTTGTCCCCACACTGCTGACACCTTTGTGCTCCTATCTGAAGGCTGCCCATGTCTTATGTGTTTGACCTGAAGTGTCCTGGGTCAGACAAGCCAAATTCACTTCTCCTGTCATGTTCCATGGATGTATTTACAGCAAGGATTCCAGTCTGTGAATGTGGATTAATTCGGGTGTTAGGAATCTACTTTATCTGATTTCTTTTAAAGGGGGCCAAGTGGAGGTTGATTATTTTCTGAAGGGAGAGAATGCAGAGATGAAAAGGAGCGTCTTACCGGGATTAGCAGCCCAGCATAGTGGATTCAGTCTGATCAGACTGGATCAAACCCAGCAGCCCATCCAAGGAACCACTGCAGCTGGAGGATCTCCCCCTTTTCATGGAGGTCAAGTGTGTGTGTGTGTGTGTGTGTGTGTGTGTGTGAGATATATTAAAGACCTTGAACTCGCCCTAGGAGAGAGTACTCTAAGTGTCTGGAAACAAAAATGAGAGCTTAAAATATACAGTCCCTTCGTAGAAGAAATGTCAAGAGAAAGAAGATGTGGTGGAGGAAGAGAAGCCTTTCTACAGACTTTAGAAAACCTCCGAACAAGAAAACGTCAGTGTGATTTTCCCTCCTTGTGAGGAGCAACTAGATTAACGGTGTTCCCTGTGATCTCTCAGGATATTCGTGCCTTCTGTCACTGGGGCTGCTGGGAATAGAGTGAAGCTCACTCCGCAAAATCCAGACCAGGTTTTCCTTTCTTTCCCCGGCCAACCTTCACCAAAGGCTAACCTGACAGATCTAAGGTTCACTTCCTTCCTACTCACCGGTGGGAAAAATACTCGGGCAGTTTGAAAAGGTCAATGGGGGAAAGGCTGGCTGCGGGGATTGAGGAGTGGGAAGAAGAGGAAACTTGGTAAGAAAACTAGCTCCTTAATCATTTGGATGGGGTTTTGTTCTGTTCTCCCAACATGCCCCTTTTGACAGACAGCCTCCCCTGCCACTTCAAACACAAAACAATAGGATTGCTCTTAATCCCTGAAAACTGATTATCAAAGTAACATTCACTCACCAGCAGCTACTCCGTTCTGCTTTCTGGGGACTGCTCATCATCTGTGTTCTACCACAAAGCTCATGGTGGTGCCATCAAAGGAAGGGGGGGCAATGATCCTCGGCCCCAGCGGTTGCGAAGTGATGCTGATGACAGGCTTGCCGTGCAGCTGGGCAAAGCCTTTGGCCCCCATGAGCTGGGATGTGGCTGCTGGGGCCGAGGAGGAAGAGGAAGCAGGAGACTGACCAGAGGCCATGAAGTACGGGGCCTCAGTGAATGTGGCAGCTGCCTCTTTGCTGGGGGGCTCTGCTGCCACGGAGGAGAGCTCGCTACCCCCTGGAGTGTGAGCAATTGGCGTGGGGTGCAGGGCATTGGTGGGCAGCACCGTGGGCAGAAACCCAGGGTAGATCATGTAGGTGGGTCCATAGGCCCCGGGACTCAGGGCCAAGGGAGGCACAGGGAGGGACATGGGAGCCACAGCCTGCTGCTGGGAGGTCATGGGCACATCCACATACTGCCCCGTCTCAGGGTCAAACAGTCTTCGGGTCATGGGCTGTACTGGTGTGTCCACCAGATAGTACTGGCCAGTCGTCACATCCAGGAGCATCTTGCGCTGGGTCTGCTGGGGCTGTGGCTGCTGGAACGGGTCTGCGGGGACTGAAGCTGGGCCTGCAGGTGCTGGGGCAGGCATGCTGGGTGGGGAGAAGCACAGGACCTGGGGCTGGGCTCCTTGCAGGGTGAAGGGCAGCGGCGGCTGGTGGTAGATGGCAGTGGGGAGATGCTCGGGGCTCTGTGGCCCTGTGGGGGCGGCTACTGTCTCCCTGGGGTTCTCGGGTTTGGTACGCCAAGCTGGCCGGCTGGTTCCACTGACCTGAGAGCCTTTGGGACTACTGGGGACCTGGCTGCGGGCGCTCAGGGGGGGCAAGCTGCAGAGAGTGGCCGCTGAGGAGGCTGGGGGCCCCTCCCTCCCGGCCCCGGGCCTGCCTGTTAGCTCTCCGGCCATAGAGCTTCCTTTGAGGGGGATGGACAGGTAATTCTCACAGTCACTATGGTTCTTTTCCAAACTGCTGCCATTTTTCCTATTGGTCACCTCATCAGGAGGTGCCCGCGCGGCCGGAGAGATCTTGAGGGACCGGAGTCCCTGGGATTTGATGCCCTTTGCTGCTGAAGGACTCTCTGGAGAAGGCCCTTGGGGGAACTTGCCAGCGACACCCCCAGTTTTCTGGGTGCTGCTGGCACTCACCGTGAACACGTTTCGGTTGCTGGGGAGTGGTGGGAGGGGCTGCAGGGCCTGGGTTCTCTCCACATCCTTGTGGGCCGGGGGGATGTAGAGGGATCGCGGCCTTTCCCTGGCCAGGTTCTCGAAGGCGGCTGCCCGGGCAGAGACACTCTCAGTGCCAGGGTTGGAGTTTCTCCGCTGCAGACGCTCCGCAGGGCCCCCACGCAGCACCACGCCGCCTTTGTTTCCGGTGTCCCGCTCCGCCGGCTCACCCAGTCGTTTGGCCAGCTTGTCTGGATCCCCCTCTGCGCCCGCAGCCCCTTCCCTCTCCTCGCTGGCAATGAGCGACAGGACATGGCTGTCCATCATCACGGGCAAAGGGTCGCTTTTGCGCTTCCACTCCTTCCTGTTGAAGCTGTACAGCTCCTCCATGGACCTCACGGCGGCCGTCAGCTTCTCCAGGGCATTCCGAGAGGGCTTTGGGGCTTTCCCTTCCTCCTTGACCTCCTCCTCCTTGGCCTTCTCTGGGGTCTTCTGAGCAGAAGCCTTAGAGACGATCTTGAGCACAGGCAGGTAAGAGCCCTGCTCGGGCTTATTGGGGGCAATGGTGGCCACGGGCAGCCTGCCAGATGCCCTATGAACCAAGACGGTCCCATCTGGAGAGGACGAATTCAAGAACCGGCCGCCGCCGCCTTTGCCTACGTTCTCCCTCGGCTCCCGGTCCATGCTACCTTCCCTTGGGTTCACCACCGCCTGGCATGTAATCACTATGGGGGAAAGGGATCTGGATCCGCCCCCTGCAGCAGCCAGCTGCCTGGGCTTGGGCCCGGTCAGCCCCTGCTCTGGGGTAACACTGCCCTTGTCACTGCTGTCCCCTGACCCTTTGATTAGTTTCCTGACATCTCTCACCTGGTGGAGGGGGCCTTGGGCCTTGGACTTGTCTCTGACGTCTCTCACCTGGAACTGGGGCACTTTTTCCAGGTTGTCTCCCCGGAAGAGCTTCTGCTGCGCCCTGCCGTTGTCCTCAACGGTCTTGAAGAGGTTAGGGGCGCTGCCGCTGGCCAATTGGGGCGTGAGCAATTTGGCAATATTGAAGTCCGAGCTTGGCTGTTGCACGCTCCCCAGCCGGATCTTGATTTCGGGAGCCTTGGGCCGGATCACTGCCGTGGAGGTGGCTTGGGCGGCAGGGTACTTGGTGGCCTGCTTCCCCGGCTGCTTGTCCTTGGGCGTCTGCTGGATGTTGGGGACAAAGAGGCGCGACATGATGGTGGACTTGCTGGCAGAGATCTCTCCAAGATCAGCTCTCCAGTCGCCCCCTTTGGGAAGCTTCAGCTTCCCAATGGGGGCCTTTTCTTCCCGCTTCTCGGCCTCCTTCTCCTTCCAGGAGCGGAATGCACTGTTCTGACTCCGCAGGAAGATGCCTTTGACAGTCTCCGATGCGCTCTTTTTAATTTCACAGACTTCTTCAGTGTGTCCGTCCGCGAAATTTCGGCCGGAGACTGCATTGCTCTCCCGAGGAGCACTGGCTTTGAAAATTGGCGATTTGGACTCGGCCGCCGAGCCCTCCGCACCTGCATCGGACACGCTGACCACCGTGTACTCAGAGCCGGCCTCGGAGTGGCGAGAACTCTGCCTCTGCAGGCCCCTCTCCCGTTGCTTGTCCCCCCTGGCGGGACCCTCTGTCTCCTTGGAGGTGCTGGAGAGGTTACGGTGGGATGTGTCAGTGACTTCTCCCCTCTCCATTTTGAACTCATGTTCCCGCTGCATCTTCTTGGAGATGACATTTTTGAGCAGACTGGAAGCAAACTTGGACTTCTTCTGGGGGCCGTCGGCGCGGGAGGCAGGCTTGCTGCTCTCAGAGGCCTCCGAGCCGTCGTCCGTGTACACCGACCCGGGGCCCTTGCTGGAGCCTTTGGTGGTTCTGCAGGGCCCAGTGGCTGAGCTGGCTTTGCTCTCGCTGCGAAAATTCAGGGGCTCGAGAAGGGTGACCACGCGGGAGTCCGTCTGGACCTGCTTCTGGAAACACAGAGGTGTCTCCACGTGTTTGATTTCCCCCTCGACTTTGCTGACCACGAACTCCAAGGCTTTGGTCTGGGACTTCTTGGCCTGGATGTAGAGCTGGTCTGCGGTCGTCCTGGCCCCACGGCCCTTCCTCAGACCTGCGGCCACAGAGGCCGCACTGCTCCTGAGGAGGCTCTGCTCCACCCTGGCTCCAACACCTCCACATTTTAAATCCAGGAAGGTCGACCACCGCCCAAAGCCGACTTCGGAGAGTGTGGAGGACTCCCGGGAGCTGATGTTCAGGGCCTCGAAGTAGGGGTAGGCCAGGCTCCGGAAGGCCCGGGAGGTGAGGTTGCGCACCTCCTTGTCCGCATCGTCCAGTTCACTCACGGCACTGGAGGCTCCGCTGGAGTAGTCCGCCAGCTCCTTCGCCCGGATGGCCCCGCACCGGGTTTGCAGGCGAGCAGGGACAGCAATGAATTTCTTTGCATGGTCCTGAGCCACGGCTGCAGCCGGGTCTTGCTTCAGTGAACTTGAATTGTGTTCAGCAGCTGTAGAGACGCGGAGGCTCATGTCGCCTTCATGCTTGGCAGCATAAATAATGTTTTGCTTTTCACGCACGTTGCTAGGCTCATTTATAGCCCGGGAAGTCGGTTTGATTGATAGGAGGATCTGGCTTGCTGCACTCCCACAGCTGCTGGCCGCATCGGCTGCTGCCCCTGAAGCTGCGTCCGGGGGCTCGGGCAAGGGCTCACTCAGGGTGGCAGTGCCAGGCCCAGTGGGTGGGGGAGTGGGGTCACTGTCAGAGGGGCCGCTGCCCACTTCCGTGCTGCTGGTGTGGCGACCCCCGCTGTCTGCGCCAGGGCGCGCCGGGTCACTGCTGGTGGGGCTTGGAGTCTGGGTGGCGTGGGTGCTGGGAGTGGTGCTGAGGTAGCAGCTGTTGTCGTCGTCCTCTTCGGTCGGGGTGGTGACGTCCCCCGGGGTCTCGTCGCTGCCACCAAAGGAAGCGTAGTCCACGAATGAGTAGATCACGTTGTTGTCCTCGAAATCCCAGCGGGAGGCCAGTCCCACATCAAAATCCATGTCCTGCTCCACCTCACTCAGCTGGATCTCGTGGGTGGTGATGTAGTGAGCCTCCTCATTTTTGGGGGGGTCCCTGCTGCACAGAGACTTGGCAATAATGTCCCTGCACTCAGTTCCATCTCCCCCTCCTCCTCCTTCCCCTCCTCCTGCCCCTCCTCCTCCTGCTCTTCCCCCAACCCCCCCTCCTCCTTCTCCCCCCTTGGGCTGGCAGCTCACTGCACTCTGGCCACTGTCACTCTCAAAGCCTAAAGACGAAGACGAGGTGGCCAGAGCCCCTGCTGATGTGGTGGTATCATCCATCTTGGAAAGGCCACCTTCTTCTGCTTTGTCCACTGGGGAGGAGGTCGAGGAGGAGGAAGATGAGAAGTTGCTGCCCTCATCAGTGCGGGAGAGCTGGGATCTGGAGAGTTCCGAGGCAGCAAGATTCTTCCGGGCGGTCGGAGCCTCGCTCTCTTGACCTCTGGGCTTCTCTTGGGCTTCCTCCTTGGGACTCCTGGGGGCCCTCTGCTCCCCCGGGCGGTGCTGCGGGGCGAGTCTCCTGGTGCGGGGACTCTCCCCCGGGGCTGCAGCCGAAGCACACATCTCCACATATTTCGCCTCTCGCTGGGAGGAGGCCGGTGGCCCCGGCAGCCGCCGCAGCTGCCGCTTCAGCTCCTGGTTATCTTGAGCTCCGCTCCCCGGGTCGCCCACCTCCCGCAGTCTGGCCTGCAGACTCAGCTCCCGGGGGGCGGCTTCCATCCTGAGCCCGAGCCCAAGTTGCAGCGACAGGAGGAGACAGTGGTGAGCGGTGCCGCGGCTGGCCCGGCTCCCTCCCTGGCCCTGGAGGGGCTGCAGAGTGGCCCTAAGCAGGGCCCCACGTGCCTGGCCCGAGCCCAAGGCTGGAGGCACCACTGCGGTTGCTGCCACCCCCTCCCGGTTCTTCAGCCCCTGTGGCGGGGCCGGGACAAGCCCGAGGGAGGAGGGAAGGCTCCCGGCAGGGGTGGCAGGGGTGGTCTGGGGCCCGAGGGCTGCTGCTCCGGCCGAGACTGTGGCCACCTTCCCGTGGCTGAGCTGTTCTGTCCAGTTGTTTGCCTGCCACCGCCTGCGGCCACGAGTCTGAATGCCATCGGCCACGGAAGGAGCAGCATCTGTAGGTCGACCCAGGGACTTCCAGAAATGAAAGGAAAGCATGTGCTGTTTCTTGTGAAGCCTTGTCCCTTTCCTGGATGGGGCGAGAGTGGGTCACGTCATTCCAGAAATATTTTTAGTGTCTATTCCCTAGTCATACCGAAACCACACTTGAGGGCAGAGAGAAGAGGCGCTGAGATGACAAGAGAAGGTTGAGGGTGGAGGGGGCCATGTGGGTTCTCACTGGAACCAGCCACATGCTCTATGTAATCTAGTACAGAGATGTCTAGCAGGCATGAAAGGATTCTTTACCCACTGCCATCTTTCACTCCCCAGTCTGATTAAATGGGTTCTTCCCCTTGTTCTTACATAAAATCCAAATTCTGCGTTGCATTCCAAACAAATTCAGGACGATCCAGAAAGATTTCAAACTCTTCTAGACATATGGTAGGCTTTCTGCTTGCCTCAAAATCTATGCATTTTCTTTTTCTTTCATCTCAAATCAGATGAGTTCTGGTAATAAAACTTTTCATAGGAATAAAATATTCCATCCCTCTTTCTCCAAAGTTACACTCTATAAAACATAATCTGTTTGTTTCAAAATCGAAACCCTTCTAGAATCCTTACCGTGTTGACATGAAGTATTAAAAGGGCAATTTTCAAAGACTTAAGACATAACACTTTAAATATACTTTGACATATAGTCACTAAAAAGGAGCACATGGGGTCAAAAATGAACACTACTTCAAATCCCTACAGTAGCCAATAGATCTCAAAAAAAAAATTCCTTAAACTTCTAAAACCGTGGCAAGACAATAAACCTTCCATTAAATATAGCCTGGGCTGCAGCCTCATGATTCGTTTTCGCTGGCTGAATTCCAGACCTGCAGGGCGTGGAGTCAAAAGGCACAAAAGAACAACGAATACACTTACCCTTCATGAGTACAGTGTGGCTTGGAGGGAGGTTCAGAGAGGAAATGTGACCCGCTGGCATGCCCCACGGACATGAAGCCAAAGTCCTAGTTCACTGGCTCTGAGTTACATCCATTTCAGATAATTCAGTAGTTGTGCAAGGGAATTTGCCAGGCACCCCAATGATGGAGGTTCTCTGCTGGCCACCCTCAGAACAGATCCTTGGGTGCTATCAGTGGAGAACCACGACTCTTGGTTTTGGTGAGATCTGGCCCTCATCACCTGCCAGGCCTAATTTCACCACTATACATAGTCTATGTGTCACTTATGCCGATTGAATAAAGCGCTATTTTAAACATCCACATTTGTGGGGAACAAAAATAACATCATCACCCATCCCCTTCCAACATGAATGCCACCCCCGCAGAAAAATGTTCCTTCCTCTGGATAGGCGTGGGGGTAGGTATGGAGTGGGAGCCCCTACCAACCGAAGCATTCACCTTCCCATACTCGAAATACGGAGACCACAGCTCTGCCAGTCTCCCCATGACAATTTGCTTCTGCCCACATCATTGCCATTATAAACACGACATAAGGAAAGACTGGAAATACCAAGTACCATAGTGTGGCTATAAGCCAGAGCGCGAGGTAGAGAATAAAAGAGAAAAGGAAACAGAAAGAAACAGATAGAGGGAGAGGAAGGGAATGAAAGAACAAGAAGAGAAGAGAGAATTTGCTAAATTTGCAACCAACTTTTTTGATTATGGGGAACCAGACCTAATTGCACAAAGTCCTCGATTTTTAATGATAATAAAAATTTAAAAGTGATATTCACAGCTAAGAGTTATATAGCGCTTCCTGTGTGTGAGGCACAATTTGAAGCACTTTTAGATGTGAATGTATTAATTTACGTAATCCTCATAACAACCTGATGGGTGAGGTATACTTTTTATAGATAGGAAAGCTGAGGCACAGAGATGCTAAGAAATTATGGAGCAGGCAGTCTGGCTCCCGAGCTTGAACCTGAACCATGATGCTACAGAACAGAAGCTTGCTGGCTTCTCTGCTCAAATGCTCTCCGTGGCACCAAAAACACAATTTGAAGGGAATGATGCATCCGTTAGGCAATTCCATCCACATGACCACAAACAAACCATGTAACTGTTTCTGGGTTTGTTTTTTTTTTTAATATTACAACCTATGTACACATTATGTACTCAGGGATTAAGGAACATGACCCTACAAATAAAATGAAATGAAATATAATTGGTTGCTTCAGGCAAGCAGAGTTAATTTCAATGCCCCATTTTAATCTTGCTTTGAGGCCTTGGACAATAAATCCTGAACACCGCCTCAAGCACTGTGGGCCATACACAGTCCAAAGAGGAATAGAAGGCAGGATTTCTGCCTATCAAGGCAATTATAGTCTAAGGGGGAGTTTTCCAGCACTTTCCATATGGCCCTGTCTGTTATGATAACTCGATGTATTTCAGCAGTTTCTCCTTGCAGTTGGCAAAGTACAAAATTGGAAGGTCAGATGCCCTGGGTGCAGGTTAAAGTATAATTGCTTAATGCCTGAAGTTATGAAAACCTGCTTCCAGAGTCTTGCTTCCCCCAGAGAGCACAGCCCTAGAAGAGCTCCCCAAGAGACAAAGAGAGAGGGTTATCCTAAAAGAGGTACTTACCTCCAAATTCTCTGTGCAGCTTTTTCTCTTTTCTAACTAAACGAAAGCCATTGTAGAAAAAACTCGTAAGAAAATCTTTTTCAAATAAAGTCCATTTCCAAAAAGTAAGGTTTCATTCAAATCACCAATTCTATTTAAAATTCAGACAAGCAGAGAATTTGGAATAGGACAGACTGTATTAAAAGATTGAAAAAAAAGAGAAGAAGAAGAAACTCATAAATGGAAAACAATAACCAATTGTAAGGTAAAGTCAACACAATTAAGAACTCCAAACTGCCTGCCCCCTGCATTTTCAGAGTTCTCTGTCAGTATATGTTACTATGAAATACTCATTTGGTAGCCATCAAGCCTTTTATTCCTTAATATGACTATAGTCATTTTTTTTTTTTACAGATGAACTCAGTGATTGCCAACCTGATCTCAACTCTTGAGCAATTAACAGTGACTAATGTCACCAGCATTAACCCCTGTTAAGCAAGCATTCTTGCTTAGACCAGGCAAGGTATACTTAGTAGATATCTTTATATGGGATTTCAAAGAGCAACAAAGGAAATGACTCAGTGTCATTATTTTTATCTCTGTAGAGAAAGTTCTTAGCATTCCCTGAAAGTCTTGTGAAATGTATCATAGTATGAGAAACTTTAACATGATTCAAGAAATTGAGAATGAAGGCCAGGCTATCTACCAGTTGGAAAAAGGATATGGTTGTATTTCAGGTCCCTGACAGTGGCCTAATATAATAGACCAATATATCATTCAAAAGGAAGAAAACTTACCAGATATAGACCACTAGCTGAGAAACAAAGAGATAGGTTTCAACTTGGACTCAAACTAGAAGTCAGACAAAAGATTTACTAAACACAGACATTCTCAGGATTCTCTGGGAATGCAACAGGAGAGAGATATTTTCTGATTACTTCAAATTCTGTGTAAGGCTTCCCATAAATACCTGCACACCTCTTCACACACACTGATGTGAAGGAGGCTTTCTGTTGGCCACAGCTTAATGCCGGGGTGCGGCCAGCTGTTTCCCCTTCCTGGCCCAGGTGGGCACGCCTGAGAATTACATCGGAAGGAAAGGCATCACGTTATTTTTTATTTTTATTTATTTATTTGTTTTTGCCAGGGGTGCCAGGAAGTGTTTATTTATGTGGCTACTGAGGTAAATATGTGCTTTGGCTTGTTTAATCCTCTCAAAAACACCACGAGAGAGCAATGATTATTCCCATTTTATGGATAAAAAATTGAGGGCAGTGAAGACCTGTAGGAGCATGACTTTTCACAACTAATCGTGCTAGTGCCCTGACTGCCCAGTTCCGAGTGGCTCAAGCCCACCACGACGCTCAGCTGATGATGGAGCCCTCGGGCTGCGGAGGTCACAGGCTTATTGCCACTGCTGGCCAATTAGCTGTCCTACCAGCTGCCTGCACATGGGACCAGCTGGTCACCACAGAGTCCAAGGAAACGGAGTGGCAGGATTAGTGTAAAACTATCCCTGTGAATAAAAAAAACAGCATGTACCCTGAGGATGAATAAGTAGCACTATCTACTTGTGCAAAGAGCACGTTGTTGTAGGAGCGTGCCATGCACATTGTAGATGCAACCCCTTAGCTATGCCCTTAAAACTTGGAAGGACAGGAAGAAACAGTTCACCACCAGAAATAAAACTTTGACGCTCAAGCCCGCTCACAGAGGGCGGAGGTGGTGTGAAAAGATTCTTTACTTTTTCCCCTCCAGTCAGGATGGGTGTCAAGGAGTTGCTTCTTTCTGGTCTCCCGCCCTCCTCCCCCTCTCCTCTCTCAATGGTCTCCTAGATGTTGCCCTCCCTTTCCCATCTCCATTTCCCCCTGGCCCCTGACAGAGCTTCCATCTGGTTCTCTCTTGAAGGAATAGTGGAGGTTTTGGTGTTTCAGTTCTTACTGGATAAGGGAAAATTACCCTTTCCAGACCCGTCTCAAAGTGAAACGCTGACAGGACAAATAAATATTTCTCTGTGTAATACTGGCCATTTCAAATAGCCTAACTCTGTCCATTTCTCCAGACTCGGCTCTTGGCTATCAGTTACCCCAGGCTTCAGGAGGCAGGGTCCCTGAGCGGGGAGTTGCTAAGGGTCCAGGACAGTGGGTCAGGGAAGATGCGTCATTAGGCTTTAAAAGTTGCTGGAAGTTTTTCCAGGTTGGAGTTGAAACAGACTTTAAATAACGAATCAACTCAGCTGGCTGTCTACAGAATAACACAAATGACATTTCTGTGATTTTAGACAGGAATTTTTTTTTTTTTGTCTTTTAATTCTTCATATGGCATTTTGGGGCTAAAAATCATCTTTCTGTTTTCTGTTCCTTTGGGAAATATTTCCCTTTCCCTCATTTCTGATTTCAGACTTTAGCGATTTCAAACATGAGCCTTTAAAGATACACTTAATATTTTATTTTTCAGCTTTCTATTTTCTATGACTATTTGGAATATTATGAAAATTGTTTAAGATCTCATTTCTTTCCTCGCTTCAAATCTCACATTTCAATCTGCTCCAAACTCAAGTTTCGAGATGTAAATTAAGCAACTTTTTAGAAAACATTCTGAAACATTCTGACGGTTTCTATCTATCAAACAGAATAGGAATATTAGGGTTTAGTAATATATGTGCAGGGATGTTTATTGCAACATGTTGTGATAGCAAAAAATTGGAAATCACCTAAATATCAATCAGTAGAGGCATGGTTGATTGATTATAGTGCATGCATGCTATGGCACGTTGTGCAGACATTAATTCTGCAGACATTAAATGAACAGGAACATATGTTCCGGTCTCCAAAGAATTTCCACAAAAAGAAAATTACAGACGAAAATGTATTAGCATGATTCCATTTCAAAGACAACAATAATAAAACTCATTAAGGGAATATATAGTTGTATCAACAGGAGATTATAGATGCATAAACACCAAACTAAAATTGTTTTTGTGGGGCGCCTGGGTGGCTCAGTCATTAAGCGTCTGTCTTCAGCTCAGGTCATGATCCCAGGGTCCTGGGATCGAGTCCCTCATCGGGCTCCCTGCTCGGCAGGAAGCCTGCTTCTCCCTCTCCCGCTCGCCCTGCTTGTGTTCCCTCTCTCTCTGTGTCTCTCTCGGTCAAATAAATAAAATCTTAAAAAAAAAATTGTTTTTGTGTACTGGGAAGGTAAGATTGAATGATTACTATAAAATTTTCCTTTACACAGCTTGCTGTTTGAATGATTACAACAAATATGCTTTTCTTTTGTAATAGAAAAAAAGAATTTTATTTTAGAAAAAAATTTATTTCCTCTATAAACTTTCCTTAAGTTAAGCCCATTCAGCTTAGAACTGAAGCAAAGACAACTCATACAGGGGTAGACCAAGACATGGTTACTGCCCTCTGCCCTCCCCCTCTCCTCTCTCAATGGTCTCCTACACATTGCCCCCCCCCCTTTTGCCACCCCCACTTCTTTATTTTATTAATGTAGGGAAAGAAGTTCAGAGAATTTAAGTGACTTGCCCAAGGTCACACAGCGATGAGTAGTGGACGAAGACTATAATCCTTTCTCCTGATGCCAAATGTAGTGCTTTCTCCTGTATTGCTCAAACCTGGTCACCAAAGTGATCAAACGGAAGAGGAGACTCAACTTCGTTCTCCAAAAAATAGGGGCATATTCCCTAAACAAGCAAATAACTTCATTGTGGCATCAAGTTTTATCCTAAAAACTAATATCAGTTATATCAACTACTGCTACATGCAAAAATATAGATGCATCTTACAAACACAAGGTTAGGAAAAGAAGCCAGCTGCAGAGGAAATATACTAAGTGATGGCTACTGCTGGGGATGGTGTCAGAGAAGGGGCAGACGGGGGCTCTGGAAGAACTCCGTTTCTTCATCTGGGTGCTGGTTGCCTGGATGCATCCACTGTGTGAAAGTATAGCAAACTGTACGCTTATGATCATTCACTTTTCCCGTATGCATGTTAGGCACTATGTTCATTAAAAATTAATGTGATTTTTACACACAGAATATTCTCGTATCTGTTGTCATACATATTTCTTCAAGTCTTGAGATAAAGTTGATTGTTTATAGAAATATGCAGTATTCATTTTGCCACTTCACATAGCACTTGGCAAATTCTGGGAGTCTCTAGAAGTGTCAATACCCTGGTATTGATGAGAGGCATGGGGTCATGTCCATCTCTGGCCGCAGCAATAGGTCAGGATATTCTGGGACAGTCAATAGAGTGTTCCAGAGCTTGGGCAGTGGAGTCGCACTGCTTGAATTTGAATAATGACTCCACCTTTCCTGGCCATATAACTGAGGACAAGTAATGTAACTTCCTTTTACCCCAGTAGGGTACACCTCAATAAGGGTGTGAGGATTAAATAGGATAATCCATTTAAAGCACTTTGTACAGGGACTGGCCCATAGTAAGCACGGGGATAAATGTTAATAATTGCTAACTATTGCTAGGCTGTGAGCAAATTTTAACCCTTCTCCCTTACACATGTCTCTCCCATCCTCACCCCCAAAACTAGGACACCACACATTGATTTGTACGTATCAGATGCTCAATATTTTTTTCAGTTGAATTGGGTCCAGTGATTCCCCATGGTCTGTAGGAGAAAGTCCAATCTCCTTCAGTTTCATTTAAGGTTGCCCTTCATTTCTGTTCCTACCTATTTTCCAGGTTCAGTTTCTTCACTGTTCTATATTAATCCCCTGTTCCAATCACACAAGTCTAAAACGATTTCCAGTATGCCTTGCGCTTTTCTCTCTGAGTGTCTCTTTGCTTGTCTTGCATTCTCCCTACTTCCCGAGATAGCTTTCCTCCTCTGTACCTTCCGTAACTTCACGAATCTTTTAAGACTGATTAAATTGATCTCCTATGGCAATACTTCTAATCTTTTTTAATTCACAAAACCCTTTGAGAATCTGACAACTTCAATTTGATGATTCTCCTGGAAATAAATATGTACTTATATATAAACCATCCCGTTTTGGAGGTTTCACAATCCCCCTAAACCTCGGTCCAGCCCCCCATCTCTGGTCTTTCGGCAACCATCACCATCACAAAGTGACTCTTACTCTCAGTGTCCACAGTAATTCCTCTCTGGATGAATACATTGTTTCTTCTTTGGCTGTTTATTCCCACTTTTATGTGTTTTTGTTTTTTTTTCCTCACACGGAAAATGTAAGATGTCTGGAGACTGGCCCATTATATCATGCAAGAGACTCCCGGGTCAAGTGAGATCTCTGAATACATAATCTTTAAAAGGTCAGGGGTCATCAATCAAGAAAGACTTTGCTGGAAGCTCAGAAAGCTGACCATTTTCTGCCAGCAGCAGGGGTGATCAAGGGTGCGAGGAGATCTGACTTTCACCCCTGAGCATGTAGGCTTAGTGGAATTACAAGGAAGGAGAAATCAGCCAGATACGTTTCAAGCCTGTGGACCCTTCTTGTATTTATAACAACATGTTTTCCTAGTAACAGTTTATTTTGCTGAAAACATTTAAATAAAAACTTCCAGAGCCTCTCTGAGAAGATGGTTTTGCATTCCCCAAACACCTGCCTGATTTTAATGTGCTACTATTTTAGTCCCTGTAAACATATACTCCCTTCCATATGACTGGAGTTGGTCTCTGTATAATTATCACACACACGGCCTCTAAGAATAGAAATAGGTGCAGAGGATTTTTTTTTTTTTTTGGCTAACTCTGGTGAACTGTGCTCTCTGTATGCCTTTAGTAGCTAAAGAAGCAAACTTACGGGCAAGAAAAGCGTTTCTAACTCAACACAACACACTTTTAATACGGCAGTTCACAAAACATTCTCTGACTTTGGGATATGATCTGGATAAAACCTAACAGACTATTCAAAAATAGTCCTGAATCGCTCGAACCTCATTTCCTTCTCTATTCCTCGTGAATTCCAAGATCTGACAGATAGAAACCCCACCTTAGTAACAATCAGATTTGGATTCGTTCTTGGGCCCAGGAGACATCCATCCCGTGGGCCTTCTTGCCCTCTGAAGGCCCATTTAATTCAGAGGAGTCACAGACTGGTTGGGCTTCTAGGACCGTGCTCAAGGTAAACAGCAAGTAAGACCAAAGTTATCCTTGGAAATCCCGTAAGTTGCTCGTAAAGTGTGATTTCATGGTTTTGAGTATACAACTTATATAATATAATATGTGAATCTGCATAATTATGTAAAATATGTAACATATAAGTGCACGTTTATTCAATATATAATAATTACAAAATAACATTTGGTAACATTTTATTTCCAAGCCTCCCACCCCCACAGAGTGGTTGAATTTGCATAAATCAAATGCACTTGAATTCAAGAATGCTATTTCAGACATTAGAGATACCTTTTGGCCTCTGAGTTCTGTCCTAAAGCCTTGCTTCCTGTTCTGGGCTCAAAACAAGCCCATTTGGGACCAGTTGTATACCTTAGATACTGTTTCCATGCAAAAAGTTTAATGAATACCAACAATCTTAATCGGCCAAATCAAATAGTCACACGAAACCTGTGTCTGGGCACCACCAGACCCATCTGATTATCTAGAAAGACTGGCAGGTTTTTCTTTCCCAGACACAGCCCCGTTCTTTTCAAATTCCTATTTGTTATTTGTTGCCTTTCTTCTATGAAATGATTCGCTCACCTGGTTGACTTTTGGAGCAGTACTTGAGGTTTTTTTTTTTAAGCCATTGAATTTAAAATATGTTCCATTTCTGATACTGTAGCATGCAGTACAACATAAACTATTTGAAATGGCTGAAGTGAATGCTTCACGTAGGTGTATTTGTATGTGCAGTGGGAGTGGGGGTGGGGAGGACTGGAGTTCACAACTTCTAAGCAAAGTGTTTCGCCTCTCAGAATGGACTTCTAGACCACACAGTTACCCTTTTGCTGGGGACGGGTGTGTCGTCCTCAGTTCTCACTTTGCAGAGCTGCACTTTTTAAAGTTCAGCTCTGACAGCTGCTGGTACAAAGAGGACCATATGAAGACTCCGTGGAGAGAGTAAGAATGTTCTCCCCTGTGTCTGGTGAGTAGAGAATGTAGAACACTCTTAATGAGACACCAGGCAGCTCTGTAACTGTGGTAATAATAGCTAATAGGGTCAGGGTGAGGGTTAAGGGAGGTAAGACATGCGAAGTGCTTAAAATGTCGTCCAGAGTACAGGGAGGCTTCCACTGGTGTTGGTGCTGCGCACAAGGGTGGCCTCATGACTCCAGACACCCTGGGAATGAGTTTCGATCATTTTGGATCTTTTTGGAACCATCTTGTGAAGTTTCCATAGCTTACTGGCCCAAGATACATCCAAGGTATATACAAAAAGCAAGCAGAGATCATCTTTAATACTCGATATTCATTTAGAAACAAAGATTCAGCCAAGCCTTTCCTCTTTGATAGCCTCAGGGGGAAAAGGAGTGGGCTCGTGATTTCCCTGTTGGAGGATGAGTAGAGATCTGTAGGAAGAATGAGTATGTAGGTCATTTAGTTCAACCTGCTTACTGTAAGGCCAATAAAATGGAGAACAGGGAATGCACCAAGATAACGAATACTTGTCACCATCAGTAGGTCTATCCTACACTAGGTCTTCTCCCCTCATTTGTCAATTTCCATGGAGAAAGGAAAACCAAAATCACGTTTAACCATGAAATTGAAACACAACCCAATCTCCTTTAAAGAAAGCAAACTCTATGTAGATTTTTAAATTAATCCTGCTACGGAGATATAACTAAGCCCACAAAGTTTTCAGATACTCGACCAAAGCTATATTTGAGCGGAAGCTCCTACACCTTTAGATGATCTTTGAAAGAAAGATTTCCAAAGTAGCTTCAAAGAAATTCAGAGGAAGACAGGCTACGAGGGAAGTAGAACTCTCCGGAAGCCACAATGGCCACTAAGAGAAACTAAGCCTTGTGGTCATCTCAAGACATGTGGTCAGCCCAAGACAGCTCAAGACATGAACGCCTTCCCAGCCTTACAGAAGAGGAGAGCCAACTGTTACATCCAGGCCTCAGGAGAAGTGAAAGACTGGATTGCAGGGAAGAAGAAGCGTGGTAAGGTCTGTGCACCAAGAAAGTTTTGCCAACAACCCCATCTGTGGTAAGCTCTTTGACACTTGTGTCTATCGAACCTAAACCTAGGACAAATCCAGTAGCAATCAACTATGAGGGTGATGTCAGAGTAGAAAGGGTCTGGGTCTGAAAGAGCTGGGAAGGATTTATATTTGGGGCATCTGGAGGCATTGTGGCTGGGACATAGTCATTATTTAAAGGACTTGAAGTTATAACCATGGAAAAGGGGTAAGCACCAAATCCAAACCAGATATGAAGACAGAGATGAGAAAACAGCAAGGTAAAGAGAAGGCTAAGATGCAGGGCAGACAGAAATAGGTTGGGGAACTTGGTTCTGAAGCAGAAACTGGGAATGATTTACCCCAATCACACTTTATACTCAGCACTCCATCAAAACTGCTCTTGTAAGAGTTACAGATGAGTCCTTGGATTGAACAATGGTTTACACTGTTTAATACAAAGGTCTACTTTTTTCAGCAGCATTGGACACAGTTGATCATTCCTTCTTCCTTGATTATAAGTTTCTTCATTTGGTTTCCGGGAAACTACGTTGCTTGGAGCTCATTCTACCTCATTGATTGCTCCTTCTGTCTTTCATGTTTGTTCCTTTTTTCTCAGTACACGGTCTTCTTTTTTTCTCCATATATACACTTTCACTTTGTGATTTCACCCAGTAACATTCTGTACTTTCAGTATAATTTACATAGCAATGATTCCCAAATGAATATCTCTATCCTAACTTATCTCATGAACTCCAATTCAGGTCTCTGCTGAGGTGTTTAATGGACACCTCAAACTTCATATGTCCAAAATTGAACCCCTTGTTTTATCCCCACATCTCTTTTACTTGTAGCTATTCCCATTTCAGCTGATGGAAACTCCATCCTTCTAGACGCTGAGGCCAAAATCCTTGGTGTCATCCTTGAACCGTCCCATTCTCTCACATCCTGGCCAATCCATCAGCAAATCCTATTGGCTCTGTCCTCCAAATATATCCAGAGCCCTCCCTCTTCTCCCCACTTCCTCCTCTTCCTCCCCTGCTCTCAGCTCCTAGCTTCTCTGTCCCGATTACTAAAGCCGGATCCCAAGCCTTCCTGCTGTTTTAACCTCTCCCCTACAGCCTAACTCCAGCAGAGCAGCCAGATTGTTTCCTTCTGGAAGTGTAAGCCAGAGCATGTCATTCTCCTGCTCAAAACCCATTTCCCACAGAGTTAAAGCCAGATTCCTTATAATATTCAAAAGACCCTACATGAGATCAACCCCTCCCCGCAACTTCTCTGACTTCATCCTTATTTCTCTCCCTCTTGCTTGCTGGTCCAGCCAAAATGGCCTCTTCACAGTTTTGGAAAACAGGAGGCACTGTTCTACTTTTCCTGTTTACACTGGCTATCCCCTCTGCCTGTAACACTCTTCCCCAGTTACCCACATGACGACCTCCCTCTGCCATTCTTTAAGTTCCTGCTTAAGGTCAATTTCTCCATGAGGTCTACCCTGGCCACCCTATTTAAAATTCCAAACTGCTCCCAACGCCACTACTCTGATGTCCTTTCACTGCTCAAAATTTTAAATCGTACTTACTATCTTCTCATATATTATAAAACATAATCCTTTACACTCACCTATTATGTTTTCACATGTGACTATCTGCACTGTTAGAAAAAAAGCTCGATGAGGGCAGGGTTTCTGTCTGTTTTGTTGACTTACATGTTCCAAGGGTCTAGCAGAGGGCCTGCTATGAAGTAGGTGCTCTATAAATACGTGTTAAAGAAATACATGACGTAGAGAGTAAGGGGGTGAGTCTTGAGGCTCTGGGGAGAGAAGACTTCTAAAGAAGCGTGAGAGGTGAAGCAAGAAGACCAGCAAGCAGCCTAGCATTCCAGCTCAGGTGAGATCTGATGGCACTTGGACAGGTGGTAGCAGCTGAGTAATCCCGTTTCTGGCCCATCCTCCTTATCTGAACAGAGCTAGCCTCACTGTTAGCAAGTGCTGTACAATATGTCCCCATCTGGTCCTGGCCTGACTTCTAAGTTTTGTTAGATAGCATCTCTTTAAAGCCCAGCTCCAATGTTTATATCCATGTGAAGCCAAAACAGACTTGTGCCCCACCCAGCTGAATTCATTGCTACCTTTCCTTGTCTCCATAGTATCTTGCCCATACCTTTTCTGTAATGCTCATTGCACTGTATGAAAATTAGAACGTATATCTTTACATAGCCATAAATTTGTGCTTCCCCTGGTAGATTGTGAGCCCCTGCGAACAGCAAATATGTTTCGTTGCTACTTATCTTTGTAACAAAACCAAGATTAATGCCTGCCCATGGTAAATGGTCAGCAAATAAATAACAATTATTTTAGATCCAGCTCCATTCATTTCATTTTAAAGAGGGATATCTTTTTGCCTTGAACAGTTCGCATGTAATCATATGGTCACAACAGATGCAAAATGATTCTTTCTCAGAGAAGTCATGCATTTTTACAATTTTTAAAAAAAAATTTTTTAAGGAGAGGGACCGCCATTTCTACAATTAAAAAAAATTTTTAATGCAGGATCGTTCAAGCATCATATCCTGTTTTCTGGCTTTGTTTTTGTTTTTTTACCAGAAAAAAATTCAGAATTTCAGGCGATCACTCATTAAGTCCCAAGTTTGTGGCCTTGAAAGTGAAGCATGTCTTCAGCTCTAAAGAAACAGATTAAACCACTTGTGCTGTCAGCTTGAAGCATTTGGAAGCTGGCCAGAACTGCCTAAGAATTTTTTTTTCTTTCTTATTCTCTTCCTTTCTGCCAGGCTCTCACAGTGAGTTCATTTGCAGAATCAAATGAAAACCAATCCCTTTTATGCAAACCTTCCTGAGGCAGCAGGGCTATGTTTGGTCACAAGAGCAGTGGTTCGTGCGGTGGAAGGCCGGGTGGTGATTTCTCCCCCGCCAGGCCTCGCCAAGGTCCTCCCCACCACGCAGTGATGAAAGGAAGGATCAAACGGCCCTCTCAAAGCCAAGCTCCATCAGACTTGCCTTTGCTAAATATAGTGCACTCCAATAAACACCATTGTGAATTTGCAGTTTGCTTGCTGGCGAATGTATTGCCTCCTCCATCAAAATTTGATGCATTCATGGACGTATTTAAATCTTCCTGGACCCTCTTTGATCGACTACAATCCTAAGCAAATTTTCTTTTTTATTTTAAAAATACGTTCAATCGTTTCCACTCGGCACTTAAGATAAATTTAAAAAAAAAAAAAAAAGAGTTCTGAATCAGGGAAGGCTGAATGAATAAAGTTTAACCACAGACAAGGTTGCGGTCTCGGCAATTCTTAAAAATACCACCTTAGGTCAGGCTGCCAAGATCTATGTCCTGTGCCCATGAAGTGGCTCTTCCGCCAGTCAGATAAGGACTGGGTAGATCAAATTAAGATAATCATTGCTTTAGACAAATTCTCCAGAGCAGTGTCTGCTGATACAATTGTCAGAATATGCTCTGTGTTCTTGTCTGGAAGGCTCTGATGGTCAAGGTGCTGTACTTATTTTTGGTTGACGTTCACCTCTGATCCTGATGGAAAGTAAACATCTTTGTTCTGTAGCCAGCACCTGATCCTTGGGCTTCTGTTCACTCTTAACCTAAAAAAAGATCAGGAGACAAAGCACACCCGGCACGCAAAGTTCAACAGCAGATGGGGACAGGGACAAAGAACACTGTCTTCGGCAGGAGGATTAGGGGTCACCACCAGAGGACGGGAAGTTTTGAGCTGACTTTGGCCCCCGGGGCCCCAAGCAGGTGGGAGAGGCATGGGGATCTGAATAACCACCCCCGGGCAGAGCCCACTCGCTGTGGTGCGTGTGAGAGGTGACACTTTCTTCAAGACGAGCTTCCCGCCCCATGGGGTTCGACTGCTTCCACATTTACAAAAGAAGAAAGCTCCTGACTTCATCCGTCTATGGTTTTTAGCATCTGTGATTTGGGGAAGTAGGTTTTCACTCCTCCACAGACCAATTTCTTCTTCATTAGTTTATCCAGTCAACCCAACAAATTAGCGTCCCAATTTTAAGAAAACAAATATTTCAGCCTTGAACCAGACAGAAAAAAGAAATAAAACATAATGTTATGTTAGCCGAATAGGAGAGAAGTAGATTCTAATAGGACAAAAGAAAGGAAGAGTCTATTTTTTTTTTCTGCTTTTTTTCCTTTTTCTTTCTGAGGTTAGCAACCATTTGTGTATCCTTTATGTGCTCAGTTACTCAATCTTCAAAATGAGTGTAAACTAGGGATTTATGCATTTGCAAGATGGAGCATCCCACTCTGGGAAAATCTAAAATAATACCCCAGAAATGATTTACAACATATGCATTAGGCATGGTTTTCTTCTTCACCAGAGGATTGCTCAAGAGGTTCCTTTAAATCAGAACTGGGCAGACTGAAGCTTTTACAAACAGCTGTCGAGTGGTGGGAAGAATCAAAAGATCTCAATTAATGTCCCAGCCCCAGCATTCAGTAGCTGTGTGACGTGGAGCACGTAAGTCAGTGAACCTTTCAGAGCTTCCATTTCCTCTTCTATAAAACAAAGAGAACAACACCTACTTCACAGACTTGTTAGGATCAAATGAGGTAATTTGTGTGGAAGGGCTTAGTTAACATAACCCATTTATTTGTGAATTCAGAGAACATTCAGGGAGCATCTGCTATCTATGTGCCAGGCACTGTTCGGTGCTGGCCGTGTGATCTACACAGCATGGGGCACTTTCATTTGCGATTTTCATCTGTTAGAGACTTCCAGCTTGTGTGGAAATTCGGTCTGTATGCGGTACACCCACAACTTGTTAGAAATCCAGCAAGTGGGTAAACTGAAGGGCAGTGACACATATCCATTTACTTCTCCACAGAGTTCAGATGCACCAGGAGTGGTGAACAAGTCCAGAAGACTTACCATCCTTACTGCCTCATGTGCAGCAAAGGGAGGTGCCCAAACCCCAGCCTTTCCCAAACACAGGAGGGAAAGAAAATGCCTCTTGGTGTGTGGGTGCAGACACTGCTGAGGGCCTTGCCATTGTGAAGACTCTCACAGGTTCCCCTGCAGCCCATTCTCTGAGCCCTTGCATGGGTCACCATGGCAGGGTGTCCGTGATGAGGCTGGTTTCTATGTTCCAGAGCCACGCCGTGTCGGTGGATGTCAAGTGCTCCGAGCCACCTCCTCGTGTCCTGCCCCAACGCCTGCGGCCATTCACACTCCTCTCCTCTCCCGGCGCCCTTGTGGAGCAAGGACTGTTTCCGTCTTGCATTGGATCCTGAAAGCTACCATTAGCCATCTAGCCTTACCCTTACCGGGACGCCTGGGTGGCTCAGTCGTTAGCCTTACCCTTACCTCTTCTGTTTAGTTGGGCTTATATACCTCACGTGACATTTCTCGAGAAGCTATGTAGACTTCTCTGGAAAGTCTTGTTTGCACAACCGTAGGAAGCAAGATGGTAGCACTGCACGACCTGAAGGGGTGCAAGCTGAATACACTGCAGCGTGGGTCAGTAGGGTCTTCTCTAGTGTATGGTAGTATACAGCCAGTCTGGCCGTCTGTGGGGTAGCCCCAAAAGGAACACTAGAAACTCTGGAATATTCCTCACAACTGAGTCAGAAGTTGATCACATACACACTCTCTCCCATGCTCCCGCAAATTGTTTTGGTCACTTTAACCTAACTTTCTAGTCAGCACTGGAGAATGTTCCAAGTACAGGCGTTCTTAATGCCTTGGAAACTGCCTCCTCCCCTCCATCCACATTGTCAGAGCCTTAGTGCGGGACTGTATCATCTTTCCCCTGAATTACTGTAGCCATCCATCTCCTATCTGCTCTCCCTGCTCTCAGTCCCACCTCCCACCACCACCCATTTTCTCGTGTTGACAGGGTGACCCATCTAAATCACAGACCTGGCCAGGCAACCCTTTAATGACTTTCTGTGGCCTTCAGGACAAACTCCACACTTCTGAGCGTGGATACAGTACCCTTCATGATTCTGGCCCCTGCTCTCACCTTCTGTTTCTGAAATAGTGTACTGGCTCACGTCAGGTCAAGGCTTTTGTGTTTGATATTCATTTTGCCTAGACTGCCCTTCTGCTCTTCTGCCCCCTTCTCCTGAACGAGCCCGGCTCAGATGTCACCTCCCCTGGGTGCAATTTGAAGGCAAAAGTGGGACCAGGTATTTAGCAACGAGAACACTTCTTCAGCCCCCAGAGTGCTGAAAAGTAACAGTCTTGCAGAAAGGTCAGAAAGAAAGTCATGCCTCTCCCACCACACACTGATTCGTAGGGATTAGATGCTAGTGGCAAGAAGTTCAGAGAGCTATCCACAGAGTAAGGGCCATGCTGAGCCTATCCCACTCTGTTCCTTCCTGGCCTCTGGGCCGCCACACAGAGATGATCAGATGGCAGAGAGGTCCCAGGAGGGTCAGCCTCAAGTTGCATGGGAAATAAAAATCAGAAAATGTAGCAGGAAAAGTTGAAGCTCCGGAACCTGAAAAACCAAATTCTGACTTAACAAATCAAGAACTTAATGCCTTAAACCAAATTCTGGCCCATTAGATCTGGAGATCTAATATCTTTAGATCTCCGTTGATCATTCCCTTGTGAAAGGATTAGACTCTGTCCAAGGTTTGCATATTTTGCTTCACCCAGCCCTAGGTGTTCCAGAGGCTTTTCAAGGGCCACGTCAGGAGAATAGAAGGAGCAGAGAGGGGGATGAACACAATTCCTCAAGATCACCTCCATTGCTGTCAGATATTCTGTTCTTCTGTGTAAGATTCCATGAATGCTGCTTCAAAAGCATTACAAGACGCTAAAAGAAACTAATAAACAGTAGATATGTCATGACCCAACCTGTGCTTCACTTTCTCCCAGAGTTAAGTAAGACTTGTTGGCTGATGCTTCAGGGGTAATGGGGCACTGTTTCCAGCTGCTTCTGCTGTCCCCTACCTGCTGGGCTGCTGACTGTCCAAGGATCAGTTGGACTTTGTCCCCAAACCACTCAGTGTCAGTTGCACTTGTTGATGATATTCTTTTAATCACATATTATATAAGCCAGTGAACCGAGAGTCCTTTTTCCTATGAATACTAAGGAGAATGCTTTGGGAAGACTTAATAAAAAACAAGTGACTAAAAATATTGCTGTGGAATTATGTATGGGGAAGTCAACTCTGTAGGGGAAGATTGTAAAAATCTAGATGGAATCTACTCTCAGACTGTTTCACGAGTATCTTGGAATTCTAATTCCACCGCAAAGAAATCAACCTGGAAATTGTACATGGTGTATCAGAAAGTGGGGTTCACTGAAAAGGGGCAGCAAGCTAACTCCAAACAGTGTGTCCATACTCAGATGAAGCCTTGGCCCTACATTAGTCACTGGAAAATAGACATCTATGTTTTAAGATAAAATAAAATGTTTAGATAGATAGATAGATATACATATTATTTTTATGATTCCCCACTTTGAGACAGACCAGAAAATATTCCTTCTGTAAAAACAAGCAAGAGAAGAAGCAAGCAAACAAACCCACAGCAACAGTCCAGGCTCTGAGTTTCTGTTGGCACTTTTTTTTTTCCAAACAGAGAAGTCACTTCTATTGAAGGGGACCCTGGCTGGCCTTGCATTCGTGCAGCTGTCAGGCTCAATGGCCACTATAACACAGACAACATGGTCATTTCCAACTACAACAGGTGTCCCTGATTTTAAGTCTTTCTTAAATTTCAGCAGAGACTGCAGTATGATCATGAAAAAAAAAAGTTGGACCAGAAGAAGAAAGATAGTCGGGGGTGCAGAGTGAATGGTGTGACCTGGAGGATCTCTCTCTAATTGGTCAGTACATTTGGAGTGCCAGAGAGCTCTGCTTGGCAAACCCACCATTACAGAGATTTACCGATTCTGCTTTCAACTGAGATCAGTTGCTAAATGACTTGTCTCATTTTTGTTGGGTAGGGACAGCATGCTGATCATACAAATCTATGTATGCCCAGTGATCATTGTAACTGCGTACAGCAAAATTAGCATGGCTAGGGGCCAACAGAAATGTGCCGACTAGGTAGGCGTTGACCTAAAAAGTGTAATACGTTAGTGCAAGGAAGATGCGTTACATTCTTTGGTAGAAGGTATAGTCATTCTGAAATCAGAGTGTGGATCCCTGGGGTGCAAAGCAGTTTGTGAAAGACGAAATGTTTTATCAGGAGTCTCTATGATCTGTAATTAAGTACAACCTTTAGTAAACAAATCAAGAACTTAATGCCTTAAATGGCAGATAAGGCATGAGCCTTCAAAATGGCATCTTGTCCTCCATAGAGTTCTACTGGGGAAAGTGGACTAGGTCTTAACATCTTTGCAAAGCAAACATCTACTACGTCCTACCACTGTCTGACGTCCTCAGCCCCTCTTCCCTGTGATAGTCATTGTCTTAGTCTAGACGTATTTGTACATATTAAAATATATTTTCTCTTTATAACACAGTTGAAATCACATCTTATATACTGTTCTGCAACTTTCTTTATGCATCTTATTTTTAAAGCTCTACCATAAGGTATAGTTCTATGTATTTCCTAAAGATTATTTAGCTAGCTAGTTCATGTCTTACTTTATAGTGGGGATATGGGCATAATAGTAAAAAAAATGATTAAAACAATACAGAAGGATATAAATAAAAAAAACTGTTGACAATCTGGGAGATACAAGAGATAGTCTAAGAGGTGAGGAAGGGGTGACATCTGAGAATAAGTAATTTCTATCAAGAGCAGGAATAGGCCCGCTCTGATTAGTCTTTCCATCTTCTGCAAAGTTCAAGGTTCTATGAGAATCTGCTTAATTTCCCAGGGAGCAATCTGTAGAATAAAACTGGAGTAATGTCAGGAAATGTCCCCCAACTTTGTCATTATCCCTAACTGATTTCTGCTAGTTTATAGCACCTCAACTAAGGTACTAATTAGGTGGGAGTAAGAGTTTTTGAAGGTCAGACTTTCTAGTAGAATGGGAGTCAAGCCACTATGAGGTCTGTTTATTTCTTTGATGAATAATTTTCCTTTCATCCAGGACTGTGCTTACTTTTTTTGTAGGGAGGCTGAATGAGCTTAACAAAGTCCTCTAAATTAAGAGAGCCAACTGGAGGATAGTTTTTAATAGGATAAAAAGGTGTGGCCCCCAGTCTTAATCAATAGGAAGGAGTTATGGAGTTCCACAAGAGGGGCATTGGCTTTAGGGTCAGACCAAATGCTTGGGTTCAAATCCAGAGTCTACTACATACTAACCATGTGATCTAGGCATGATTCGACTCTCAAAGCCTCTATCTCCTCATATGTAAGCTGAGGTATATTAATCCCCCTATTATAGGGCTATTGGGAGAAGTAAATAAGATAATGTCCGTTCTCATTGGCCAGGTCCCTGCATGCACTGGGTCAGGCACTGTGCTGGATTTCCAGAGAAGGACACATGCTAAGTATATGGTAGGCAATCATTAAAGACTTGTTGACTTGACTCGATCTCATGAAGTAACAGGGATACTCAAAAAATAAACAAAACAAATAGGAGACCATCACTGATAGAGCTTTGGAATGGTGCTATAAGGGAGTAGATTAAGCAACTCTTTTCACATAATGCTCCCCTGGACTTCTTATCCAGAAACAGACATAGACGGAAGGAACAGGGAGGAGGAAAATCAGATACTTCTTGAGACTAAAAGAAAAATTATACAAATAATGAATACAATATATCCCCTGCAGGGTGATTATTAATGAAAAATTCTGTTGCAAAGGGCCATGGCTTAAACTCTGGCCCTATTCACTTCCAGGATACAGATATCTGGTGCAGTATTTCTCGATCTCAGCACTACTGACATTTTAGGAGAGATGCTGCTCTGTTGTGGGGGGCTGTCCCATGCATTTTAGTGTGTTTGGCAGCATCCCTGACTTTCACACACTAAATGCCAGTAGGACTCTCCACCAAGAGGTGACAACCAAAAAATGTCTCCAGACGTTGCCAAATGTCCTATATCCCACAAAATTGTTCCTAGTTGAGAATCACTGCCCTAGGGTCTATTTGACCAAAGAATGTAAGAAAAAAATATATTCCCAAGGAAGAGACCCAGCACTCAGGCTTAGCTCAGTAGTGGCTGGGACATATTGGAGGATATGTAATTTATATCAAGAGTAATTGGAAGATAAGTTGCTGGGACACTTCTGAGTGCAGATGTTTCTGCCAGCCAGATTAGACTTCCAGTCCAACTGTGTGTTTGTGCCCAAAGGAGAAAAGGATTACAAAAACTGGAAAGACCTATTTTCACTGAAGTCTCTCAGAAACACTGAGAAATGTCATCCTTCCTCATCATCTGTCCCTCTTGCTAATTCTGGCCACTCTTCCACTTGATGTTCCTCCAATGTACTGATTAATCCTGTCTTTTCCTCTGTCCTTTGGATCTTTTGACATCTCAGGGCTTGCTGACTCTGGAGGGACTCCCATCCCAGGGCTAGCCAGTTATTAGAGATAGCAAACAACCTGCTGGTGAGCGTGAGTTTCATATGCAAACCAGCCAATCCAGAGCCCACACCACCACCCACCTCCTCTATGGGCTCTCACACTCAGGGCCACTATTTCCCTGTCTCAGTCACCCCCAGAACCAGGTACCAGACAACTCGGGGCAGCCCCTTTACCTCAGAGCCTGATGAAATTATTCAAACTTGCCAATCCTAAACTGTGTACCCTGTCTTGCCCATTCCTTCCCACAAAAACCACAATAAAGGCTCTTGCCCACATTTCTTCCTCACTCCCTCAGCCTCTTGACTGACCCTGGTGCTCCCTCGTGTGCCCCTTCCTCCTGGGATTTGTGGGTATAACAATTATCTTTTCAATGGCAACTGTCTCCTGATCAGTTGGCCCCTCCATACCTGACCAATCATAAACCCCACATTTTAAAATACACGCTTGCTATGCGGCCACCACAGATCCTACACGATGTTCCCAGCATGGGTTCACTCACGCCTCGGGTGCCTTCCCCAAGCACACCGTGCCCGCTCCTGCCACAGAGCTCATCCCTTGCCGTTCCTTCTGCCAGAGAGGGCCCTCTTACTTCAGAACCCCTTCACCCAGACCCCAGGAGCTTCTCCACACTCCAAATCTCATCTCAGTCAGGAACTTCTTCAGAGACCTTCCCTGAACCCCAGCCAAGGTCAAGTCCCTTTGCCATTGTTCTCATAAGATCTCTACTGGTTCTTCTTACCACTTAATGTAGCTTGCATTTGATTCCCTGAGTGATTATTTGATTAAGGTCTGGTGTCCCCCTTAGATTGGAAACGCCCAGAGAGCAGCAGCTGGGTCCCTTTTTTCTCACTATCACACCCTCAGCGCACTGCCTGGCACAAGGTAGGTGCTCAATATTTGTTGGTTAAATGAATAGATGAATCTCTTGGGGACTCCTAGAAATGACAGGAGCAGTCTGAAGACTTCAAAGAGAAGGAGTCTTTTCCAGTCTCTTCTTTCCAAGAAAGTTGGAAGAGAGTCAGAGAAATATGTTTTATTACTGTTAACATGGCTTCACTGTCCCCAGGCAGCTGGATTGTAACAGACAACACAGTGTTAATAGATTACGGCACATACACATGACGGCATATTATGCAACCACTGGAAATCATGTTCGCAGCCTAATGTTTCATACATGGTCCTAGAAAGGAACACCACATAGGTATTCAAATTATATTGCAGATTTAGGTTTGTTGTTAACATGTAAAAATGATCCCGATATATTATTCAGTTAAAAAAAAAAAAAGCAGGCTGTAGAACAATTTGTAGAGGTTGATATTGATTTGTTTAAAATTAGAATAAAATTATAAATATGTGCTGATGATATGCCAGGCACTGTGAGAAATATTTTACATTTGTATGGAATATCTTACAATAGACCTATAAGGAAGAAACTTGTTACCTCCATCTTAAAGATAAGGAAAATGAGGCTTTTCTAGGTAGAACACTTGCCCATGGCTCTATATTAGTGTCATGACTACATTAACAACTATGGTAATAGCGATTTTCTCGAGTTAGGACTATTTCTCTATTTTCTAAATTTTCTGCAATGAATATGGGTTAATTTTGTAACATATCATAATTAACTTAAAAATACATGTAATTGTTTTTAATGACAAAAATGTTATTTAAGCAATGTTAATTGTCAGATAAGATAACAAGATAAATTTTACATACAGTATCATTTCAGTGATGTTTTGTAAAAAGCAGAAATTATATATTGAAAGGAAATGGGTACCCGAGTTAGAAAATGAACGGTGTTTTTCTCTTTACTTGAGCACTGTGTCATTTCCCAAATTCCTTACAATGATCTTGCTTTCCTTATTAAGCAGTTTGCCAAAGTTGCCCACCGAATAGCAGTGAGCACTGGGATACTTTAATTGCAGACTAAATCCCCCCAAAGTTTCTGAGACATTTTGAACTCTGACCCCACCATGTCAAGCATGCAGGGGATTTAATTTTTTTCCCTATAGCAAAACTAATTTTTATTTCAAATCTAAGAATGGAAAATGTCTCAAGGCCAATGCATTTCACTCCCCTTTCTTCCCCAGCCCACCCCTACCTTCACCTCTGCCTGCACCCCCTGCCTAGGGATCAGCCACTGTGTGCTACTGCAACTCAAAATATCAGGGAAGAAAAACCTATTATGATCCTTCCTTGACCTCAAACCAGACCAAACCCTATTCACCCCTCTGAGGGACTGACCCACGGGCCTTTTCGAGGTAGGACTACATTGTAAAAATCCCACCGTCCCGTGACATAAAGTCACCGAGGCTGACATGACCGCTCTTTCCTCAGGTTGAGGGTTTATTGTCAAATGGAGATAGAATCCTCTTTACCTAGAAGGGTGGTCACCTCAGGTCATCCTGGAGGGAACTGAAAGAGTACATTGAAGCCTAGGCTGTCAGCTGCCTTTGGCTATAAGTAGTCTTTCTGCTCTAGAGCAGATGGGGCTGGCAGGGCATTGACGGCACCCTGGAAAGACACAAACACATGGAAAAGTTGTCTTTGACTTTACACCTTAAGTATCTTTGGAGTGTATATATATACATATACATTTATACATATATGGTTGAATTTGATAAATATGTATTTTCTATATATAATACATATTTTATATATAATATATTTTTAATACTGTATACATATATATATATACCACTAGCATTTTTATGATGTTTATTTTGCAGGCTGGTCTGTCAGTGTACTTTCAATGCCTACCTAAGCCAGTGCTTGGCACACGCTGGGCACTCAATATGAATTTGTTGTATTTATGATAAACAAACAAACGGTAAATGAATTCTAAGGGGTGAATATCGGGGTGCTGGGGGGCTCAGGCGGTTAAGCATCTGTCTTCGGCTCAAGTCATGATCCCAGGGTCCTGGGATCGAGCCCCGCGTTGGGCCCCCTGCTCAGCGAGCAGCCTGCCTCTCTCTCTCCCTCTGCAGCTCCCCCTGTTTGTGCTCTGTCTCTGTGTGTCAAATAAATAAATAAATAAATAAATGGTAAATATCCACAGATAACATGCACGCAGCTAGGACACAATTCAAATGTATTCTTTCCATAAAAAGCCACATGGGGAGTCTGAAGGGATAAGAGGGTAAACTCACTGCTTTTCCTGGCGCTCCACAGTTGGAGCAAGGATCCATCTGGAGAAGGAAATGCTGAGTTGTGCCATGCTCTGTGTGGAGAGGAGGGGGTTCCTTGCGTTGTCCGTGGGGTACCAGGTTCATTCCAGAGTGGCACTTCTGGCTGGAGGCATGCCAGGGGACGCAGAGCCACTGCAGAGAGTCAGCCGCCAGCTCCGTGTGTCTCCCGACTCAGGAGAGCCTGGGGTAGACCTGCGTTGCCCACAGGTGCACAAGCAGTAAGTCCTTATGGTGGCTCCAGAGCGTGAGGGGTCTTCTGAACCTGGTTTTGGAGTCAGCCCAGAATCCAGTCACGAACATAGATCTCATAATGACTTTGGGAATTTGGAACTCAGTGCCGGGTGATACCCTCTGTTTCCATTATTATCGTTATGATCATTAACTTTGCAATTACATTTATTTGAACACCTACACACCAGGCACTGTGCCAAGTACTTTGTTTCTAATTGTTGCAACCTCTCTAGCAGGTATTATTATCTCCATGTTACAAAAGAGAAAATGAGCCCCAGAGAGGCTAAATAACTTTCTTAACGCTCACAGCTAGGAAAAGGCTTGCTTTCTGAGCTCAAAAATCCATTAATGACTCCTCATTACCTAAAGTCGCTGTTTGTATCCGTATTTCAAAGAACACAGCGGGGGGTGGGGAGCACTGAGGGACCTCAGGAGCCGTCTCAAGGGCAAGATCTTGTGGAAGGTTCCAAGGTTCCTCCCTGCAGAGCACATTTTGATGCAGCTTCTCTGATTTCATCTATTTTCAATACCAGTCATCCATGTAAGATTTCATTTCATTTCTTCAGGGCTCTGCTCTGATATTTGAAAAAAAAAAAAACAGAAAGAGAGGAAGGGATTGAAGTAGGAAGGGAGGGAGGGAGAAAAAGATTTTTTTAAAAAGCCATTGGCCTAAAGAAGAAAATCTAAACTTCTTAATTTTGGCATTTCTGGACCTTCAGAAACTTTCCCCGAGACATCATCCCTACTGTAGCCACAATCCTTGTTCTTGAACATTTTTGCTCCCATCACACTGGCCAAATTGTTGTTTCTGGAGCTCTCCAATGGTCTGTTTGACTCTGTGTCTTTCTTCAGTCTCCCAAGTTCAAGCTGTTTCTTTCTGCCCCGCTTCCTGCTGTTGCACAGCTGTGCCCCCTGAAGACTTCGCCAGTCTCCCCTGCCTGGAAGTTATTCAGAAGGGCGGAGGGGTGGAGGGCGGGAGTAGGTGGGAGGTGCCACTGGCATCTGGTGGGTAACGGATGCTGCTAAACATTCTATAATGTATAGGACAGGCTCAAACTGTCAGTGGTGCCTGGGAGAGAGGAAACCCTCCAACAAGGCATGGAAACTAACAAAAATTGAAAAGGAAAAAGTAAAACAATTTTTATTCTCAGATGGCATGATTATTAATGTAGAAATTCCTAAGGAATTTATAAAACACTATGAAGATTACTAAGTTAATTTATAAGATCATAGGATACAAAGTCAAGATACCAAAAATTTTATTTTTGTGTACTTGCAGAAAACACTTAGAAAATATTTTTTAATCATAGCAACAAATACATAAAATATTTCAGAATAAATTTAATAAAAGACATACAAGACCTCTACACTGAAAAATATAAACATTGCTGGAACAGATAAAAAAAATCTAAATAAATGGAGAGACTTAGAATTTTCCTGGATCAACAGACACAATATTGTTACCAAGTCTCCTAAATTAATCTGTACATTAAATACAACCTCAACTAAAACATTAAGACTCTTTTTGTAGAAATTGACTCCAATATGAATCCAACATGCTTCCACAAACATTTGTAGGACTCACCAATTTTTAAGGTGATTTTAAGACCTATTATAAAGTTACAATAACCAAGATAACATGGAATTATCATAAGTATAGAAAAATAAACTGATGGAACAGATTAGAAAGTTGGGAAATAGACTCATATTGATTTTTTTTTTTTTAACAAAGGTTTCAAGACAATTCAGTAGGAAAGAAAAGTCTTTTAAACAAATGGAGCTGGAAAAACTAGAATAAATATATGGGGAAAAAAATGAACCTCAACCTGTACCTCACACTTTACATAAAAATTAATTCAAGCGGCACCTGGGTGGCTCAGTCGTTAAGCGTCTGCCTTCGGCTCAGGTCATTGTCCCAGGGTCCTGGGATCAAGTCCTGCATTGGGCTCCCTACTCTGTGGGAAGCCTGCTTCTCCCTCTCCCACTCCTTCTGCTTGTGTTCCCTCTCTCGCTGTATCTCTCTCTGTCAAATAAATAAATAAAATCTTTAAAAAAAATTAATTCAAGATGGGTCATATACCTAAATGTAAAATCTAAAGTTATAAAGCTTCTAGAAGAAAATGTCAGAGAATATCTTTGGAAATTTGGAAGGTGGAGATTTCTTTGAGGTGATCCAAAAAGCACTAATTGCATAAGAAAAAGAGATAGAGTTGAATTTCATCAAAATTGAAAACTTCTACTCATTTGAAGACACTATTAAAAAGATGAACAGACAAACCATAGACTAGGAGAAAATATTCATTCATATATATATATATATATCTGACAAAGGATTTGTATCCAGACTATATATGCCCCCCAAAAAAGCAACCCAACTAAAAATTGGGCAAATCATTTGAAGAGACAATTCACACCCCAAAATGAGCATTAATCCAAGGGGAAATTAGCACTCATAAAAATGACTGTTTATACTCCTTACCTCTGTTACTGCCTACCACAAGCAAGAAGTCTCACAACTTCACTGTCAAAGGACGATGGGCTATAATACTTAAACTATGGGGGAAATCAAAGATATGACTCCTCTAGACTTGGATGTTGTTGATCCAAGTGAAGAGAAAGACAAATTTGAAAATTCTATTCTACATGCAGTAGTCTTCCCTTCTGGTAAACCATGACAATTGCGCACAAATATTTATCTCTACACCCTCCCTCCCAAATCCATTACAACAACAATAATGGAATAAAAATATCCTAAAACCACAATATGAGAAAAGAGAATAGATGACAGGAGATGAGGAACGTCAACAAGTTTTTGGAAGCTAAAAAGATGGTGGATAGGTGGTAACTGACTCCGGCAGAGCAGAGTAAGCTGAAATGTAAGCGTCTGAGACACACAGGGAGATGTTGAAAGGAAGCAAACCATTTCATTTAGCAGAACCGTGGAGAGTCTCAGGAACTGGATTCAAACAGTTACTTTGGAAGGTGAAGCTGAGAAATGAGAAGAGAAATAAGAAAACTATGTATCAGGAGCATATGAACTCCCAGGTATCTGCCATGTTCCTTCCTAGCCTGGTGAGTACCGCTGTCCACCCCAGCAGGGGCAGGAGGTATGTCCTCCAAGGAAGTTGCAGCAGAGAGTTTATGGGATCAAGTAGACCAGGTACTGCTTGGATGGAAGACGGTGTAGGGGACACCCGCATCAGAATCAACTGGGGTATAAATTTAAGGTGTGTCAGAAGGGTAAGGGGATAATGTTTTTTCAAGTTGAATGTCTTTTTGTCTTTCTCTTTACTGAATAGAACCTTTGCCTTCTTGTGTACCAGGCATTTATTGCCAATGGTAAAATTCAATTTCAAGCTTTTAAGCAAAATTTAGAATCCTAGAAAACTTGTATCTGCACAGTAAGAGGCAGTTTCCAAATACTTAAAGACTTTTCTGATCAGACTGGTAAAACCAATGTGTTTGTTTAATATTGTATCATGAGAAAATGCCAACATTTGGAAGATCCATGTATCTCACTGAACCAACCTTTTCCCAATGACCAATACACCATGTTATAAAATTATGAACGGGTAAAAGATCCACTGAAAATCCAAAATAGAAAAAGGCTTTTAATGTAATAAAGTAAGAAGACTTCATTGACATAATTTCAGTTTCCACATTGCAACTAATCTTTAGAAAACTGCCGCTTATCAAGTTTGGGTACAGTATCAAGAATATCACAATTATATGAAAAGGCTATTAAAGTACTCTTTCCTTTCCAACTACATATTTTTGTCAGGCCAGACTTTGTTTGTATACTCGCACCAAAATAACATAAAGCAATTGTTTGAATGAAGAAGTAGATACGACAATCTAACTGCCTTCTAGTAAGCCAGACATTTAAAAAAATTTCCAGAAGTGAAAAATAATGCCGCTCATTTTTTTGGTTTAGAAAACAATTATTTTTCATTAAATATGTTATTTATGTTAACATAATGGGTTTATTATTGTTGCTATAAATAAATTAAGTTTTTCAAAATTTCCCAGTTTGGATTTTTCATACTACAAATATCAATAGATAAAATCCACAAAATCAAAAGCTCTTTGAGGTCCTCAATAATTTTGAAGATATAAGGGATCCTGAAACCAAAAAGTTTGAGAAATGCTTCTCTAGAAGATCTCTTATATTACCTAGAAGAGATCTAGGCTCTAATCATGTGCCAGCTAATAGAATGCAGTGAGTAGAGCATAGCATCAATTCAAGGATATATACATCCTAGAATATATATATTATAGAATTATAATATAATTATATATTCTAATTATATATATAGTATAAATTTATATATCCTATAATTTATACTTTATTATATATACTATATTATATATAATTATACATTATATATTGTATTATAATTATATTACAAATTATAAATGTATATTATGTTATATATATAGTTTTTACCCAGAATATATAATTAGAATATATGTAATATATAACTAGAATATATATACAATTTTATCTATAATATGTATATTCTAAGATGTATATATCCTTGAATTGATGCTATGTTCTCCTCACTGCATCCTATTAGCTGGTACACGATTCTGATTTGTCCATTCCTAGTTATGCCAGCTTTGATCATTTGATTAAGGTAATGCCTACCAGCTGTCAATTTTCTCCACTATAAATTTACTCTTTTCCCCTTGTATCTTTGAGGCTATGGAAAAAACCTTCTTTTCATCAAACTTTTCCTTCCATTAAAATGTTAACCTCCATTAAAATTTCTTGCCCAAATAATTACTGTGATGTTTGCCAAAAAGTAATATTTTAATTGCATCCTTTCTTCTACATGAATTACCTGCCATGTTATTGTTAGAAGCATTGTAAGAAGTTTTCTCTTCATTTATCCACCCATTTATTTATTTATATTAAGTATGGACTCGGGGATTCCTATTTAAGTCAGTAGATTATAACTTGTTACTATCATTATTTATTTTGATGCTTGAATTGTCTTAGATTGAGCTAGCTACTGTGTCCTTTTTATGTGACTTTATCATTCTTCGAGTTCTTCCTTACTTTCTGGCACCATATGACAAACAGTGTAATTTCTCTGACCCAGCGCTAGAAATCAGGCACTTCTCCAAGGATCCCAAGTGCTTCTTCATGGTAAGTGTCATTTACAAATCAAGCTCTGGGTGCAGGCATACCTATTGCTATTGGGGTATTGCTGCTTCCAGGACTTCTCAGTGGCCAGAACTAGGAAATACATGAATGTTTGCAGAGAGAGACACATGCACACATAACATACAGTTACATATACACCTATATCTATGTTTATGGCCTTTCTATATTGAAAACTACAAGATTTATTTTAGCTTTCCCACTTTTAATAATTGTAACTTCTTTCTCTAACTTCAAGAAATCTGGTTTCCATTATCCTCCGTATACTTACTTCTATGGTCAGTCCTCATATGAAAGCAATCGACTGCCCTTGCCAAGCTGCCCTACAACTAGGTACACTTTCCTCACAAGAGCCCCGACATACCTCGGAGATGCTGCACCTTTACCAGATAAGCCTTCCTATCTCAGGCTCTCACCCAACAGGTTTGGGGATGGAGGGAAAATGGCAGGAAGGAAGGGAAGGAGGGAAGGGGGGAGGAGTTCTTCCATTTAATGTAATTGAATTTACCAATATTTTCCTTCATGGTTTGGATTTCATTTGTCTAAGAAATCCCTCCCTACTCTAATACACGTCTAACACAGCCTAATACATGTTCTCCTGAAAGTTTTGTAGTTTTGTCTTCCTTGCTGAAATCTTTACTTGGGATTGATTTTTACTATAGCGTGTGGTGAGGGTCCAACTTCTTTCTTCTTTTTCTTTCCTCCTCTTTTTCTTTTTATGATTATGATTACTATTATTTTATAACATGGAAAATATTTGTCCCAATACCATATATTGAGGTGTATTTCTTCTTCACAAAATATAATTTTTACAACTGTAAAGTGAAAGCAATTTAGTTGGAAAAAGAGCAGAAGAGAAAATTCAGACTATATCATGTCTGAGCCTCAACAGATCACATGCCTTGATCTTCCATTGCAATCATTTTGGGTCATACCATAATGTTTCCTGAGAGCAAAATTCAAATGCTAAACCAAGGTAGGCAATCACATTTCCAACAGAACTGAAGGATTATTCTGATTGTATTGCCAAGGGGCCATTACATATTGAAGCAGAAATAATAGGACCACTTGTAGAATTTGTCATTAGAAGACATCCGTTAACCGTTTGCATGCTACACATTTCCTTTGATTAATATGGTGCTGCACACATGCTGATGGCTGCCCTTTGACATGAACGTTTGTCACAGCTGACTCTGATGGACACAGAATCATTTCTGACTGGCCAAACTGGCTATGTTGACTCACCAGCATGTAGATCCCCTAATCTTTTTAAAGAAGATAATGCAGCAATACAGAATGTGCTTTGATTAAAACAGTTGCAAAAACATGAGAAACCATCGAAGTAAATTTTCCAGTAGAAAATAAGTCTTAGAACTAGAGAGTATGCTTATGGGTGAATTAAAGCCCTGGACACTTAATGAGGTATAACGTCTAAATGACACCAGTAAAGTGTGCCAGAGATCTAACCTATTATAAAATAACTTCTTACTTTTCCTGCATCATGGTATGATAATTATTTAAATTCTTGGAACTACATTTTACCCTATGGAGGCCGTACTCGTGTGTTTTGTGAGCAAGAAAGCCACTTTTAAACTAGAGACTGTGGGCTTTTTCCAATATTAATCTTAGAGGTAATTGATACTTTAGATTTGTCAGTTACTAACTCTCTTTTCCCTTGACAGAAACCATATCTGTTACATTTATAGCCAGTGTAAAATAGTTTTGCTGTTGTAAAACAGTGACAGACATAGGATTCCAGAAAATGACACCTAAGAGTTTCCTCAGAGGTGAGTCACCCAGCAGAACCTGGGCAAGGAGTGGAGCTGTCTCCATGAGTTTGGTTACTCATGAAAAACTTCTCTGTTCTGAAGATGAGCTGAGAACTTAGTGAGAGACCCAGATGAGAATGGATACTTTCCAAAAGAAAAGACAAAGATTCTGTTTCTCATGGTTAGAAGTAACTGATAGAGATCTGAAACGGGGATAGGTGGGATCTGTCATCAAAGACAGATAAATAATAACAAGATTAGGACCCAACGCTAACTTGGAATAGTAGGTGAAAAAGCTAAGCTTATTTTGAGGTTCAAATGAACATTAGCAACTCGCTAGCTAGTGAATTTGTGTCAAGTACATCATAAAAGTTGTAGAGAAATGGATGAGGGCTTAGGCTGGATATCTAGGGCCCCAATGTCATGGAGCGCATCCTGAATAGAGTTAATAAAATGATGATACCCCAAGACAGAAAGCCTGAGGACGCACAGACACACTGAGAAATGTCTTCCTCCCCAGGGACCAGTGTTAAGGGCAGAACTAAGGACACAGTGACTGGGCATCCCAGGAGCAAGCCCCAGAGATAATATTTAGAATCTACTTTTGGCGAGACTGTTACCATATTTTTAACAGGGCTCATCTAAGTCTATTTAATTTAGTCTAGCATACACAGAGTAGGATCCACAACAAGGAGCTCAGGTAGGGTGGCTAGTTAAGATATATGTAATTAGGTTTCGTAAAATTAGGTCAAGAAATCTATGCTTTCTGTGTCAGCCAATTCTATGCTAGAGTCAAACACTAACCCTGCCTCAGGTGAACTCAGAGATGAAGTCATTTTCCTAACTTGGTGACAGTGAAGATGGGGTGAAGGTTGCAACACATGGAGAAGGATGTTGTGCGTGGATGCCAGGGGCCATCTTAGCTCAGGATGCTGGGGAAAGACAGTGGTAGAGCAAAATGAAAAGTGCAGTTGAGGAGGGAAAGAATCAGGACAGCTGGAGAATGTTTAACCTCATGCAATCTGAAATCTTCTCTTGTAGATGTGTTAATGCGTTTGATATGGTCATTCAGCAGCTGGTAGGAAGTTAAAGGTCTCAGGTTGTCAGTGGATACTTCATCACTTAGCAGTGATAAAGGGAATTTATGTAAGTGATTGCTTTGTGAACACAGCAGTGGTCCACAATAATACTCTGCTTCTTAACCCCACGGCTCAGTAAAGATGTTAAATGTGGATAATGAATTTATGATAGAAATCTTGAAACAGAGTGGGAACGGCAAGCCCTTCTTAACTGCCCAGACATGCTAGGGCCTCCTTCTCAGCCCTTGAGAGTGAAGAAATAGTGTCTCCTGGGCTGGTCTTCTGAACCCGATCTCTGGGTTTTGACTTTTGAAAATGAAACCCCCTTTTCCCAACTCCCAGTCATTCCCCACCCCCTTCTTACTTTCTGCGCCCGCACAACACGTCTCCGACGCACGCATGCTCTTTCCCTGCCCCACGCTTCTCGCAGAGTGTTTGACTCAACTTGATTCTCGTAGCAAACCGCCTCAGCCCAGTCTTGGTTCGCTGACCTGCTTCATCTGGGTCAGTCTTGAAAACACTCACAATACCAATTGCTTTCAGAAATGAGCTGCTGATGACTGTAGTTCGTGGTGACTACACGCCCCAGCGTGTGTATTCAGCACCACAGAAAGACACGAAGAGGGTGTCTACCCCACACACTGGAGAGTCGCGTCTCTGGTCACAGAGGAGCTCTACGCTGATAAAATCACTTTCCGTCAAGTTTGAGTAGCACTTGGAACAAGCAAACTGCATCCAAGGAATATGAATTTGTGGCGAGATTGTCAGTTGCCATCTCACTGTGAGAAACACGACTGACAAGAAGACTGAAGGCTCATGTCAACTGGTTGGCAAGCTGCATTTCCTGCTAGAAAAACGATCGGAAAACATGACCAGTGATTTGTTTGGTATATAGAGCCCAAATTTAAGAGAACTGGATGGCTTGTAAGGGATATTCTGTGAGCGTAAGACAAAACCTAGTGACTTTTCTTTGCTTCTAGAACTCATCTTTCTAGTAATCTGGATGAATCCAATAGCCCAAACTAGCAGTTCTTATCTCCAAAGACAATGAAGATCAGATCCTAAAATGGCTGCTTTCAAGCTTAGTGACTTTCTCTTTGAGCCTGGTGATCTTTGGTATTGAAATTATGTTTCTCTGAGCATTTGTCTATTGGCATATCTACAATAAAGTAATTGGGGATTTAGACATATCAATTTTGCTTTGGAAATCAGACTATCTATACAAGGTAGATAATCCTGCAATGCCTGAAAGGTACACAGTGCTTAGTAAATATGAAAAATCCAATGATAAATAAATGAGTACAAATAATTCAAAATTAACTAAAAACCTTTGAAGAACTTTATGAAAAATGGATTTAAAAGTGGCTATTCTCTGTTTCCAATTCTTTTGAGAAGAAAGTAGTTTTATAGAACTAGTAATGAATAACAATGTATAAATCATTTATTGAAATGCTTCACATGCAAGGGACCAATCATCAAGGTAGGAGAATATCACATTGTTCACTTGGAATCTAATTTGTAAGACTTTCTGTTCAGTAGTAACATGGTAGGAATAAAAATCTGCCAAATCAAATTGAGCACTTACTCAAAGCTTCTCTTTCTTCCAGTTATAAAGGGAAAACGAGCTCTTGGAAAGAGGAAAAATTAGGAAGAATATGTGGGATGTTTTGCCGTGTGTGCTTTACATGTTCAAATATAAGTCTATCTTTTCAGTAAGGACCAAATGTCTTTTTCAGACATAACCCTTAGCCAGTTTTGTTAATGTACACTCTACATGAAGCCATAATCACAGACCCTTTTAGAATGAAATGATCTTTTATACATAAGTTACCATGCTTTGTACCACATGATGGTGTTACCATGAGCAAAGCTGTCCTTTGGCCAAGGACAAGCCCTTGAGCCAAAGGCAGTCACTTATAGTCTGGCCGGCAGCTTTATGAGTTGGCTGGAGCCATAACAGTGCATAATAAGGACGTTCCCTGGGCACCCAATGCATACTGCAGTCAGATGCTCTCTCTCAGGGAGTTCAACTCCAAGATAGACGAAGCTAGTGGCAAAGAAGGGGACCTGAAGCGCAGAAATAAGGCAGGAAATAAAAGCCGGAGACCACAAGGGTACAGAGGCAGTTTTCAGTGGTAGCAGCAGGTGAGAGCAGTCGAGGCAAAGTGCTGAGTCACCAAAATGGTGGAACACTAGAGCAGAGGACCGATGGTGTGTCCTGTTGACGGAATGTGAAAATAAAAGCCAGTCAAATGACAGCAAGCAAAGGCTATTTATTCTGAGCTTGCTATAGCAAGGGAATCTGCCACTGTTACTTGCATTTTGACAGAGACTCAAAGGCAGGCAGAGGAGTGGGGAAACTTTACAGTAGAAGAAAGAGAAGGCTTCTGGTGTGCCCTGAGACCACTGACAGGGGAAGCTACTGGTGGGCTAACTGGAAGGAGGATATCCTGTGTGATTGGTTAGGGATGCCTATTTGGCTTTCTCTGGCCCTAAGTTGGAAGCAGGGATAAAAATTAGGGCAGCCATCGGTTATTAATCAAGCCCTGGACATTTTGGGCCGATTGTTGCAGAAGTTATTATTTAGCTTCCTGGGTTGCCATCAGAAATCGCAATCTGGCTTCCTGCAAGTGAGACGTGGCAGGTTGTTCATTGCAGACAAGGGGTTGGCTTCCTGGGCAGGTTGCTGCAGGTTGCCGGTCAAAGGTCTATTTTTATATATGGTCTAGCCATTATCCATTTGTATGTTCAGTCCCTAAGGAGTCTAGCCGTTGTGTCTGAGCTGGTAGTCCAGTTCTCCATAGGGCCTGCCTCTGCGGTTGGTGAAATTGTTTCCTATATTTTCTGCTTTAAAACTATTTCTGGGGGCACCTGGGTGGCTCACTTGGTTAAGCACCCCACTCTTAATTTTGGCTTGGGTCATGATCTCGGGGTCGTGAGATCGAGCCCCCAGTTGGGCTCCATGCTCCGTGTGGAGTCTGCTTGAGATGCTTTCCCCCTCTTTCTCCCTCTGCTCCTCCTCACTGCTCAAGCACTCTTTTTCTCTCAAGTAAATAAATACAATCTTTAAAAAAAACAAAAAACAAAACAAAACTGGGATTTCTGTTTTTAAAAGTAGGATTGTCTGAGGTTTAACACAAAACTCCCATATCCTGGGAAAGCCTTCAGGCAAACCAGGATGGTAGGTGGCCCTACCAATTAATATCCTTATAATAGTCCTAATTAACTGAGTTAACAAGCAAAGCACTGACGGTTTTTAACATCTCATCCTCTTCAGTGCTCTCTATCCCTTGAAATATAAAACAGCCTAACTAACACAAGGCAGAATGACATCCTCATTTTTAACCAGCGGAGTAGTGAAAACTACATTTCTCTCAGATCATTTGCACATGAGTGCAATACAATGCTGCCCTGGGAATTAGGAGGCCTGCCTTTGCTGCCAGCCAGCTCTGTGACCTAGCATAAATCTCAGAAGAACATCCTGCTCACTTTCTGGAAACAGTATGCAGACTTGGTTTCAACAACTCGTTCTCTATAGCTTTGGGAAAGTTACTTTATTTTGGAGCCCAAATTTTCTCATTTGTAAAATAAAGATTCTAATAATCTGGTTTTAAGGATCATCGTAAGGAGTATATGAAATAACATATGTAAAGCAGTTATCTCATTGCCTGGTGTGTAATATGCTTCAATAAATCTATACGCTTGGCAAATGTATTTTTCTTGCTAATACCTCCTCTCATGGCCTGAGCTGTGCCCCCCTCAACCAATTCATATGTTGAAGTCCTGAACCCCCCATACCTCAGAATAAGATTGTATTTGAAGATAGGGCCTTTGAAGAGGCGGTTCAAGTTAAAATGAGGGAATAAGGGTGGGGCCTCATGCAGTAAGACTGGTGTCCTTGTAAGAAGCGGAGATTAAGACACATGCAAGTACAGAGGCAAGATGAAGTGAAGGCACAGGAGGAAGGCAGCCATCTACAAACCAAGGAAAGTGGCCTCAGAAGAAGCGAACCCTGCTGACACCTTGATCCCGGACTTCTAGCCTCCAGAATCATGGGCAAACGCCTGTTGTTTAAGCCCCCTGGTCTGTGGTACTTTGTTATGGCAGTCCTAGCCATCTACTATATCTCTAAAGAGGACATCCTAATTTAAATAAACAACTTGAGATAGAATAGCAACATACTACAGTCTGCTAGCTGGGTGATTATTGCTTGATTTCATCTATACCTGTCTCAGACATAGCCAGAAAATGTGCAAAATGTTTCCATCTAAGAGGTCTCCACAGCAAGCGAATATTTGAATGTCTCAGAATTAGTGGGTTTCTGAAGAGGTTGACTGAAATCACAGTATCTCTGAGTTATATAAAACTTAAAATTACCTGTTGGGAAGCAGATTTCTATTTTTTCTAAATACCCGATTCTTAATCTCCACAAATAAGACGATGAGGGTTTCGGAGAGCTGTATACACACTCCACAACAAAACAGACTGCTCTCATAGCCAGATGAGCAGGAAGAGGACCCTGCGACGAAATGGCTGTTGTCAGGAAGCGTTCCCTTTTTCACCCTCAGTTCCGGGATTACAGCCTGGCCTCTGGGTACTATTGTGAATCTTCGGGTTCTTCTGAGCTCTAGCGAATTAACGACCACACAGTGGGGAACTTCACCCGGGAAACGGCTGCAGAACTCCAGGGGAGGCCGTTGTCTTCAATCTGCCATGACTGCGATAGCTTAGCTTTTGATGAAAATACCCAGTAAGGGAGGGCAGGATATTTCAGTGATTGTGGTGAAAAGGTCAAGGCTGCCACTTCAAGTCATTAGACTGTGAGGTCCTTTTTTCTCGCTTGATAACCGGCACAGGTTACCTGCAAATGCCTGATTGGCTCTGAGAGAGACTAAAGTTGCCCCATTTCCTACATTCCCAGGGGAGAGTGGGAGCTACGCTCACTGAAGAACCAACTATCAGCATGGTTTGGGTATAAATTTTCTCCAAAAAGACAGGAACAGTGCAAGGGAAAAAAATAAATAATAAAATAGGCAATCTTGGCATGCTGAGTGGCAACCACAACTAACACAAAGTAACACCACGGCAAATATGCTATAAAATAGTAAGCATATTCCCTCCAGAAAGCAACATGATCATTTCCGATGCTCTCATGTGAAGCACACAAAAGAGCATTGGGGAAAACAACAACAACAACAACAACAACAACAAAAACCACACACACGCACAGCCTGAGATATCCAAGCTAACAGAGGTTTAAATGGAGTATCTAACAAAGAAGAAAATATCTAGGGTACTCAGAGTGCCAAGTACCTGATCAATGTCATCATTTTAAGGCCCAATTTAGTCAGTCATCTGCAAGCATACCACATGCTTGGACTGACTGCAGTTTGGATATTTGGGTTTCCTGTAATATCAACCTCTGTGTGACATCTGAGCTCAATTGTCTTCTGCCCCCTGAAGGCAGCCGGGGTCTGGGTTTGGGGGGGCAAGGACAGAGTGGAGGTTGGAGGGGCATGAATTGCTTCTCAGGCTGTCAGAGAAGCAGCTGTTCCCTCCTAACAGGGACTGAATTTCCGTCTGAAGATTTTTGTCACAGTGCTTTTTACCACTTTCCAACTTTCCAAATTTGAATTCTATAAACATCTGTATGCATTTTGCATCACTCTAGAAAATAGCTACAACTTTGATTTAATTTTTAAGTATCTTTTCAAATATTTTGAGATCATTTAGACAGTGCTATGATCTGAGAATCCTTAGTTTAGGGGAGCCAAATGGCAGTTTCCAGACAACAATTTTAAAGTTGTGGGAAGCTTACCAGTGACTCTGAACTCCCACCTTTCCTTTCTATCAAATGAAAAGGATGGTCGGGAGAAAAGAGACATTATCTCTTTTGTCTTTGCAAAGTTTGATCAGCCTACAAAATCCCATTTCCAAGGACTGTGACTGTGAGCTGCTTAATGACCAGAAGTCAAACAGGTTTCATAACTTTCTGCAAAGGTATGATTTCTTTCTTTTTTTTTTTTAAGATTTTATTTATTTATTTGACAGAGAGAGAGAGCGACACAGTGAGAGAGGGAACACAAGGAGGGGGAGTGGGAGAGGGAGAAGCAGGCTCCCGCAGAGCAGGGAGCCCGATGCGGGGCTTGATCCCAGGACCCTGGGACCATGACCTGAGCCAAAGGCAGATGCTTAACAACTGAGCCACCAAGGCGCCCCTGATTTCAATTCAACTTCAAGCTTCTACCTTCCTAAATGATGACTTCTTTCATGCCTGCTTAATTTTTTTCTTGCCTTGTGCCACTGTAATTAATATAAATCAAATGCAAAAGGATAGGATTTTCAACCACATCCTTCTACTTGATAAAGTCCTACTCTCCCCCAAGGTCCAACTCAGATCCTTCTAACAACCTTGAAGAATCTTCTCCAGATAGATGGATCTCATCCCGCCCTTCCTAAGTATCCTAGAGCATCATGTATGCCCATCTAGAATAGCACTCACTGTATCAGAAATGTCTCTCAACACTGGATTATACACTCTTTGAGGAGAGAAGCAGTACATGATTCTTCTCCGTATTCTCAGGGCCTGTGTTCTCCCTCATATAATCCCTGGAATACTGTCAGTGCTCCACTAATCCTTGTTGAATCCACTTAAGGCTCTACTGAAATCAAAGACACCATTGGATACCTCTGTTTTATGAAAACTCACCCCTGATCAGGGTGCTAAAAAGTAAAGACCACCCCACAACAATGTTTATACATGATATTCCGTCTTTGGGATGGTTTTCTATATAGTTACCAAAACAGTCTCAGATCTGTAACATGATGTTTATTAGGGCCTTTGACCTTGTAATTCATTAAAAAAAACTATTGCAGAAGGAACTGATGTCAAGATCCTTGCAACTCTGAGAGCTACAACGGTTATAAAGATGGCAAGGGCATGTGAAGGACCTTCTGAGTTCTATCTTTTTCTCTCTCTATTTCATCAAGAAAGTTAAGAATCAAAAGAATCAAATCAATCTTTGCTTGGTACGCTTATCTCTGCGACCATGAAATTTTCTCGAGGGTGTTTGCCTAGTCACATATATGAGGGTCTCCTGAAAGGGGCTTAGCATTTTAAGATGTGACCATGCTTTATCTTAATGTTTTAGGGCCTCATTTAACAAATACATATAATTTACTATTTGCCAGGCACAGTGTTAGACGCTGGGATTGTAGCAGTCACTACTGGTTCCTACCCCAAATCCAGTTCCTGCCCCGCCTCCACTTCCTTATTAATTTCAGTCATCGTAACAATGTGCCTGGCTAACAATCTCCAGCTTCCTGGACTGTCAGAATTGGGTGTGGCAAATCTTATTGCAGACAATAAGATCTAAACTGATGGTTTCCAGGAAATCAACCTTATAAATTTATTTTGGGGGACGGTTCTCTGTTACTTACCGCTGAATAAATTTCTGACACTACAGCAAGGCAAACCCAAGTACTGCTGAAGTGTGACACTTCTGTGCTAGAGGAATGATAGGGCTTAAATGTTGACATCTCATATCCTGAGCCTTTTGCTTCTAGACTAATCTGAAATCTCAGTGGGTGGGTGAATGAGAAGAATTGAGGAAACACACCTTCCCCTGTTTTAGGGAAGGAAGTGGATTTGGGGCCCATAGTATTACCATTAGGCCTGAGATACAGTGTGGGTGTGGCTGCCACGCAGCATCACGCTAAGGAATCCAGTTGGGGTTTGTGTTCTGTGGACAGGTAAAGAAGTAAAGTCATCAGTGAAGGATCAGTTCCCACAGTGATATGAAACTCTCCTGGGCAACAATCTAGCCCTTCCAGGGGAGGGAACATGATCATTATAGGAGGACTCAGAGGCATTTTCTAGTCTTCTAGATCCAGATTTCCTTACCGACACTGCCACTTTACGCCCTTGAAGAGAAAGCAGTCCAGGACAAGAATTTCCTTATTAGCAAACAAATTATGGCTAGAAGCCAAAGCAACCAGCCGAGAACTGAGTATATGGTTTGGGGAGAGGGGGTGATGCTAAATGAATTGAAATAGAGATATATTATTGCATTTCCTGCCTCTCTTTTGAGGTCACCTTGGTCCTTAGGTCATCTTTTGTAATAATCATTCACCTCCGACTGGAAAAGCAAAGTCACTCCCACTGGCCGCGGGTAAATATAGTAAGACCCTTGCAATGCAATGCCTCCGAGGAGCCTGCATCCTCTATCGGGAGCAACCTCATCTCAATAACAAAGAGATAGTGAGGGACCTCCGGCGGGCCTGCTGGGTGTTCTGGGACTCCGACAGCTGCTTCCGGATGTGTCATTCCCACCTTTCACAGCCTTTCGGCGGAAATATTTACTGGCTCACTCACAGAATAGAAAAATCTTTCCAATTAAGCGAGCTGGTGCAAAGGCTCAAGATGGGAGCTGGCAGAGTTCCTGGAGGAACCCACCTCGAACGGCAGTCTGAGTCCAAGCGGAGGGCCAGGGGGGTCCAGGCATGTCAGACGCCTTTGGTCACAGACATGGGGCCGGGTGACTAGGATGGAGTCCTTCTCATTTTTTCTTTATTATTTCATTGCTGCTGTTGATGTTTTTAATTTTTCCAAGTCGTCATCACACATACAGCCCCCCTCCCGCAGCTGTGTGTGTGTGTGCGCGAGTGTGCGCACGCGAGTGTGTGTGTAATGCCCATATGTTCGTAGAGAAGGGCAAGTGGGTGAGAAGAAAAAGCCTCCTGCTCCCTGAGGACCAATGTATGTGCACTTACTAAGACATTTGTAAATAACTATACTGACAGTACTCTCTGAGGAGCTGAAATATACCAAACATAGAAAAGAAGTGAATGGACTAAAATAAAAAGTGAGTCTTAGGCAAGGGCCTTGCTGCTTGGTTTAAAGAGCAGTTTTTTCCTCCCTCTGTCACCTGCCTACCAGGTCCCGGCCAGCTTGTCTTGCCAAGGCCGGTGACTCAGCAGAGCGTGGCTCTAGCAGCTACTGAATGACACCCTGGGAGCAGTTACTGTGGGTCTCTCTACTCAGGAGCAGCATAACGACCGATGAGGCATTGTATCTTTGTTCCTGCAGTTTTCACCTCCAAATGCATGCCCACCACTGTGAGCATTTTCTGCCCGTCTCTACATTGCCTCAGTGCCATGAAGTAATGCAGTGAGGGGGCCACGAGGGAGGCTTCCCGCAGTCTTCAGCCTCAAGCCTGTGATTTTCTTATCTGACTTGGCATTTAGAACAGCTGGATGGCTCCAACCCTTGCCAAATGTTGCTTGGAGCTGTGCAGCGGGGGCATCTTGCTTTGTGACATGATTAAGTGAAAGCATACGCTTTCTCTTTCGTTGACTTTCTCTGTGCCCAGACCTGAAATCAATCCCGTCAGTAAAATCCTGATGCAGCAAATGATAAACCTCAAGGCTTACTACTGTTACTGGGAAAAGGCCAAACTCAGCTCCCTGGGCTACAGCCGGGGGAGTTTTGCCTTTACCTGGAGACCATGCCTTTCCCTCCCTGTTGAAAAGCATGAAATTGCCATTAGATGGAGCTCAATGAAAGAAAAAAATAGAGGATGGGCTTTTCCTGGGTTAGAAAGAGGTTTTTGTTTTCCCCGGGAAATCTACTGGAACTGTTTAAGGAGCAAGTTTCATTCTGGTATGTGATTTTACAGAGTAAAACTCCAGATAAACTCAGCAGACATCTCTCTGAAGTTAATGGTCCCAGTGCAAACCCATCGGCCTGAAGGTCAGAGAGGAAACTGACAAATGGGAAATAACTCGGGCCCAGGAAATGACATCAAAATCACCACCAACAATCTAGTTTATATCATGTGGGAGGTTAGAGTACCAGCAAACTCAGATCTCCTTACAATTTGTAAAATGAGCTCTAATCTGGTTTGTTCCCATCTCTCTGCTTCTCAGTCATCCAGGCCACCAGGAGACTTTTGGGGTTCATACATGGAGCGAACTAAAGTCAAAGAGATGTACGGTCTGGGAAGAGAAAGGCAACTAGTGTGTAGGGTCAGAAGGAAGTTTCCAGTCTGGCTTCTTGTGGTGGTGTGCATGATGACAGAGCCAAATTCCACAGCCCGGCAAGATTGTTCTCCCTTGCTTTATGGGTGGGGTCAACTCAGAATGTGCATGATCCTGTGTAATAGGGAAAACCTATGTCACGGGAAAACATAACCCTTCTGAGTATCACAGAAGAAAAAAAAAAAAAAAAACCTGTAGTTTTTTATTAATAGCCAGCTAGTAATATTATTTAACTGAATCATAATCATGGCTATTCCACTGAGCGACGTCGGAAATTTGTGAAGGATGTTTTATTTCAGAACTTCTGCATGCTGAGGTCCCATGCCATCATAGAGCTCAAAACAGCAAGAGTAAGAAAATAAAAATAAATCATTTCACCGAGTTTCTTTATGAAATCGTAGTATGAGATTTGTATGCTATAAGCGGTGAAGAATTTATGGATTTAAAAAGGGAATTTGGTTCTATGGACTGATCTGGGCCAATCAATTCTTGAAAGAATTGTTTCTGTTTTCTAATTGTACCTATACAATTCTTCCATCAATGCAGAGACTGTCCATTTGTCCTTTCCTTTCCACCCCATATACATCACTCGACATGTCAGAAGAAATGTGCTTCTAAAGCATTTGTTTGTAAATCAAAATGTTTTAATTTTTTTTAAACTGGTGATTGCCAGGGGGGAGGTAGGCGGGGGCATGGGTAAAATAGATAAAGGGGATTAAGAGGTACAAACTTCCAGTTATAAACTAAATAAGTCACAGAGATGAAAAGTGTAGCATAGGGAATATAGTCAATAATATTGTAATAACGTTGTGTGGTGACAGATGGTGACTATATCATGGTGAGCAGTGAGTAATGTATAGAATGGTTGAATCACTATGCTGTACACCTGAAACTAATATACTATTGTATGTTAATTATACTTCAATTAAAAATATGTTTTAATCACACTGGGAGAGTCTTTATTACACTATTAGGAATAATTTCACAGATAAAACATCTTTTAGAGAGTGAATAATTAAACTGTAGTAGATCTTTTACATAAATAGGAGTTCATATACTAAGTGTGCATAGTACAAAATACTCCACACAAAGTAGTAGATTGTGGTACCCTTTACCCGTATGGTAGGTATTATCAGTTTGGTCAGTTAGCTCATACCTGCCAAAAAGATGTCCCAGAGATCCTCAAAGATTCCAAAGCTCTGAGCTCCTTCACTAGACCTCAAATGATGTTCTCCCACGCCTTCACTTGCGTCCTGATTTTCACCCTGAACACAACTATCCACCTGGTCTTAAGTCTACTCACACTCAAAAACAAAGGTAGCAATAAGGAACAATAGCCCTGTCACTGAGTCTTCAGGAAGATATTTTCTCCCAAAGAATAAGGAAAGAAATTTCAAGGGATAGGAAGGCAAGACCGAAGAAGAGGAAGAGGGCAACATAGCTTAACTCAATAGTGCTGAACCATTAGTCTGTGATTCAATGTTAATTTCATCAATAAATGCCTGGGTGGAATATTAATTTGGATTTCTATTCTTGCATTTACCCCCTTTAACAAAGAAAAAAAAAACGTAGATTCCCCAGGACTCACTGACTGATTGGAGTGAGAAAAGAAAAGGATCTAGGAGGATGTGGGGTTCCTGACTTGGACCACCAGGAGATATTGGACACCTCTACAACACGTCTATCTGTATTTGGTAAAAGACGGTGTTGTAAAGAATTGTGGTACTACCGTTTTATAGAACTTTACAGTTCTCAAAGGTTTTTCGAAAACACTATCTCTTTTGCTGTAACAGCCCAATAAAATATGTAGGTGAGTTATCAATAGCCTTGTTTTAGAGATAAATCTGAGGCCCCAAATGCTTAAATGATTGTCCAAAGATCACAGGGAAAAGAAATGACAAGGTGGGGCTTGAACTTTGGTCTTCTGTTTCTGAATCTTTAGAGCACTGAGTTTAGTATTTATTTATGCTTTGTACCTTCATGAATGTTAGTTAAGTTCCTGTTTCGAAATTAGTGTATAGAGTCTCTGAAAAATTGAATAATGGTATATGTTTAGTCCCTGGTTTTCTCGATCTTAACACTATTGACCTTTTGGACCAGGGGTTGTCCTGTGCGTTGAAGGGTTTCTATAGCAATCCTGCCTTCTGCCTATTAAATGCCAGTAGCACATTCCAAGTTGTGACAAGTAAATATGCTTTCAGTCATTGCCAAATATTCCCCGAAGGGCAAATCGCCCTTGATTGAAAATCACTGATTTAGTATGTTGCAATCCTGGACACATAAAAGAAGCCCAGTAAATCCCTGGTGATCGAAAGCTAATATGCGTTCTGGCATGTTTTTAATAGAAACTGATCAGACAATGAAGTTAAATTGGAGTATAAAGTCAAGGACTTGGCCTTTTTAGCATTTGGAATGGTGCCTACCAAACTGGGGAGGGTTGTGACGGTGTCTGTCCTTGTGCCGGTTAGCAGAATCAGCACAATTCTATAGGGATCAATTTAGGAAGAGAAAAGGGACATGGTTTCTTTCAAAAGTAGGCATGTGCACAGTGTCGGTCTCCCTCCGCACTGCAGCAGCGGGTCTGGAGTAGAGAGCACGCTCCTATGTATTTCCCTTGTTTAGAAATCCCAGACGCCGGGGCAACAGCTCACTGAAGGGCAGTGAGTGGAAGGAGCCCGCGACTTGAGCACCTGGGGAGTGGAGTCTATTTCTATCTCTGCTACTAACTGAGTAGTAAGACCTTTGGCAGGTCACTGCACTTCTCTGGACTCGGCGTCCTCATTCATAAAATTAGGGGGTTGGAATATATTATCTCCTAGGTACCTTCCAACTTGAACATTTATTTATGATTCCGTGATCCGGGTTCCCAGTGCCCTGGGTGAAAACCTGGAGATTGCATATGTTACTGAATTCAAAGTTTTCACATTCTTTCAAAGAGAATAAAGTGCCTACACTCTTTTTTAAATAACGTTTCCAGTGCGGGCTGAGGCAACACCCCCTGATCAAATACATTAATATTTCTGTTGTAAAATGTATGGCTGTTCGCACTCAGTGAAATACATAAAGGTAACGAACAGTAAAGCATCAGTTCTGGTTCGATTTTTTTTTTGCCACAAAAGCAAACAAACAGAAACCCTTCTTGGTTCTCAGACCACTTTAGACTTCAGAATTGTGGATATGCAATCCTCAATGTGTACTTAATTTTGATTATTGATAATTCATTAATAGATCTTGTTATAAGGAAGTAAAGTCTGCTAGATAAGCCTAGGGTACACTCTTTAAAAACATTTTGGGATATAAGGCTTTTATTTATAAAAAGTAAGAGACCTTTTCTCAATATTTATTCTCTTGGTTTCCAATTTCAAAGCTAATGCAATAGGCAATGCCTCAGGCCTTGATTTTTATTCTACTGTTTTGTTATCGTGCCAAAAAATGATTATCCCAGGTAATACATGTGATGGGAAAAATATGAACGAAAATGAAAATTAAATGAAGTCCTTCTGTATCTTAGTGTAAAAGCATATAGTCAATTTCATGACAATGATAATAACCAAATGAAAACTTACCAAAGTATGTGTAAAAAACACCAAAAATTTAACAAATACAATACTATTGTTTATTTTCTGTTACATTACTTAGGGTCTTGTTAACAGGCAGGATGACAAAAATGAAAAAGGAAGACATTTCAGTAAATGCTGTTTCCGGGGCGATGGTCCCGGAAAGCTCTGCTACTTCCTAGCTGGCACAAACGTTAAGTTCTATGGTTGGACGTGAGGCTGACTCTCCTGCAGGTGTCCGTTTTCCAGATTGCTATTAATAGTGCTACCTCGCATGGCACTTTCCTTCACTCACTCAACACTTTCTGCCACACGTTAGGATTACGCCTCAACAGAAAAACACCACTGAGCTAAATATGTTCAAAAGTCTTTCCCCAAACAGGAAACGCATGTTCCCTCTACTGTTAGACAAACTCAGGCAGGTAGGGAGCCCCCAGTTCAGGTCATGCAATCTTTTAGTCAGAAGCTAAAAGCAGAGTATAGTTGCTTTGCACTTTTCGGGAGCAGCAAAGTAGAAAGCTGAGACTTTTTACCTCTTGCAAGCCACAGAGACATGGAAAGAGCAGGTGGAAGGTTGGGGGAAGGACAGAGGGAGGAGGGAAAAGAAAGAGAGAAGCGTGTGTGAAATGGTGTTGATTATGGAAATTTGCCCTGAAATAGCCAGCTGTTCACTTGTCTATTTTGCCTCATTCACTATTCTAATAAGGAGGAGGAGGATGACAAATGTCAATCACAGTGCTAGGTGTTGGGAGTACAAGGGTGAGCAAGACATTTGAAACTTAGGGCATAGTGATACGAACAGACAATAAACAAGCAAGAAAAAAAATTATTTTCTGATAATGATAAATGCTACAAAGGAAAGCAACCACGTGCTCAAAGGGATTGTCGGGTAAAGCCTTTCTGGGATGTGGGAGTTAGACTCAAAACCCGAATGAGGAGAGTACGTCAGCCATGGGACATGCTGCGGCTGCCAAAGCCCGAGATAGGAAGGGGCTGGGGTATTGCAGAAGAGAAAGGAGGCAGGGGGTGACCAGGGCTGCGGAGCCTGAGCAGTCACCGTGAGGAGGCTGTACTGCCCCACAAGGACAGTGAGAGGACACTGAAGGGCATAGCGGAGAGATGATGGGTTTTATATTTGAAAATGAGCATGCCGGCTGCCTTGTGGAGAATGGATTGGGAAGGGCGTGAGAGAAGGTGAGAGCGCTCGTTAGATGGCTGATTTGGATGAGGGGACTGTAAGACCTTTCGAACGCTCAGACACACCAACCCTGGGGCTCGTTAAGGTGAGGAGGGGCTATTACCTTTACAGGCCAGCTTCCCCAAAGCCTGTGCTGTTTATAAGCTTTACATGCAACTTCTGTACGATTAAAAAAATATGTTTAGTTCCTGGTGTGGATAATTTTTTTTATAATCCAAATATAGACGAGACTGCCACAAAGGCCATATTGCTAAAGACCTAAGCATTCACCCTGACATCAGATGAACAATTCCTCTTTAGCTTTTCCATGTCCTGTAGGATATTGAAGACTGATACTATATTTCCTCTCAACCTTTATCTTCCTAGGCTGAAAAACATCTGTCTCAAGAAAGCTGCCCCTTTATTAGTATATCTATTTTACATCCTCCTACCACTCTTTTTTCTACGTTGACCAGTGGATTTTCTTGGGATGTAGAATTAGCACTCCACCCAAAAAGCCAAACATGGATACTGTGTTTTATTTAGTTTCCTTTAGAGCAAAATTTTACCTTGTTCCTTTTTTCTTAAGATTTTATTTATTCATTTCAGAGAGAGTTTGAGCAACCATGAGGGGGGGCGGCGGGGAGGGAGCAGAGGGAGAAGCAGACTCCCTGCTGAGCCCAAAGCAGGCCTCATGCGGGTGTCCATGTGGGCCTCCATCCCAGGACTCTGGGATCATGACCTGAGCTGAAGTCAGATGCATAACTGACTGAACCACGTAGGTCCCCCTTACCTTTTTTTTTTCTTCTCATCTGTATGATGCTTAAATGGGTCAGCGGTTTGTTTCAGCTAGGAACCATGGGAAATGAGGGAGACACTTATTGTTTTGTGTGTGTGTGCACACACATGTGCACATGCTGGCCTTAATTACCATATTTTCACACTTTTAGTCAGGTTTTCATATGTATTTTCAACTTTTGTCATCCTGTTAAGACGGGGCTTTCATGGTTGGTTGAGTGGTCTCACTGGTGAAATAAGGAATTTAATTAGTTACATATTGCTGTGTAACAAATTTTCAAACCTAGAAACTTAAAATAAGAAATGTGTATTATCTCACAGCTTCTATAGAGTAGGAATTCAGGGGAAGCTTGACTGGTTCTGCCTCAAGGTCTCTTATGAAGTTGTAACCAAGATGTTTGCCAGATCTGCAGTCATCTGAACGCTTGAATGGAGAAAAGATCTTCCAAAATGGCTCACTCACATGTTGAAAACTGAAGCTGGCTCTTGGCAGGAGGCCTCGGCTCCTTCCTAGGGATGCTTGAGTGTCCTCATTACATGGCAGCTGGCTTCTCTCAGAGCTAAGAACCCAAGAGACAATGAGGCAGAAACCACGTATCTTTTATGACCTGTCCTCCAAAGTCATGATCCATCCTTCCTGCGACATCCTCTTGGTTACACGGCTCAACTCTACTCAGTGTATACACAAGCATGAACGCCAGGAGGTGAGAATCATTGGGGGCCATCTTGGAAGCTGCCTACTTCAGGATGTAAACTAGAGGAGGGAGGGACAGATTGGGAAGAAGTAGACACACACCATTGCAGGATCAACTGTTTTCCCTTGAGGAGGTCCCACTGGCCAGATGCAGTGTCTGGAAGGCACAGCAACAAACACCGCTGTTGGAATGTAGGGGGCCAAGCAGAGTGTTGCAAGGGTGTGGATCAGGCATCAGAACATGACATTGATTCCTGTCAGGGCAAGAGATATTCTGATTCAGATAAGCACTTAGCTAGCATCTGGAAAAACATTTGTTATTCACAGTAATTCATTAATTATTATATTATAATAAGAAATAATATTACTGTTATTCATTATTCAACAACTGTGCACAAGAATACAGTGGGAAGATGGACTCCCTGTCATCATGAAGCTTAGAATCTAGAAGGGACTATGTGTAAATAAAAAGGAAATGTCACTATCATGTGATGAGCTCTGTGATGGGAGAGGTACAGGATGGTGGAGATTTCACAGGAGGAGCAGGAGGATCGAGAATTGAGATAAAGGAGGGAGTGACATTGGAACCAAAGCTTAAAAAGGAGTTAGGAGGTGAAAGACAGGGAGACAGAGAACATTCTAGACCAAGAGAATAGCAAGTGGAACAAGAATAACCCTGTAGCAAGAAAGAATAAGTCCCTTCATAGCAACTAAAAGTGTTTCTGGATCTAAACATGCAACCCTGAGGATAGCAGGAAGTGAGAATGAAGTGGTAACCCAGTGGCAGGATTTCAGTTGGGGTGAAGGGGTAGGACCACAACGCTGGAAGGGAGGGGGGCTCAAAGGGAGGCAAGCAAACCCCAGTCCTGGCAACACAGGGATTCTGGGGAGTTCCCCAGATAGGAAATTCGAGGCTGGGACAGACATCTGGTGGGAGGTTTTGCCAACTCAGGTGATATCTAAAGTGGGAGGTCTCTTGTGATGATTCATATCAAAAGTGGTCATCTTCACGCAAGTGCCGGGACAGGGAGGTGTGGGGGTGTACCAGGGAGGAGAGCTGAGATGCCACATAGCACATGAACTCAAGGGGGGGCCAGCAGATGCACAGAGGAGTCCTCAGATAAGAATGTCAAGAGAATACTGTGGACGTGGAGGTAGGGGGTGAATGAGGTTTAGGAACTAAACCCACAAACTCTGGACATAAGTCCCTTCATGCAAAGCCTGAGCTTCTAGCCAGGAGCAGAGTCGTTCCTTAGAAAGCCGCCCCAGACCAGACCCCACGTATAAAGGGAACACATCTGCTAGAAATTAATGTTTCAAGAACAAAGCAGAAAAGTGGATAGCCCTGGAGTCTAAAGACAGAGCTGTCCTGGGTAGTCAGACTGGATGCTGTTGCCTCAATTAAATCCGAAATCTTCAGGTTTGGATTTGGAGAGTACGTGGGCTGAGCTTTCAAAAAGGGCTCATTGGTGGGCCTGATAATGGGAGAAAATAAGCAACAGTAGACGCAATGACATGGCCTTGACCTCTGAGTTGTTACAGGGAAGACAAGCATGATGGCAATCTCTGTAATCATGGGCCATTGCCTCTGGAGGGCTGTAAGGCAGGTCATACTGTCCCCCATTTTTATGAATGAGGAAGCTGGAACCCCAAAAGTTTACATGGCTAAAAAGAAAATCAGGATTCAAACCCAGGTCTTCAAATGTAGTCTAGTTTTTTGTTTTTGTTTTTGTTTTGTTTTGTTTTAACCTACTATACTGTCTTCTTACCCAATAAAAGGAGAGGCTATTAAAAATGACATTCTAGCTGGACATTGGAGTAGGCCTCAGAGAAAGAGAGAGAGAGAAGGAAAGCAACACACTAATTTTATGCACATAAGGAATGCTAGTGACATCCAAGTTTAAATGTTTGGGTATCCACATTTGGGGGATATTTGTGTGACACGATTGAGACATATACATAAAAAACCTACACATATAAAATGATTTGGAGCCATACAGGTATATAGAAGTAAACCTCATGACAGTTGTTGAAGTTAACAAAGTAACATGATATAAATGGGGTTATCTGATGGCTGTAAGGAGACACTGATGAAGGATATTTTCATATCTACTTTTGAGAACATGGAGGATACCATACTCAGTGCTATTTACTGAGCACCTACTCTGTACTAGGATTTTTAAAGAGTTTATCTCATATAGCTCTAAAAGCAACCCGGAGAGGTAGGCATTGACTTGAGCATTAACAGAAGAGAAACTGAGAATCAGTGTAGTTTGTCCAGTGGCACAGGACTTGAAAGTGATGGGGAGAGTCGCTATTTGAACCCGGGTCTAACTCCAGCCCATATGGTCTTGCTCCTACACCAGCTGCTGCAAGTCAATGGAACCAAAAGAATTCTCGGTTCTTTCTCTCCTAATCCCTTAATGCCGAGTTTCCTAAAATCTATTCTTGTTAACTGACGTTTCTCCCAAATCTGCCTCTCCTCATATGTTTTCTCTCTGTGACTCCCTTGGCAATCATCCCAATCAGCTGGGCTTGACGCCTTTTTTCCATTCATCCTACCCATCCAATCTGTTAGCAAGTCCTGGCAATTCTAATTCTATCTTCATTTTCACACCATTCCCCTATCTCGGCCTAACAGGAACCACCTACTGCAATGCCTCATGACTTGTAGCTTACTAGGTTGAAATAACCTCTAAAATGGCCCCCAGTGAATCTCACCTACTGATATTTACACCCTTGAGTAATCCCCTCCCCTTGCGTGTCGACTGGGTTTGACAACTTGCTTTGAATGAACAGAATAAGGCACAGTGAATAGAATATGGCACATGTAATGGGATACCACTCCTGAGATTAGGTTACAAAGAGACTGGTTTCCATCTTGCTTGCCCTTTCTTTTTCTCCCTTCCCTTCCCTTCCCTTCCCTCTCTGCTTTCCGCTTTAGAACAAAGAAATGTATTGCCTCGCTGTTCTAGAGGTCAGAAGTCCAAAATCAAGGTATCAGCACGGCCATGGTCTCTCTGAGGCACTAGGGAAGGCTCTGTTGTACATTCTTCTCTTCCAGCTTGTAGATGCATTACTACGATCCTGAGTTCATCTTCACATAGCCATCTTCACATCTTCTATGCATATCTCTGCTTTCTCTTTCTTGCTCTCTCACTTGCTGACTCTGATGGAAGCTGGCTGCCATGTAATGAACTACCCTATGAAAAGGGTCACTTGGCAAAGAATTGAGGGAGGTCTCTGGCCAATGACCTTGGAGGAACTGGGGTTCCCAGTCTAGTAGCCGGTGAAGAGTTGAATCTTGCAATGACTATGCCCAGATTTCTGATCTACAGAAACTAAGATAATGAATGCTTGTTGTTTTAAGCAGTAAATTTGGGGATAATTTATTTTGCAGCAATAGGTAACCAATATACTTTTAAAGGGTATTCCCAAATCTAGGAATAGCATTGTTAATTTTGGGGCTGCCAAATTAAACTTCTAGTAATATAATTCTGATTATGTCATTCCCCTGTTAAAAACCTTCAATGACTCCTCCTTTGCCTTTAGAAAATATCTAAGCTTCTCAGCTTAGCAATGAGATGTGTTATCACCAAGTTCCAGCATAACAGTTAATAATTAACTAAGGATTATTTCATAGTTGAAGGCAATAATGTATAATTCATGTATCAACTGAATCCACTCTGTCCTTTAAAGCCTAAATAAGATAGGCTCCAACCACCACTACACATTCTGTGGAAAACCCAACACCCTTCCCAAGATTTCTATCAATTCTTTGTGAGTTTATGTTCTCACAAACACGTTTGGCTTCAATTTTCTCCTGCTGAATTAATCGGTGTATGGCTTCTCTCTGCATTCTACACACTACTTACTGTTCCACATCATGTCAACCCAGATATGGAAATCAGTCCTGTTCCTTGACACAATCACAACCACACATATAAACAAGACTGTTGTGGGGCGCCTAGGTGGCTCCTTCGGTTAAGTGTCTGACTCTTGATTTCAGCTCTAGTTATGCTCTCATCAGTCAGGAGGTTGAGCCCCCTTCAGGTTCCACACTCGGTGGGGAGTCTGCTTGATGATTCTCTCCCTCTGCACCTCCCCCTACTCATGCTCACTCACTCTCTCTCTCTAAAATAAATTAAAAAAAAAAAAAAGACGTGTGAAGCAGATTTTGCTAAATTTCGAAGATTTGCCTCACATCTCAAATAACTTGAAGTGAATATTAGACATTGCTATTAAAATATTTTTAGAAGTTAGAAAATTAAAGCATAAATTAATGTTGGTTTGTATTTGCATAAACACTGGAAAGATACCCTAGAAACTAAAAAAGAAATTACCTGGGAGTGGGAGAGGGTGGAATGGGGTAGATGGGGACAAAAGTTGGACTAAGACATTTCATTGAATATATTTTGATTTATAAACCATATAAATGTTTTTTCCAGAAGACCAAAAATTTTTTAAAGATTTTATTTATTTATTTGAGAGAGAGAGAGAGAGCATGAGCAGGGGGAATGGTAGAGGGAGAAGCAGACTCCCCGCTGAGCAGGGAGCCCAATGCAGGGCTCCATCCTGGGACTGGGATCATGACCTGAGCCGAAGGCAAATGTTTAACTGACTGAGCCAACCAGATGCCCCCAGAAGACTAAAATTTTAAAAATTTAATTTAACTTACAAAATCATTTAAACTCCCTCCACTGGGAATTTCTCAGTGACCACATCATCCTACTGGATTCGGAATCCCCCTCTCATTTCTCCTCTTTAAACATTCCTTCAAGGGCTGAGTCCTTTCCTGCTCCAGTTTGGATTTTTCTCACTCCCAATTCAATTTTGTCCCTACTCTCAAACTCAGCTCTTTTCAGGGCTACTTTTGCACATTAAAAACTCACAAAAGTATTGATATGCACAAAGTACAAAGGGAGACCTGAGAGGGGTACTTTCCAATGTACCTTCCCATCCAGGATACAGAATAAGATGGGGGTAATGGGGAGGAGTTGTCAGTGGGGCTGTGTTATCACAAAGAAGTTGGAAGGGTGAAAACCAAATAGGTGAGGTGAAAGGATAGCAAAGGCAAATTGTGTTTATTAAACAACTTTGCTTGGGACCAAGTGGACCACACTCTCTAGCTTCTCAATCCATCTTTGTTGGGGGTGTGTGTGTCCCAGATAAGCTAATAAAACTTAAATTGCCTCTAATGACATACATTGTTGAGGTGACTTCCAATTCTGTAGTGTAACTTTAAAGCATCATATTTTTAAAAATTTTTTTAAAGATTTTATTTATTTATTTGAGAAAGTGAGAGAGAGCATGAGAGAGGAGAGGGTCAGAGGGAGAAGCAGACTCCCCACTGAGCAGGGAGCCTGATGCGGGACATGATCCCAGGACTCCAGGATCATGACCTGAGCTGAAGGAAGTCGCTTAACCAACTGAGCCACCCAGGCACCCTCAGGCATCATACTTTTTTTAATTGAGCAAAAATTTGAACTGGCATTTCACACAAGAGGATATACAAATGGCTAATAAACATATGAAAAGGTGCTCAATCTCGTGAGTCATCGGGGAGCGGCAAACCAAATACATACACGCTTATCAGAAAGGCTAAAATGTAACAGACAATCCAAAGTGTTGACAAGATTATAGAGAACTGCTGGTGGAAGTGTAAATTGGTACAACCACCTTGGAAAACTGGCAGGATCTACTAAAGGTCAACTTCTGCATCATATGAATATCCTCTGACTCAGCCATTTCACTCTTAGGTATATTCCAAACAGGTATGTGTACATACATCATGGTGATGATATTTTAAAATTTTATCTTATGTTAAATTTAACTATATTTTTAAATATAGTCTGAGACATTTAAAACTCACAATTCTGCTACTTATTTTATTCTGCTTCTTAGCTATGTATGTGACATTGGGCAGGTCACTTCACCTCTATGGGCCTCATTCTCCTCAGATATTGAATGAGGAAGTTGTTAATGAGCAATCCCAGATTGAAGGTCCTTGTAATGTTGATATTCTATGTATCCATGATTTGGCTTCTATACCCTCCTGACTGCATCTCCCCTACATCCCCCATACTCCTTCACACAGCCCATCTGTTAATCAAAAACGACAGTTAGCAGTTCCCAGAACAACTTCGCCCATTCTCCCCCACCTGCCTGCCTTTGCCTTTATCTCAGCAGGTCCATACCTACTTGGAATACCTCATCCTTCAGCAAACTCTTCTTGATTTCTCTCTATCGAATATCATCTGCCTTTCCCCTGAAATACAATACTACTTAATTTATGCATTTCTTGTGTCAACGTCATTCTCTACCTTGAATTTTAGTTATTTGTTTATATTTTATCTCTCATTTCAGACTCTGAGATCCTTTGAAAGAAAGATACTTGCACTGTTTTGCCCATCATAGATGTTTATCAAGAATGTGTTGACCAAGATGGTGACATAGGTTGTTCCTGCCTTTGTTCTCCATCACAAGAAGAACAACTAACAACTATTCAAGAATAAGACACTACTGAGAGAAAGCCTAGAAACCTAGGCTGAAGCATTCCCTGCACCACAGAGACCAAGACAGACTGTATTAGAAAGGTAAGAGATGTGTCTACACATTGACTGCATTGCCTCTACCCTAGGCCAGTGCAGCACCACACAGAGTGATCGCCCCTGAACTTCTCGTTCCTCCCGTGGGAAAAGAGAACCCAGTGGGGACAACCAGCCCCACTCCAGCATTGTGGGTCACTTTGCAGGAGCCCTATTCTGATCTCACACCACAGGGATTACAGGGGAATCTGCAGGGTTCAACAACTGAGTATCTGACTGTGGTGAAGAAGGGGAGAAGGACTTGCAACAACTACCATATGGGTCTTGGCAGACTGAGTTCATACCTGCAGTGCCCGAGTAGTAATCCCAATCAGTGTTTTTGCCCACCTACAGAACCAAGTCTGGGGGGCACTCCCACCTGGAACTTGATAGGGTACAGATCTGCCTGATTGGGATCCTCAAATGAGGAGTTTTGCCAGCCCTAGAGCCTGGTGTCCCCACGCACTGACAAGGAGCTGAATCACAGTCCCACCCACTGTGGAGAGTGTCTTTCAGCCCCATATGACCAGAAGGACTGTTGAAAACTCCTGCAAGCTGTGTGGCACAGTCCTGCTCAAGCTGAGTGGTGGTGGGCAAAGCTGATTGCTTCCAGAGCAAAGCCAATACCAGGAGTGGGGTGTTCTGTGGTATGCACAGGCAGGGGGATTAATTCATATCCAAGGGTGAAGGTAGTTCCTGGCCCCTCCCAACTGGAGAACCTGCTTGAGAAATTGAGAATACCCAGAGTGTGTTCTCCTCCCTCAGGCAAAGGAGATGAGACATAGCTCCAACCTCTGTGGAGAGGGTCTTAGGCCCCCTCCCCCCACCTCCCAATCAGAAGGGTTGGAGACAGCTCCTGGAAGCAGTGCAGCCCAGCAGCACTGGAACTAAGAGGTGGGTAAGCAAAGCTGATACATTGCAGAGCAAAGCCAGGACCCTCTTCAGTCAGCACTTGGAATGTGAGTTGGCTTGAATTAAGGCAACAACAATGAACTTTACCCGCTTTACTTCTCCTGCTACACCTGGACAGAAAATCTAATTCATATCCCCATTCATCACTGAATACAGCCTTCAGCCTATCCAATCAAGGAATCTAACCATAGCACACAGGAAGCTGTATAGCCCATTCAACAGCCCATGTATAGTGGCGATTGAACAGAGAGCACAGCCCATGGCTTCCCCATCTGCAGAGCAAAGCTAGTGATCTCAACTGACAAGGGAATTCAGGACACACTCTGGCCTGATTTAGGCCCCCAAACAATGAGCTGTACAGGTCCTGAACTCTGTCTAGCTGCCCTCCCAAGACAAGAAAGCTAATTTATAACCCATCTATAACTGAATATAGTGCCCAACCATCTAAGCCTGATCAAGAATCCAGGCAACTGCTGAGTCCACCCCACAGACTTACATGGGCAGGTAATCGAGCCAGCAGTCCTGTCCCACTGATCTCAGCCCGTGGCACATCCCCCACCCCATCCTCAGAGCTCAAATAGTTGTCTCACCCCAAAATAGGCCATAATAGCAGCTCCCACAAACCCAAGGACATTACCAGCAGATACACCCAGAAACCCAAACTGTGCTGACTGAGGAAGAACTTTCTCTGCCAAAGTAGTCTGGAAGAGAGGCCCACTTACCCAAAAACACTGATACCAACATAAAGAATCAAGGATCACAAAAAATCAGGTAAATATGACACCACCAAGGGAGACTTATAAAGCTCCAATAACTCACCCTAAAAAATGGAGATCTATAAACCGTCAGACACAGAATTCAGAATAGCCCTCTTAAGGAATTTTAGTGAACTACAAGAAAACACAGACAACTAAACAAAATTAGGAAAACAATGCATGAACAAAATGAGAAGTTTGACAAGGAAATAGCAACCATCAAAAACAAACAAACAAAACCACAGAAATCCTGGGGTTGAATAATTCAACAACTGAACTAAAGAATTCAATAGAGAATTTCAAAAGTAGAATCAGTGACCTGGAGTATAGGACATTGGAAATTATCCAGAGGAGCAAAAGGAAAAAGAAATTTTTAAAAAGTAAAGAAAAAAAATAAAAATAAAAAGTAAAGAAAGCCTATGAGAATTTTAAGACAAAATGAAAAGAAACAATATTTGCACTATGGGAATTTCAGAAGGAGAAGAGAAATAAAAAGGAACAGAAAATATATTTAAAGCAGTAATGGCTGAAACCTTCCTCAGCTTGGGTGGGGCGGGGGGAGAAATGAACATCCAGATTCATTATACACATTATAAGTAAATTGTCAAAAGTCAAAGAGTTTCAAGAGCAGCAAGAGAAGAGAGAGAAGTTACATACAAGGGAATCCCCATAGCTACAATTTTTTCAACAGACACTTTCCAGGGCAGGAGAGAAAAGGATGACATATTTAAAATATTGAAAGAAAATAACTGTCAACCAAGAAGTTTATACTTGGCAAAGTTGTCCTTCACAAATGATGGAGGGATAAAAATTTTCCCAAACAAACATACGCTGAGGGAATTCATTACTGCCAAAGCTGCCTTGCAAGAAGTACTAAAGGAAGTTCTCTGAGTGGAAGTAATAGAATGCTAATTAACACCATAAAAACATAAAGAGATAGTGTAAATATTAGTGGTAATGGTAAATATACGGTCATGTTAGATTCAGCAACATAACATAGTGATGCATAATTCACTTACAACTCTAGTTTAAAAGTTAAAAAAAAAATGAATGTAGTATCAATAACCATAACTACAATAATCTCTTATTAGTAACAATATAAAAAACATGTGAATTATGACAGCAATCATCTAAAATGTGAGGGGAAGAAGTAATAATGTAAAGTTTACTAATTCTATTGAAGTTAATTGCAATCAGGTTAAAATAGGGTGTTATAAGTTTAAGGTATTTTATTTAAGACTCATGGTGACCACAAAGGAAAATTCTGTAGTAATTACACAAAAGACCATGATAAAGAAGTCAAAGCACACTCATACCAGAAGACATCAAAACACACAGGAAAAGACAGCAGGATAAGAAACGGAACAATGGATCTACAAAACAACCAGAAAACAATTAATAAAATGGCAATAGTAAGTCCTTACCTATGGATAATTACTTTAAACATAAAAGGATTAAATTCTCCAATTAAAAGACTTAGAATGGCTGAGTGGATTTAAAAAAACAAGATGCAATATGCTTCTTATAAAATACTCACTTTAGCCTTAATAACACATATAGACTGAGAGTGAAGGGATGGAAAAAGACACTTCAAGCAAATGGCAACCCCCAAGAAGCTATACATATTTCAGACAAAGAAGACTTTAAACTGAAAATGGTAAAAGGAGACAAAGAAAATCAGTATGTAATGATAAAGGGATCAAGAGGATATAATTATAAATATTTATGCACCCAATATTGGAACACCTACACACATAAAACAATAACTAACAGAACTAAAAGGAGAAATAAATAGCAATACAATAATAGCTGAGGATTTTTCTACTTAACTTTCAACAATGGGTAGATCATCCAGACAGAGAATCAATAAGGAAACGGCAAATTTAAACAGCACTATAGACCAAATGGATCTAACAGACCTATATAGAATATTCTATCCAACAACTGCAGAATACACATTCTTCCCTAATGCACATGAAACATTTTCTAGGATAGACCATATGTTAGGCCACAAAACAAGTCAGCAAATTCAAGAAGATGGAAATCATACCAAGTATCTTCTCTGACCACAATGGCATAAAACTAGAAATCAATAACAAGAGGAAACCTGAAAAATTCATGAACACATGGAAATTAAACAGCAGTCTTCTGAACAACCAATGGAGCAAAGAAGAAGAATTCAAGGGGAAATAAAAACGTTCCTTGAGATAAGTGAAAATGGAAACAAAACATATCAGAATTTGTGGTATGCAACAAAAGCAGGTTTAAGTGGGAAGTTCATAGCAATAAACACCTACATTAAGAAGCAAGAAGGATCCCAAATAAAGAGTGTAACTCTATACCTTAAGGAACTAGAAAAACAAAACAAAGCCCGAAGTTAGAAGAAATAATAAAAATTAAAGCAGAAGTAAATGAAATACAGAACAGAAAACAAAAAACAGAAAAGATTAACCAAATGATGAGCTGTTTCTTTGAAAATATAAAGAAAAAAATTGACAACCTTTAGTTAGACTAACCAAGGGAAAAAGAGAAAGAACCCAAATAAACAAAACAAATGAGAAAGGAAACATTACATCTGATGACACAGAAATTCAAAGGACCATAAGAGGCTATAGTGAACAACTATTTGTGAGCAAACTAAACAACTTAGAAGAAGTTGAAAAATTCTTAGAAACACACAACTTACAAAAACCAAATCAGGAAAAAATAGAAATTTGAATAGCCCATTTACCAGTTGGGAGATCGAATCAGTAATCAAAAAATCTCCCAATGAAGAAAAGCTCAGGACCAGACAGCTTCTTGGGGAATTTTAGCAAACACTTAAAGAAGAATTAACACCAATTCTCAAATGCTTATAATAAATCAAAGAGGAGGAAGCACTCCCAAATTTATTTAACAAAATCAGCATTATTCTGATATCAAAATCAGAAAAGGACATTACTAGAAAATAAAACTACAGGACAATATCCCTGATGAATATAGTTGCAAAAATTCTCAATACAATACCAACAAACTGAATTCAATAGCACATTTAAAGGATTATATAACATGATCAAGTGAGATTTATCCCTGGGATGCAAGAATGGTTCAACATATGCAAATCAATTATGGTAATACATCACATTAATAAATTGAAAGAAAAAAATCATATAATCATCTCAATAAATGCAGAAAAACCATTTGACAAAATTCAACATCCATTCATGATAAAAATTCTTAACAAATTAGGCATGGAAAAAATGTATCTCCACATAATAAAGGCTATATTTGATAAGCCCACAGTTAACATCATACTCAATGGTGAAACATTGAAAGCTTTTCCTCTAAGATCAGGGACCAGACAAGGGTGCTGACTCTCACCACTCCTATTCAACAGAGTACTAGAAGTTCTAGCTAGAGCAATCAGGTAAGATAGAGAAATAAAAGACATCAGAATTGGAAAGGAAGAAGTAAAATTGTCTCTATTTGCAGATGACATGATTTTATAGAGAGAAAATCTTAGAGACTCCACCAGAAAACTGTTACATCTAATCAGTAAATTCAGTGAAGTTGCAGGATACAAAATTAACATACAAAAATCAGCAGTGTTTCTAAACACTAACAACAAATTTTCTGAAAAAGAAATAAAGAAGTTAATCCCATTTACAGTATCATTAAAAACAATAAAATACTTAGGAATAAATTTAACTAAGGAAGTGAAAGATTTCTACTCTGAAAATTACAACACATTGATAAAATAAATTGAAGAAGACACAAATAAAAGGAGAAGTATCCTGTGTTCATGGATTGAAAGAATCAATATTGTTAAAACATCAACACTACCAAAGCTCTCTGTAGATTCAGTGTAATTTCTAGTAAGATTTCAATGGCATTTTTTACAGAAGTAGACAAACAATTCTAAAATGTATATAAAACCACAAAAGACCCTGAATAGACAAAGCAATCCCAAGAGGGAAGACCAAAGCAGGCGCGCCTGGGTGGCTCAGTTGGTTAAGTGTCTGCCTTCAGCTCAGGTCATTATCTCAGGGTCCTGGGATCAAGCCCCACATCAGGCTCCCCGTTCAGTGGGGAGTCTGCTTCTCCCTCTGCCCCTCCCCACCTCTTGTGCTCTCTCTCTCTCTCTCAAATAAATAAATAAAAGGGAACCCTTGTGCACTGTTGGTAGGACTGTAAATTGGTGCAGCCACTATGGAAACAGTATGAAGTTTCCTAAAAAAATTAAAAATGGAACTACCATATGATCCAGCAATTTCACTTCTGGGAATATATCCAAAGAAAATGAGAAAACTAACTTGAGAAGCTATCTGCACCCCCATGTTCATAGCAGCACTATTTACAAGAGCCAAGACATGGAAAGAAACTAATTGTCCATCAGTGGATTAATGGATGAAGAAGTTGTGGTTTATTTATGCAGTGGAATATTACTCAGCCATAAAAAAAAAAAAAACAAGGAAATCCTACCACTTGCAACAACCTTGAAGGCATTATGCTTAAGGGAAATAAATCAGACAGAGAAAAAACAAATACTGTATGATCTCATATACATATGGAATAAAAAAAAAAAAAACTTGTAGAAAAAGAGATTAGACTTGTGGTTGATCACCGGAGGTGGGGAGTGGGGAGTGGAGAAGGTAGTCAAAAGGTACAAACTTCCATGGTAAGATGAGTAAGTGCTAGGGACGCAATGTACCATGTGTGACTGTAACGACCACTGCTGCAGGATATATAGGAAAGTTGTTGGAAGAGTAAATCCTATGAGTTCCCATCACAAAGAGAATTGTTTTTCCTTTTTTCTTTCTTTTCTTTTTATTGTATCTATATGAAAGATGGATGTTAGCTGAACCTACAGTGGTAATCATTTCACAATATCTGTAAATCAAACTATCATGCTGTGCGCCTTAAACTTCTACAGTGAAGTGTGTCAATTAGTTCTCAAAAAAACTAGAAAGAAAAAGAACTTGTTGAAGTGATTCATTCATTTAAGAATGTTAACACTATCAAGCCACTCCTTCTACTGCAAAAGAAATCGAATATAGAAATTTCTTTAAGGGCGCCTGGGTGGCTCAGTTGGTTAAGCGACTGCCTTCGGCTCAGGTCATGATCCTGGAGTCCCGGGATCGAGTCCCGCATCGGGCTCCCTGCTCGGCGGGGAGTCCGCTTCTCCCTCTGACCCTCCTCCCTCTCATGCTCTCTGTCTCTCATTCTCTCTCTCAAATAAATAAATAAAATCTTAAAAAAAAAAAAAAAAAAAAAAGAAATTTCTTTAAAACATCTGAATTAAATGACCAAGATACCATCGTCATTTTATAGCTCAGAATCTTTCCACATTAGGGTTTGTCCTAAGACAACCAAAGCAATTGAATCTGGTAATTACTGTACCATGGGGCTCTAATCTAGAGAAAATGACCATGAACAGCTGAGAAAATGTGTGTTAGTTTCTGAGACTGAACTGAACTCCTTTCCTAAGTAGGGCAGCAGGAATAAGGCAGAAGAGCTGACTCTATTTGTCTCATGTTGGTCTTCTTTCCCTCTCCGGCCTCCTGGGTGTAACAGATGGAGAAAAAAGGCTTTGCACAGTTATATCTAAGCCAGGAGAACCATCCCCAGGGAGGGTTCAGTTAACCTTCATTAGTTGCTAACTATCTTTTGCAGGTTATTTCTAAATTAAGTTCTGTAGATTAGTGGTTTTCAGTCTTTCCATGCACGAAGCAGACTGTTCTTGCTCTTGTGAGTAATCCCTAAGGAAGTCATAGCCATGATGATCCATGCGGGGGTGAAAACTAAACTCAAGACCAGAGGGGTTTTTAGGGTAATAGGGTTTTTTTTTTTTAATGTCATTTTCAGATAGGAAGGTAACATAATGATGTAGAATGTTAGCTAATTAAAATGCAGTTATCTTTCAAACAAGAGCCTTTACAAAATGATTTACAAAGAAAAGACAGGTGTGTCTGTTGCATCTGACATTTGGCTATCAGCCACAAAGACTATGGGGGTAAACTGAGAACCTCCTCCCCTGCTTCTCTCAGATTTCACTCTATCTGGAAGTGTAAATATTAGACCTGTTGTTCCAGGTGGAGTTTCTTTACCTCACAGCAGAATTTTATCTTGCTGTGAATTGTAGCTACATTGTCGGGATGAAGAAGGATATGTAGTTGGACATGTTCTTGCTAAATTTGTTAAAAGACACCTTAATTTTGAGTTCAACCTTATTGGAAAGCTATCTGGAAATATGTATTCAAAGTTTTAAAATTTGCCTGTCCTTTAACCAAGAAATTGCACTTCTGGAAATTTAATCTAAAGAAACATTAAAGGATTTGTTCCAGATATGTACCTCTAAGAATATTTATATGAGAACTATTTATGTGTAATGAGAAATCAGAAATAACCTAAATGCCCAACAATAGAGGGCTTGGTTAAATCAACAATCAACCAGTCATATCTTTTTTTTTTAAAGATTTTATTTATTTATTTGAGAGAGAGAGAGAGAGAGAGAAAGAGTGCATAAGCTGGGGGTGGGGCAAGGAGCAGATGGAGAAGCAGACTCCCCATTGAGCAAGGACCCTGAGATCAAGACCTGAGCTGAAGGCAGATGCTTAACCGACTGAGCCACCCAGGCGCCCCTGGCCCAGTCATATCTTTGAGTACTATTCAACTCTTTAGAGTGATGTTATAGAAAAATTATGTGTTGATATAAAAAGATATTCAGTATATATTCGTACTTTTAAAAATGTATCATGCCTGTTTAAAAAAAAACAACTAAACAGCTAAAATCTGTTGAATATTTACTATGCACTGACATTCATATACATCTTCATATTTAATCCTAAAGCAGTTCTATTAAGTAGATATTACTATTACTATTACCTTCACTTTACAAATGATGAATGTTCTCAAGGTCAGAGGAGTAGTAAATGGCAGAACCACGAGAAAGAGGGAGATATAGAGAGAAAGAGGACAGAGAGATTCGGAGGTATTGATTAATAAATTACATTGTAAAGGATCTGCTGCAAGATGTTAAAAGCTGTTATCTATGATTTTATGGGATTGTGAGTATTGTTTCCTTCTTTTGGTGCACGTTTTTTTTTTTTTTCTATAATGAGACTGAGTTGGTTTCATCATTAGAATTGCTTAGTCTCTCAAACATCTTTTTTTTCTCCTTGATCCTTTTCAGGATGGCCTCATATACGTGGGAGAGAGCCCTGGCTCATGTGATCTCTTGCTTACGGGGCTGGTGGGAAAGGCATGAGTTCATGCAGAGTCCTTTAGATCTTGCCAAGCTCTGTTGCAGAGTGGCTGGTCTCAGCTGCTCCTTGTACTGATGAGTACAGATAAATACCTCCTCCAGTAATGACCACATGGTCTTTGGTTATTGGGCTCCCCACTCTCAGAGGCCTCCTTTTCCCAACACCAGGCTCGACAGACCAGTGATGCTCTAAGAAACACTGTGCTCCTCTCAGTCAGCACCTGGGCACATTTGTACCCCATGAATACTCTGTGTAAACTGAGGCATTACCTCTTTTTCTTATTGTGTTAAGAATGATAACATGAGATTTATCCTCTTAGCAAATTTTTAAATGTACAATACAGTATTGTTAACTATAAACACAATTCTATACAGCAGATCTCTAGAACTTACTCATCTTGCATAACTGTAACTTTATACCCCTCGAACAACAACTCCCCATTCCCCCTCTCCCTAAGCCCTGACAACAGTCACTTTACTTTGTGCTTCTATGAGTTTGACCATTTTAGATAAAAGGTACAATCTCTTAAGCTCACTCCTGCTAATACCCCTCTACCATCTCTCTGAATCTTACTGGAAGTGGTCACAAGTCTGGCTTCTCTTAGCACCTTCTACCCTTTCTCTAGCATGCTCAGGCAAGTAGGATTCCTCTGGGTGGTTCCTCCCCTGTCACCATCTGCATCACCCTCCTTCTCTCACAGCCCATCCCCAGTAGAAGAAGGAAGTCTTTCCTCTCTTCTTATTTCTGCCAGAGCAGGACCCTCCTTAAACAGATTTTTATGAATAGGTTCACTGGGCCTGATTTTTGATATACTAAAGGTGAGGACAGAGGAATTTTATAATTTTCTCTCTCCAGAATGACTACCTTTCAGAATTGTTATTGAAAATTATGTTTTAGATGCCAAAAGAGGAATATTAACACTTTATTTCTCTTGATATTCCTGCAGCAACAATTTGAAAACTTCCCTAACAAGTCATTTAGAGGTATCAAATGAGCTTCTTCAGAAGATATAGGGGAAGTCAGTTCAAGAAAATTCAAAGACATGGGGTGCTAGGATGGCTCAGTAGGTTAAGGGTTCGACTCCTGGTTGCCTCAGGTCCTGATCTCAGGGTCGTGGGATGGAGATCCACGTTAGACTCTGTGCTCCGTGCAGAGTCTGTTGGAGATTCTCTCCCTCTGCCCCTCCTCTTGCACTCACACTCTCTCTCTCTCTCAAATAAATAAATAAAATCTTAAAAAAAAGAAAGCAGCAATGTCTGCAATAGCCAAACTGTGGAAAGAGCCGAAATGCCCTTCAACAGACAAATGGATAAAGAAGATGTGGTATATATATACAATGGAATATTATGCAGCCATCAAAAGGAATGAGATCTTGCCATTTGCAACGACGTGGATGGAACTGGAGGGTATTATGCTGAGCGAAATAAGTCAAACAGAGAAAGATATGTATCATATGACCTCACTGATATGAGGAATTCTTAATCTCAGGAAACAAACTGAGGGTTGCTGGAGTGGGGGGTGGGGTGGGAGGGATGGGGTGACTGGGTGATGGACACTGGGGAGGGTATGTGCTCTGGTAAGCGCTGTGAATTGTGCAAGACTGTTGAATCTCAGATCTGTACCGCTGAAACAAATAATGCAATATATGTTAAGAAAGAAAAAAAGAAGAAGAAGAATGTAGCAGGAGGGGAAGAATGAAGGGGGGGAATCGGAGGAGGAGAAGAACCATGAGAGATGATGGACTCTGAAAAACAAACTGAGGGTTCTAGAGGGGAGGGGGGTGGGAGGATGGGTTAGCCTGGTGATGGGTATTAAGGAGGGCACGTTCTGCATGGAGCACTGGGTGTTATGCACAAACAATGAATCATGGAACACTATATCTAAAACTAATGATGTAATGTATGGGGATTAACATAACAATAAAAAAATTAAAAAAATGAAAAAAATATATAATCTAATATTGAATAAATTTTATATCTAAATATAAAAAAAAAAAGAAGATGTGGTCCATATATACAATGGAATATTACTCAGCCATCAGAAAGGATGAATACCCAACTTTTATATCAACATGGATGGGACTGGAGGAGGTTATGCTAAGTGAAATAAGTCAAGCAGAGAAAGTCAATTATCATATGGTTTCACTTATTTGTGGAACATAAGGAATAGCATGGAGGACCTTAGGAGAAGAAAGGGAAGAACGAAGGGGTGGGGGGAATGGAGGGCGAGATGAACCATGAGAGACTATGGACTCCAAGAAACAAATTGAGGGTTTTAGAGGGGAGGGGGGTGGATGGATGGGTTAACCCAGTGATGGGTATTAAGGAGGGCACCTATTGCATAGAGTACTGGGTGTTATACGGAAATGATGAATCATGGAACACTACATCAAAAATCAATGATGTACTGTATGGTAACTAACATAACATAATAAAATAAAATAAAATTTAAAAAAAAGTTCAAAGACATAATAATATTTATATTTCCCTAGTACATTGTTACAGAAAAGATTGAAATTTGGCATAACAATTATATAATTAGAGAACAGGACAAATTATCTGGGCTTTCAGAAATATGAAAAACATCTCAATTAGTGAAGGTTTGAGAAAAATGATCAGATGCTTTGTTTTTCTATAAAGCTCTGGAAAATATATTCTGAGAACATTTTCTGAGAATGCTAAGTAGTGGTGTGCTGTGAATGAGAGTTGGAATCGAAAGGCAAATTTGGAAATAGCCATATAAAAGTACTAAATGAAATATGTAGGATACTTTGAAAGAAAAGTCAAGAAAGCCAACTCAGGAGTAAGAGGAACTAAAAGAGATGACAGTGGAGAACCAACCGCATGCAACCACTTGCAGCAAAAGGTGTCAAGCAGATGGAGCTTGATCTTTGAGGTCAAACAGAATGCAAATGAAATGCAATTTTGCTAGTTACTGACTATCTGACAACCGGAAGTGACCAAACCTTTCTCTCACCAACCATTTATTCATTTAAAAGATGGAGATGATAAAACCTAACACAGTGACTTATACAAACAATAAAAATCAGATAATGAGTAGATGAGAGTAAATGATGTATGTAAATTCCTCAAAGTACTTGTAATAGATGTAATAGATGTTCAGTAGACAGTGGCTATACACATGTCATCATCACTGTGCTCATCATCATCATCATCATCACTACCACTATCTTTAGAAAAAGCACAGGACATATGAAACTCTAAGTGAAGGCAAAGAACAAATGGGGATATATAAGAGTTCCTTATGGATATGGAACCAGATGTGGTAGTAAATTCAGACTCTATCCAATGGAGCTTAGAAAGGTCATCTTGCTTCCTCTGCTGAGCCACACAACTCTGAAACAAGAGGGGAAGAAGAGGAAGAAGCGGAGAAAACCAGCATGCACTATATTTAGATTTTACACTGATCACGATAAGAGCCATGAAATCTCTACACATCCCCCACACATGGAACTTCCATATCCAGAGCATGAAGCCCTCTCTGAGCACAGGATATGTTGCAACCTGGATGTTCTCCTGGAGTTTCTGCACCAGGGCCTCTTTCTCCCTTCCTGGCCTTCATTTCCCTGTCTTCCTATGCAAGAGAGTTCTAACTATTGAAAAACCTCTACTAATTGCTATGCCTGGTGCTGTGCTAGGGACATAGCTCTTGACATTTATGGGAGCGAGATGGCTTAATGCTTGGGATCAGTATTTCAAGAAAAGGGAAAGATGCCACAGTGAGGCTTTATCTGTGAGAGCCCCCATCAGGCACAGTATCTAGGAGAGGTGTTCAATATTTGCCCCCTGGTTAAGCCTGCTAGTTTTTGTTGTTTCACTACAGTTCTTCAAATCTGTGGAGCTGTCACTTGCTTCTAGCCACAGGGTGACAGGCCATGGCCCTCAAAATGAACATGCTGATGAATTACTGCCTTCTTCCTTGGGCTCTCTTCTCTAGGAGCCCCGCACAACTATGTGACCAATTAGATGTGTCTGCTGGCTGGTTTGTTGCCTATTTCTCTACCAGACAGGGGGGCTTTATTTGGGAGCATTCTATCCTGGCATGAATAAGTTTGCTTACCTCTGCCAACAGCCCAATATATATGTCTGTTCCCACACTGCATATAGTTCCACAGCTGAGTTGCTATAATTATGATTGAGAGTTATTTTTGATCTAAACTAATATTACTATTTGCCTACAATATTCTCGGTATGTTTTTTTAAGGAGAGGGCGACTGAAATATCTCATCTTCATCAGTGCAAACCTGTATGTAAAGAGGAGATTCAGGAAGAAGCAATTTACACGTTCGGGGACCTTGGAAATGAAAGTTTGCATTATTTATACTATAAAATGCTTTTCTCCCACCACAGAACTCCAGAAGTCCTTTACTCAAATCATTTAGTGGGATATAAGTATTGTGGCTGAAAGTACTGGCCTTCGGTTTATTCTATCTTCCAATTCTCAAAGCTACCAGTTCATTTAATTAACGCTTCATGCCTCAAATCACATTTATTAGCATACGAAAACACTAGTCAGGCTCAAATCCCCAAAGTCAGTTTAATTTATTAGTGATCAGTATTTGCTAAGAACTTGCTAGTTTTGTTCCATGCCATTCAGATGAACAAACGGAATGTGTCATGCCAGGCAGAGAGGAGACAAAGATGCTCTCAAAGACCTGAAGGTCTCCTGGGGAAGACTGGAGCACGAACAGATCATTTCAACCCAGTGCCTAAATGCTCTCGCTGGCCTTTGCAAAGGTTGCTATGGGAACACAGAGAGGGAACCATTTACAGGTTGGCAGTTTGGAGAAGATCTGGAAGAAATGTCTACCAGAACTAAGATGTGAGAGTTGTGTATGAATTGATCAGGCCAGTGAGGAAGATGGGCATGTGCATTCCAGCAAAGGAATTTACCCTTACGTGTGAAGTGTGAGTGAGAAAATGACAGTAGGTCAGAGTTTTAGGTGAATCATAACACATTGCTATCGTCAACCATTTTGTGCCACAAAATGGTGGTTTCATGTGGTTCCACCTAATCAGTGGGGGTCAGTTACAGACAACTTTGGATTAATTCCAGGTTGAACATGTGCTTTCTCTTACATAGGGTAGAAACTAATGAAGAATTTTAACTAGGTGAGTTTCTAACTCAGATCTGTACTTTAGACAGACCGTTGTCACAGGTGAAGAGGGTGGCCAAAACCAGTTGGCTCCCCATCTCGTTTCTCCCTCTCATTTTCTCTCATTGGATGATAGCCCAGATGAGAGCTAGTGGAGGTCTGAACTAAGACCCAGGTACTAAAGCAGTTGGAACAGGTAATCACAAGATAAAATCTGTCAGATCGGTTACTGATTTTTCAGTGGAGAAGAAGAGAGAGAAGAAAGTCTCAGGTTTCTGGTTTGTGTCACCAGAGGGAATTTGGAGCCATTAATTCAAATGAAAAAAGAGAAAAGGAGCTGGTTTGGGGTGAAAACAGTGAGCTATATCTTGAATGTGTTGATTATGAGGTGCCTGTGGAACATTCCAACAGAGATAATTATCCAGAAGGAAAGTGAATATAGGAGTCTAATCCAGGGAGGACTCTGAACTAGAATGGGAAATCTGGGGACCATCAGATCGTCGGGGGCAGGGGGGTTGGGGCGCAGATAGGCGGTCCAAAACACAAGAGTGGTTGACACTACTGGGAAGCACACAATTTTCAAGGGAACTTTACAGAGCTGATGTTTTCTTTACACGCTTTTCAACTGAAGATGCTTTAAAAATAATCTTATTTGTAAATATGAAAAAGAGTTGCTCTGGTTGAAATGGACATGAGAACCACAGAACCCACTTGCTCAGGCTCCTTAATCCTTCTTCTTCCCTCAGGGCAGCCCCAGAAATCTCTGAGGAACACTTGGGAAGTGAGTGATCTGGAAAAACTAAGACCCAGGGGCCATATCTGGCCCACTGCCTGTTTTTGTAAATAAAGTTATATTGGAACATAGCTACATGCATTCTTCTTCTTACTGTCTTTCTGCGTTCATGCTACAGGAGCAAAGTTGAGCTGTGGACTGTGTGGGCCACAGAACCGAAAATATTTTCTATCTGGCCCTTTATAGAAAAAAAGTTTGCTCACCCCTGGTCTAGACTAAACCCTCGATTTCACGAATTAGAAAGCTGAGGTCCAGAGAATTTAAATAACATCTGAAAAGCTGCTCAGGCTCGAACCGTTCTTGAGATCCAGTTCCCACTGTCCTTCTTAAAAAAAATAAAAATAAAAAGCATAATTGGCGATTACTTTGGCTAAGAATGAACTGGATGCATTGCCCACCCACAGTAATTCTCATAAGAACAGCAAACTAAAAACTTTCACTGAACTTCCTTTCACTGTGGAGCAAAATACAGTTTTTAGTATTTCGTTGTTGCTATTATCTTAGAAATAAACTCCCTTTATCTATATTACTAATTATCCTATGACTAATGATTCTTGCCTAATTCAATGAACTCAATTCTTCCCTAATTTAACATTTTATGTGAAAATGTGAAGTCTCTTTCCTTTTTTTTTAAGATTTTATTTATTTGTCAGAGAGAACGCGAGAGAGCGCGCACACACAAGCAGCGGGAGCAGCCGGGCAGAGGGAGAAGCAGGCTCCCCGCTGAGCATGAAGCGTCATGCAGGGCTGGATTCCAGGACTCTGGGATCATGACCTGAGCGGAAGGCAGATGCTTCACCGACTGAGCCACCAGGCATCCCAGTATCTGCTTTCCTTCGCTAACTAACCCGGATTGAAGTATTAGTTCTCCAAGGTGGAGTCAGTATGGGGTGGTTCGCAGAGGTGTAACAGGGGCCGCTCCAAGTGACGTGGCACACAACCTCATTACACACCACCCGCTCCCGTGTGTGGCTCCTCCCCCTTCCCTAATTCGCTCCTTTCACGCATCGCTCCTGTCTGCAGACACCGCGTAGGAACTAGGGCCAGAAACAAGCTAGGGCAGAAGGGGGCCGCAGCTGCACAGGTGGAGGGGTGGACGTGATGATCGAGGGGCCCGAGGGAAGCACAGGGACCAGCCGTTCCAGCAGGTGCAGCCACGGTAGTCCTGCCTCTGGGTCCTCCCCCTCGCTTCAGTCCACCTCCCGCGTTTGGGCCGAGAGAAGAAACACAAGGCCGGAGGCACACATTGCTAAGTTCTAAATGTAGTTCAAACAGCACCAACTGGGAAGGGAAAAATTTCCCACGGCTCACCAGCAGGGTTTTAATGTAGTCAGAGGTCTGGCGATGAAGAGACATGAATTCGGTCTTGGTTCATCTGCTGATGACAAGGCAATATTGAACAGCCTCCATTTTCTTCAGTCTGTATCCTGTTTTCTAGAGCGATAAAATGAATATAGAGACATGAATAATAAACTCTTATTTGTCCTGTTTCTTTTAAGAATGGCAAGGGAGAAGTGATCAGCCACTAATGAAAAGGAAGAGGTTATTTTTATAGATAAATAGGAGCTTCAGTGTTTAAAAATATCAGAATAAAATTCCCATTGTGTTTAGTTAAGATTTCTGGATGAGAAGTATGAAGGAGGAGCATAGAATAAAGAAGGTCTTTATAAGAAAATGAGACAGTTAACTCTTTTTCTTATAAGCTTACCAACCCCCTTAACATACTTTTCTCCACTGGTTTTGTAAATCATCAGTTCCATTTCATACAGTTAACCATGTTATTTCAAGTATAATGAAGAAAAGCATATAAAGGGCTAAATTCGTATCTCAAGGGTGAATATTTTCGTATTATGCATTTATTTATCAAATATTTATATAGCTGCTTACTATTGCCAAGAACTATTGTAAGAGCTTCATCAATATTAACTCTTCCTTGAATAATTACAGAATACATCAGGGAAAGAACAGAAAAAAAAAAAGGAAAATATTATTAGAAGCAAAATTAGGAGGAAAAATGCAAACAATATGTTGACAACTGGTATTTCATTTTACTCTATCTTGCTTCTACAGAACATCTCCTGTACTGAACATTTTGTTGCTTCACTTAGAGTATTTCTGTGAGAAAAAGAATCCCATGCCTAACGGCTCAACTGACAAGGGTGCCTCATCTCCCCCAAGGGACTCTCACATCAATGATCAATTTTCCTCACTGCTGGGATTTAAAAGAAAAAAAACTGCTTACATTTATATAATGCTTTTGAAGTTATTCTAGGTATACCATTTTACATATTTGTATTTAAATATGAAAATTGTAATACCAAAAAATTTATTTAACTACAATATCTGTACACTTCCAATTACCAAGAACTTTCCATAAATATCTGACAGCCATTTTCTATAACTGCAGTTTCCTCAAGTTTTCACTATTTTCCTTTCAACTTTTAGAATCTTCTCTTCGAAGAATGTGTCCTATCTTTCCAGTTGCCTCTTCTGGATCTTTACATGTCTCTGACTCACACATTTCCACTGGATCAATAACCTCATCGACACAAATGTGATTTTGTGTGTTTCCTTTCCTCCTACAATTCGCCAACTTTTATTCAAAGAATTCAGAGACCCCGTATAATTGTCTTTCCTCCAGCCTCCTCCATCTTTGGTCAGAAGTTTGCTCTTGGCCCTGAGTGCTTCACCGCCTATGGCCAGCAGGGGGCTATGTGAGTTTGCCTTGTGTTACGGCTGTCCGAGCCCATCTACTCTCTGAGCTCGTGCTTCATCCTCAAGTCCACTCCTTTCTAAAGATCTTCTTTATTTCTTTATATTATATAGAACAGGTGTGTCGATTTCCTTTCATCCATTCATCTGACAAATACTGTGTGTGTTGAACTTCTAGTATGCGCCAGGCACAGGTGTGTTACCTCTACACGTCCACTGATGAACAAAACAGACATCATCCCAGTTCTTATGGAGCAAAAGGGAAGTAAACAAATATTATTTCGATTGTGCTAAATGCCAAGAAGCAAATAAACAAGGATCACTGAGGAGAATAAAAGAGCTAGGACCTGTTTAGAGTGGTAAAGAAAGGCTTCTTTAGTGAAATGTCATTATAGCTGTGATCCTAAAGACTTTTTTTACGATACATTTCCCCGATTTTCTCTTCTGAAACTTTTACCCTTGTCTTTCAGCCATCCCCTAGCATCCTTTTTCAGAGGTTCTTTTCTCTGTTAGCAAAACTAGACTAACACACACTTTCTGCACCTTTTTTGAGAATTGGGAAAACTTGCTTTCTTTGTTGTCATCTCTTGCCTTAGAAATAAAAGAGCTCTATACCCTGGTGGCTTATATGTGGGAACATATACTTTAATATTCCCTACTACAAGGTCAAAATAAGATCCCCTCCATAGATTGCTATCCTGGTGGCCCAGCCAAACTTGGCCATTGGGAGAGAGACTTGGCATCAGGGACCACAGGACTAATTTTACTGTTTTTTGAGGACTTTCTGATCCAGGCTTCCCCCTCCCCAAGATATTTCACATTTTAATTTTTATTTCTGTATTTCTTCCGTTGCCTTCATCCCCTGTGAATGACAAATCAAGATTCTCTAAGCCATCCTCCACTCTTACATCTTTAGCAGATTGAAGCATCTTTATTTCCTGAACTCCTAGCTTTGGGTAGTCAGTAGAGCACAACAGGTAAACACATAGCAACGCAGGAGACACACTGCACTTGAACACCCACCTTACCACTTTCCAGTAGTGAGACCTTGAGCAAGTGATGGAACTTCTAGATTTCACTTTCCTCGTGTGTAGTGTAAGGACAATATATCTATATTAACTTTCCATTTCCAGTAACAAATTACCACAAACTTAATGGCTTAAAACAACACACACTATTGTCCATAGTTTCTATGGGTCAGGAGTCTAGGCACAGCTTAGCCAGGTCCTCTGCTCAGGGTCTCACCAGGCTGCAGTCAAGGCATCAGTTACACTGTGTTTTCATCTGGAGGCTCGACTGGAGAAGAATCTGCTTCCAAGCTCCCCTAGTTCGTTGGAAGAATTAATTTTCTTGCAGCAGCAGGACTGAGGATCCCAGCTTCTTCCTGGCTGTTGGTTGGGGGCTGCCCTCAGGTGTAAGAGGTCATCTGAAGTTCCTTGACACATGGCTCCTCCAACGTGGCCACTTATTTCTTTAAGCCAGAAAGGAGACTTCCTAGCTCCAGTCTGCCAAATGGGAGTCTTAAATAATGTAACATAATCACATGGCATTTGTCACGTAGTGTAACCTAGTCGGGGGATTAATGAGTGTCATACCATCACTTGTGCCGTATTCTATGGTTAGAACTCTATCTACCACAGTTTCCTTCAGAGGGCTACTTAAGTAGGTATATTATATTAAATTGCAGATGTAAAGCCCTTAACACAGTACCTGGCAGGTCTTAAACACTCATCAATTAGCTATTGTTCCTCTGCTTCTTTGTTGTTCTTTTTAAAATCTACTGCCAGAAGGGTATCAGCTTTTTAAGTTATAACTGAGCACTGGCCACATCTTCTCATCACCATTTTACCTTCACAAGCTTGTCTTTTAAATATCTTTTCCGAGGCCCTGATCTCTCCTCTCTTTGCTGGTCACTGGATTAGCTTCCCCACTAGCTGAGCATGGGGATGAACGAAGGTCATATTATCAGCATCTTCTCCAGCAAATCATGCCGTGATGATCTTAAGGAGAGAATTCCATTTGTCTGATCAACTTTTTTTCTATAGTTCTGAATCTAATAAATATTTTCCCACTCCCCTCCTTTGGCACATTTATTATTTCTCTGCTGCTTTCTTGTACCTCTACGCCATCAGTGACAAGCCCTGTGCTGTTCTTGGCAGCTTTGCAGCATGTTTACTTCCAAACCTTTCAGAACAGTGTTTAAAATATTAGTAGCTTCCAATGTCTAATTTCCTTTTGCTTAAGTGAAATTGACTGCCCTGTCCTTGTATCATTGAGCGTGTCCGTACCCAAGGTTCTTGGCATCCCATGGTATCCTGTGCCCTGTGTAAAAGGGACCTAAAAAGTTCATTGCCCAAAAGACAAATAAAATCTAGGGCTGAAAGAGATGTTGTAGTTACCGTTTGGATCTGTCAGAAGCTGGTATTAAAAATGGTACAGTACCGAAAAGGAAGGTCCAGACTTAAGGAGAGATAAAAAGAGAGAGAGAGAGAGAGACCCTAAGGAGGGACCATGTTGTCTACATAGTAGCCAGACTGAGATCAGAGATGGAAACCTACAGTCTGGTGCTCATGCTAAAGTCAAGTGGACTGAGACCCAAAAGGGAATTGAAGCAAAACAAGGAAGCACTCCACTGTGCTTAAACATTGGTGCACATCGACCCAGGGGTAGAAATGGTGGCTGGTTAGGCAGATGGGCCAAAAGGACAGTGAACTGGAGGGAGAAAGTGTCATACCATATGAGATGATTTTTAGCCTCAGCTGTATCCAATCACTTTTAAGTTTATTAGCAATTGATTCTGGCAAGTGTGGTTCTGAAGTCTAGGGTTACCCCAGCGGGCCCTGTTTCCTGGCCTGTGGGTACCATTTACAGTGTTTTCCTATGTGGACCGTGGCTGAGTCAGGCCATCTTCGGGTGTCAACTATTAGGACACTGGCGGCTTCATTTTTGACTGGTAATTCAACTCCAACCTGCATTATTTCCCTTCTCTCTTTACTTTTCCTGCTTCCAAAGTAGTCCCTTAAAGAACTCCACTTTCAAAAATCCAGCTGTGTAAAACACTATGTACACACAAAAACATGAATGAACTCATGTTAACACATACTGGTGGTTATCCCTGGAGAGTACGTGTAGTGGTTTTCCGTGGTTGTTGTAAGAAATTACCACCCACAGAGTGACTTAAAGCAACACCAACCCATCATGTCACAGTTCTGTAACTCAGAAGTCCAAAATGAGTCTCATTGGGCTAGAATCAAGATGTCAGAAGGGCTGTGTTCCTTTCTGGAGGCTTCAGAGGAGGATCTATTTCCTTGCCCTTCCCAGCTTCTAGAGACTGCCTGTGGCCCTTGGCTTCCGGCCCCTTCCTCCATCTTCATGTGAGGCCAGGTTCTCCTCCTCCTGCTGCCATCTCTGGTTTTGTCTTTGGACTTCCTCTTCTACTTTTAAGGAATTTTGTGATCACCTGGGGCCTACCAGAATAGAAGACAAGAATTTTCCTACCTCAAGGCCAGTTGATTAACAAACATAATTCCATCTGCACCTTCAATTCTTCTTTGCCATGTAACCTAACATCGTCCCAGGTTCTGGGACTGGGATGAAGACAGCTGTGGGGGCCATTATTCTGCCTACCACAGTGGGATTATGGGTGATTTTGTTATTGTTATCGTTTATTTCACCTTATGTATATTTTAAAATTTCTATATAATAAACATGGATTACTTATATACATTTTTAAAAATCAATTCACAAAACGATATAACTTTCTTATCCAAAATTTCCCCATCACTGTCCCTCCCCTAACATTACCATCACCACTACCACTATTTATCTTAAAGGGCAAAATACGTCACCAAAATTTTCCATAGGAGACTACTCTTTCTTAGTTGCTTCTTTTAACAGCTCTATTATGTTTCCATCTTTGGATGCTTTGATTTACTATTTAAATTTTACTTTTTTTTTTTTTTACTTCTGTAGTTGGGAATGGGGAAAATATTTGTCTTTAGAACTTTCTCCATCAGAGTCGCCATCGACTCTTTCACTTGAGAGAATTTTGACATATTTATAACATATACTCCTAGTCTCTGTCTGATATTTAGAAAAAAAAATCCATTGATCTTGCCTCTTATAATAAAAGCTTACATTTATGTAGTACTTATAATGTTCCAGGCACTGTTCTGAGCACTTTACATATATTAGGCTAACTCATTTACTCTACATAGTCGTTTAATGAGACAGCTGGTAGCTGGTATCCTTTTAACCATTTTAAAGACAGAAATAAGGCACAGAGGGGGTGCCTGGGTGGCTCAGTCGTTAAGCGTCTGCCTTCGGCTCAGGTCATGATCCCGGGGTCTTGGGATCGAGCCCCGCATCGGGCTCCTGGCTCTGCGGGAAGCCTGCTTCTCCCTCTCCCACTCCCCCTGCTTGTGTTCCCTCTCTCGCTGTGTCTTTCTCTGTCAAATAAATAAATAAAATCTTTAAAAAAAAAAAAAGAAATAAGGCACAGAGGAAGGAAGAAACTGAGACTCGGTAGAGTTAGGTAACTTGCCTAAGGCCACACAGCTAATAAGAGATGGAGCTGAAATTCAAACTCCAGAACCCAGAATCCATCCTCTGGTATATTGTTATATTGCCACTCATGTTTTTCTATCTTCTTATTCCAACATTTTTTCTTAATTTACCATAATTTTTTTCATCTCTTATTCCTTTTGCCCAAATTACCTTTTTTTTTGAGAATCTAATTTCTTCTATTAGCATAGCAGGATCAGGAAAGGAAGTACAGCATCTCTCATAATCTCTATTCTTCTAGGCACATAAGTGCCAGGAATTCTACTGGTGATTACTCTTTTTTGGAATATTACTGACTGTTCACTGCTGTATTCTTCAATCGTCTATTCGTACAAGTTGATTCTAAGTATTTGGTTTCCTTTCACTTTTTTTATTATTTCTGATCATGTTTGAATGCTTTCTGCAACATAGTTAGATCCTGTTCTATCATAATCAAAACAAATATTATACTCCAAAATCAAATTCTCTGTTACATTTGTTTTAGAAAAGAAGAAGAGAAACTGATGTATATCTATTGACTTTTAAGCCAGGAAAGAGGAGATGCTTTTTCAAAGTTTATTTAACCTTGGTACCAACCAGCATGTGGTATCACCCCTATTTTACAACTAAGAAATGAAACCTTAGAGAATAATTGTATCTACAATTTACTGATGGCTTGCTTTGATCCACCATCTGTTTTCATGCAGGATCTTATTCAATCCTCAGAACCATACGAGGTAGTATTTCTTATCCCCAGGAAACTGAGGCTTAAAGGGGTTAAATAAATTCCCCCCAAATCATCTAGTAAACATGGTTTATCTGACTTTAAGGACTATTGTCTTTTCCCATTACCACACGCGGATCTTGGCTCCAGCTTCTGTTGGAGAATCTGTTATTCTTATGTTTTTCAATCTTACTCTTCAGGAATTTCTATAAATTGGGGTAAATTCACATGCCTACAGAACCCAAACAGGTGATAAGAGGGAGCAAGACAAACTATGTATCAGGGACGCAATGATGTGAGCTAAGTGGAAGTGGCAACTGATCCTAGACCCTAATACCTCCAGGGGCACGCACACGGATAGAACTGATTGTGAGACTGCATCCATGCACAAAATAAAGGCTGGGAAGGCCCACATCCAATAGTGACTGAGACCAGCTGGCTGAGGGCTCAGGAGCTTGGAGCCCTAGTGTAACATTTTCATGTGGGAATGCCATCCCATGTTCCAAACCTTCAGATTTTTCAAGACAAGGCAGAAAGTTATACTTTTAAATTATAGCTCCTAATTTTTCAATGATGGCAATTAATTTGGCTCTTTGTTCTTGGGCCTTCAGTTCTTGGGCCTCTGTTCTGAGTACTTGCTTGTGTCCTCTTGTCCACTTTACTTTCCTCCCTTTTCCATAATGTCATGGAATTTCTTTTCCTTATGGCCTATGTCACTTTTTAAAGAAGTATTTCATTTCTAACTTTTTTTTATTGAAATATAGTTGACATACAATCTTATATTAGTTTCAGGTGTACACCATAGTGGTCTGACATTTATATATACATTATGTAATGATCACCATAAGTCTAGTTACCATCTGTCACTGTACTAACTTATTACAATATTATTGACTATATTCCTTATGCTATGCTATATCCCCATGACTTCTTTATTTCATCACTGTAAGTTTGTACCTCTTAATTCTCTTTACCTATTTTACCCATCCCTCTACCCCCTGTCCTCCGGCAACTACCTGTTTGTCCTCTGTATTTATGAGTCTGTTTCTGTTTTGTTTTGTTTTGTTTGTTTGTTTGGGTTTTTTTATTTTTTAAATTCCACATATAAGTGAAATCATACTGTATTTGTCTCTTTCTTTCTTATTTATTTCACTTAATGATAGCCTTTGGGTCCATCCATGTTGTTGCAAATGGCAAGATTTTTTGTTGTTGTTGTTGTTTTGGTTGAGTACTTCTCCATTGTGTGTGTGTATACATATATACATAACATCCTCTTTATTCATTAATCTATCAATGGAAACTTAGGTTGTTTCCATATCTTGGCTATTGTAAATAGTGCAACAAACATAGGGGTGCATTTATCTTCATGAAGGAATGTTTGTAATGTCTTCAGATAAATACTCATAATTGGAATTGTGGATCATATGGTGTTTCGATTTTTAATTTTTTTGAGGAAACTCCATACTGTTCTTCACAGTGGCTGCACCAACTTACATTCCCACCAACAGTGCACAAAAGTTTCTTTTTTTCCACATCCTCACCAACACTTTTTATTTCTTGTCTTTTTGATACTAGCCATTCTGACTGGGGTGAAGCGATAGCTTGTTGTGGGTTTGATTCTCATTCCCTTGATGATTACTGATGTTGATCATCTTTCCATGTGTCTGTCAGCCATCCATGTGTCTTCTTTGGAAAAATGTCTGTTCAGGTCCTCTCCCCATTTTGTAGTTGGATGTTTGCTTTTTGGTGTTGAGTTGCATGCATTCTTTATGTATTTTGGATATTAATCCCAATCCCTCAAGTAGAATCTCTTCAGTGAGGCCTTTCCTGGCCATTTAATCTAAAATCGCAGCCCCCCCTTCACAAACACTCCACTATCCCCTTGCCTGAAATCTTACTCTCCTTAGTCCCTGCTACTATCTAACATAGGGTGTATTTTATTTATCTTTAATATTGTCTACCACCCTACTTAAATGCAAATTCCATGGGGAGCAAGGATTTTTGACTGTTTTATTTACTCCTTTATTTACTGTGCCTGACACATAATTGATGGTCAATAAGTAGTTCTTGAATGAATAAAGGAATTAGTGAATGAAGAAATTCTTTATACCAGTTAGAAGTCTTCCTTCTTCCTAAATGAAAAGCCCTGGTGATATTACGAACTTCATCCTTCCCTTTTACAACACACTGTAATGCAAAACTTTGATGGCTTTGCTGGGGCTATTAACTTACCCCACTACATTTAGCCGTGGCATAATATCATTTAAAACCCCTCATCAGTTTTGAAAGAGAATGAGAAGTCTTTTTTCTTCATAACTGCCAATGACTCTTTTCATCATCCTTTTTCCCTGATAAAGTACATCTAATAAATCTAAAATAAATCTAATTTCTTTGCTGTTCCAAAGTTCCTCTCACACCCATTCACAAGGTTTCGTCTCTATTATTCCATACATCTATTCTTACTTCATAGAATTTGAAGTGCTACAATCATATCCCTTCATTTTCTATCTATGGAATTAATAATCAAAATTCTCAGTACCTTTTTGCAGCAAATGTACAATGTATGCTTTTCTAGTAAAGCTATGGATTCCTGCTTTCTACATGAAAAAGAGATTCTGAGCAATATTAAAACCATTACAGGCTTCATAGGATGCTAAAGATAAACAGTAATAGATTTCTTAATTTTCAAAGATTGAGCCGTATTCTAAACCTGACAAAAGAGAGATTATAAACCCTGTATTTTTCAAAATATGGCCTGGAAAAGTCTTGTAGTGATTTTAAGCATCCAATGGGGCAAACTGTAGCTTCTAACCTCTTCTGTCCCCAGTAAGCCCCTGAGCTAATCCTGTCCTTTTGAACAGGACTGCTGCTTTCCTGCCCACCTTGTGACTCACAAGATTAGAGACCATGCCTTCCTTAAGGTCCCTTCCATCAAGAGTCTATGAATGTTGCTCATGCTGGGTCAGGAACTGACCACAAAATACTTAAGCTGTCATTGGTGTAAGATTCCTTGTTGGAATATTTTTGGAGTTCAAGGAGATGTATTTTCAAGCAGCAATTCAGTCTGCTTTTTAGTTTCTAAAGGATTTCTAGGAATCAAGGTTATCAAGAGACTGCCCTAACAGTTGAAGCTTCAATTACATTTTATTCTTCAACTTGATTTCAATGGCTTCCAAAAAGTATTTGCCAAGTGAGGCCGTGGTGGGAAGCAAAAGAGATGCATAATGTCAGCCCTAAAAATGCTTGCCTTCTGGTAGAGAAGATCAAATTAACATCTTTAAAACAGTGAGAAGCCAAAAAATGCAAATTGGGTGGTACTGATCAGAAGTGCAGGAGTGGTTCAGAGAAAGGAGAGCAGAGTGGTCTGCAGGAATCACAAAAAGCCTCAGGAAAGAGGCAGTGTGTCAGACTGAAATTTAGGGGAGACTAGGATTAGGGTTGTCAGAGGAGGAAGGGGGTGCTGTGTAGTCAAGAGAAATAGCATAAGCTCAAGCACGGACATCTTTCCTGAGGAATTCTAGGTGGAGGATAAAAATCTTCAACCTCCAGCCTTTTCCTCCCTTCCTCCAAAATGCATGATTGCCTGGCGCTCATGGGGTTTTAAAAGCACCCCAAGACCAAAGCCCATGTGCATCAGGTGAGAAGGCATGTAGAAGTCTATTCCTAGAATAAGAAGTGAGTAGTCTCTTGGTTTCTCCACTACATTTTGAAGACTATAAATGAGCAAATGTCAGATTCAAATAGATCCCTCAAGAAGGATCATTTTAGTTGACTGTTTGGGACTGGAAGCCTGTCTGGGCACGTACAAGCACACAGATATCAGTTACCTTTGGTTACCGAGGAGAGGAGGAGCAGGTGTCTAAACAAAGCTGCTGCTAGCCAAACTGATTTAAAATGATACTGTGCTCCTCCACAGCCCCGGGGATTAGTGAGCGTGCAGCAGGCCCAAGATCACCTTCCTTTATGGATGGCTTTTGAGGACACCTGTACTTAATTAACTGTCACAGTCAATGGCTACATCTGAAGCTGCCATTTTGTCCTGAAAGGATCACAAAGTTATAATAGCATAACACTGTTGAGCTTAGAACCTGGAGAGAGTGACTCCAGGTTGTTGGCCCCAGGCTCAGTGACTTCTGGAATGTTCCTGAGTCTCTCTGAGATCCAATTTAACTCTAAGTAAGTTAGGCAAAGATGCAACTTACTATTATTCTTTCTTATTTCTGCGCTATTACTTTTCCTATTTGCCAGAACACGTTTCCTGAGCACTTACTCCGTGCAAGGCTCTCTGCCAAATGTTTGAGAAAAGAAGGGAAACACAGAGATGAGTGAGGCAATTGATGTCCTCAAACAGTGTGAAATCTCCTTTGGTAGCTCAGTGTGGTAGAGTAAGGCTGAAATCGTAAGAGGGTACAGAATATACCAAGGGGAGGCAGGGCAGGGAGCGATTAATTTGGAGGGAAAGTTTCTGTGATGACTCCTCAGAGGTATTTTTTGACTTGTGTTTTGCAGAATAGACAATACATACCCTAATTGGGAAAAGAAACATTGCATGATAACGGGAGTGTAAACAAAGGCACAAAATATGAAAATGCATGATGTATTTGGAAAATGATCAGGAGCCCAGTGTGGATGGAGGGGATATAATGAAAAATATGTTTTGTTTTGTTTTATTTTTATTTTTGTTTTATTTTATTTAATTAGTTTATTTATTGAGAGGGAGAGAGAGAGAGAGAGAGCATAAGGAGGCGTTGGGCAGAGGCAGAGGGAAAGAGAGAGAATTTTAAGCAGGTTCCATGCCCAGCGTGGAGCCTGATGCAGGGCTTGATCTCATGACGCTGAAATCATGACCTGAGACAAAATCAGGAGTCAGACTCTCAATTGACTGAGCCATCAGACACCCTGAAAAATATGTTTTAAAAGGTAGGTTGAAGCCAGATGATGGAGAAGTTGAGTGCCAGGCTAAGAAGATATAATTTTATTTTCTAGATACAATAATACAGAGTTACTGAAAGTTTTGAGCAGAAGGATATAGCATGACCATATGTAAGTATTAGTATGTGAAGGGTGGCAGACTATGCCACTCCAAAATATACTATTTTGGCATAAGGATTATTTTGAGTGGAAAGCAATTGAGAAGAAGCAGATATAAGAATAGCTCCCTACATCCCCCTGTTTGCCTAAAAGCGGGACATAAATTTGTAAAGGTGTCCCCTTCCTTCTCTACCAGAAATAACAGAAGTTAAACACTGGAGACAACTCTAGCCTTTACCTGCCCAAAGAAATCTACAAAGAGGAATCTACATAACAAAATTTGCTGAAACTAGCCCTTAGGTACTATTACTTTCCCCGTATATTTACCTTCCCACAATTTGCCACTCCTAGAGGCTCAAAGTCTTTTTCTTCTGTCTTGTCATTTCTCTAAAAAATTGTTCTTTGTTAAGCTTTATAAGCCCAAGTTCTAACCACTCTTTTGAGTTATTCACCACTGGATGCTCCCATGTGTGTGCACAATGCATTTGTTATTAAAATTCTGTTTGTTTTTCTATTATTGATCTGTCTTTGTCAGTCCAATTTATGGGGCCCCAGCCAACAAAGCTAAGATGGGTAGAAAGAAAATAATTTTTCCCTTCCCTACCTGTGCTACGAGGGACATGATGGATGGATTCAAGATAAAAAAGGCCAGTGAGGACCAGCAATCACCATATTTCTAGAATGAGATGACAGAGGCCTGAGAGAGAGTGAGAGAGAGTGAGAATGGCCACAAGGGGCAGATTCAGTATGCAGGCCGAGGTACAGGGAAGAATAGAGGCTGGCTCCAAATTTAGCTTCAGTTGGTATTTGCATGTCATCTTCTACCACACTTTCTATGAACATCCATCTCATGGACTAGGACTTGGACCTATTTCTATTCACAAAGAAACTTAAGTTTACAGACCTTCTAGATCTTCCCAGACCACAATTAGCTCTGAATGGACTAAGACTGGCAAAGGATCTGATTTCAAATCCGGTAGCTGGACGGTAGAGATACTTTCAAATGAGAAAGAGGAAACAAGAACCAATTTGTGAAGAAAGAGATGATGTTCAGCTGCCTGGTGTAGAGATGGCCCCGCAGTAATTAAGAATGTTCATAGCATTTGACAGAGATGACGACTGCTGTTTCAGATATTTGTGAACATTTAGGGTAATCCTTGGTTGTTTTTCTTCATTTGTTTCTTTGGAAATTAACCTTTGAGGAAACAAAAGTTTCAGTTCTAATGAATCTTCCACATTGAAGACAAGATAGAAAATACTCTCAGAGACTGAATCTCTTCTAGAAAACTTCATCAGCATCAAGATAAACATTACAGGAAATCTTGTAACAGACCTATGAAGGTCACAACCTTGTCTTTTAAGGGGGAGACCAGGCCTTTGATATGATAGTGCAGGATGAAGATCATTTATTTTACTTTCATCTATTAAGGCCCTTATTTACATAAGCTATTGCTTTTGGCCTATTACAACAGCTTACGCTTTCCTGAATCCAACCCCAGAACATCCTCTTTTCCAAAGATTCTGAGGAGGGGGGACTTCACTTGAGATCTTGGATGCTCCAAAGAGGCAGCACCCCAAGAGCACACCTCTGCCCTGGGCAACCTGCATGCCTTGCCTCAGGAACAGAAGGGACAGCCAGCATTTTCTCCAAAAAGCTTATTCAGGAGTCTGGAAGTGAAACAGTTCAATGGAAAATGTGTTGCAGAGCTTCCAATTCCTCTGAAAGTAAACCTAATGCCCTCATGTACCTCCAGAGTAATTATTAAAGTCTTTATCTGTTGAAAACTTTAAAGAGATTCTGAAAATTAAGAATTAATACATTTAAATGCTCTTGATCTCTTCTTGAACATCTTGATCATCTTGAACAATTTAGGTTATAACACTTGCTTTTAGTGCCTCTAAAACACTTGTGAAACATAATTTTTAAAAAGATTTTATTTACTTATTTCAGAGAGAGAGAGGGCACAAGTGGGAGGGGCAGAGAGAGAAGGAGAGAAAGTCCCAAGCAGACTGAGCATGAATCCTGACGCAGGGCTCAATCTCAGGACCCTGATATCATGACCTGAGCCTAAACCAAGAGTTGGACGCTTAACTGACTCTGCCACCCAGGTGCCCTTGAAACATAATTTTGAATACATTGTTGAATGACAAAAATAAAAATATAAAGCAAATTTGGTTCCACGGATGTGGGAATTTTGATGGGTTCATTCATAGTTATACTTTAGCAGTGTGTTGACCCAAATTAACATTTTATGATACTTGTTACCGGCCAAAAAGTATTCACAGCCTAGGATTCTTGAGCAATCGTGAGTGAATTCTTGAACAAAGTGGTTCTTGTTGTTTCCTCTTTCTCATTTGAAAGTATCTCTACTGTCCAGCTACTGGATTTGAAATCAGATCCTTTGCCAGTCGTGTCCATTCATAGCTAATTGTGGTCTGGGAAGATCTAGAAGGTCTGTAAATTTAAGTTTCTTTGTGAATAGAAATAGGTCTAAGTCCTAGTCCATGAGATGGATGTGTGTGCTTGAGGTTTGCCTCTACTTACAAAAGAAAACTTGCATAAATTTGCCATTAGGGAGACAATTCTATTTTTTATCCAAAAATAGAACTTGAGTCCTGTGCTACGCTATCACCTTACACTTTGTGGAAGAAGAAAACATCATCTGGAAGGGGAAATATGCGTAGGAAATTCACTATGACTCTCTTTGATTTGGAGGCGGTTTCCACAAAGCTGATATGTTTGTGTGTGTGTGTGTGTGGCTGTTTCTCTCACAAAAGAAATGAACAAATATATAACAAAGAAGATGTTCTAACAAGACTGAGTTTTATCCCTGTGCTTGGATAAAAACTTTCCAAGCTAGGGGAAACAATCGGATTCTTTGTAAAAATGCCTTCTGGCCACTAACGAGAATGATGTTAGGTAATTATAGCTGGCTGTGATGCAAATTCTCATGATGCAGGCTCAATATGGCACTAGGAATGGAAAGTCCAGACTCTTTCTCAGAGCCATGGACTCCATCTCCGGTTAAATCCTCTCTGCCTCAGGCCTCCTTCTGGCTCATTCTCTACCCATGGCCTCTCATGCTAAACCTTTGTCTACGTCTGACAGCTCCACCAGGCCCTACATTCAGTGGAAAAATACCATCTGCACATGTTATTTCCCATCCTCCGTGGCTGGAAGACACTGATGACATGTAGTCCTCCAGGCCTCGAGAGTTGTTTTCAGGAATGAACGATTTTTCATGGCAGGTGTCCATGAGTCACTCCACCCTGTAGATGGTTGGCTGAGTCTCCAGGATTGAGTGATTCGCTCTCTGAAAATCCCTATAGAGCAATGATGGAGCCAGGTTCATAAGGTAGGGAGGGCCTCCAAAGAAATGGATCACTCCACATGCAAACTCAGGAAATGAAAATGTGGCCTCAGGCTCAGTTGCAGGGGAGAACTCTTAGGAGGACTAAGTATAGTCACCCCAACTGGAAGACAGCCAGTGCTAGGGGGCCAGCTCCAGGGGTTGACACAAGACCGCTCCAGGAGCCTTAATTGCCACAGGTGGATGGCATAGTTCTTTTAAATCTCTCCTAAAAATAAGTCTTTCATGAATCTAACACCAAGTGTTGACTGTATTATCATTTTTATTTTTATTTAAGATTTTATTTATTTATTAGAGAGAGAGAGAGAAAGCTAGAGATAGAGCACGAGCAGATGGGGAGGGGCAGAGGGAGAAGCAGGCTCCCCGCTGAGCAGGGAGCCCGACATGGGGCTCGATCCTAGGACCCTGGGATCATGACCTGAGCTGAAGGCAGACACTTAATGGACTGAGCCACCAGGCACCCCTATCATTTTTAAATTAAGGATGAAAAGAGGTAGTGGTAAGGAGAAAGAAGAGGTGTTCATTCTTGAGAAACCAGAGGTACCGTCCATGAGTTGCTCAGGAGTGACTTTTGAAAGTTGATTTTCTTTCTTCTTTAAAAAAAAATTTCTTACAGATGCTTATTTAATTTCTCCTTTACAGTATTCTTTTTGTTTTGTGAAAGCCTAAGAAGTGTATCTGTCAAAGTGTGACTCCTCGCTGCCCAGGTGCAGGGATAAGGCTCCTGTTCTGTCCGCCACACCTTCAGAGTTGTCGGAACGCCGCCCTGAGGTGCTAGCCCCATGGTGGGTGAGGTGAACCCAACACATGGGCCAGCAAAGTCCCTTCTTCACCCTCCCGGGAACCCCAACCTCCCTGGGTGCAGGGGGGTGGTGGAACAGACTGGGTATGAGCAAGGGTTTTGGAGTCAGATAGACCTAGGAGTTGAGCCAAGGTTTCACTTCTTACTGCCATGTCCATGCACAGACCCCAGGTATTATTATTTCTACCTCAGAAATAATAATATCACGCCCTCAAACAGAGGCTATGAGGAAAGATGATGGGATGGCACACAGTAGTCCTCAAAGGACCTGGCCCGTGATATCATCAGTACATCTTTAGGGGATCTTGCTTAGCATGGAAATAATAATCTTGAACAATTTAGGGAATCATAGTTGCTTTTACTACATCTAAAACACTTCTGTAGGGGCGCCTGGCTGACTCATTCGGTAGACCATGTGACTCTTGATCTCGGGGGTGTAAGTTCGAGTCCCACATCGGGTGCAGAGATTACTTAAAAATGAAACCTTCAGAAAATGAATAAATAAAACACTTTTGTAAAACATGTTTTGGTTTTGGATATAGAGTACGGGGACAGGGTTAGTTAGCAAATGACAGCGGTTCCATGGGATAACTCACGGAGAATAGTTTATTGTATCACTGCCAGAAATACAGAGGGAAAACTCTTCTTAAATGGCATTTCAAATGTCTCCTATTTTTTTTTCCTTGACTCTCAATTTAAAGTCATATGTATTTGCTTCCTTGCTAGAAGTTAAGGTGTCATTCCGCTAATGGGAGCCCAGCTACGCCAAAATGGCTGCTTGTTTATGCGTTTGCCATTAGGGGGTCTTCCATATTTTCCCATGCGTTCTTCCCCTTCATCAAAAGCAGGGGCCACACGGGCACGCCTCTCATTGCTTGCTCCCCCAGCCCCGTAACTAGCTAGTGTTCAGTGAACTCTTAGTCAATGAACTGTTGGATGCATGTGGAACCATTTACTGCCAGGAGGTTTCTCCAAAGACACAACCTACAAGCTGAGTTCCTCAGCTCGTCAAAGCCACTCTCTCCATCCAAATTTCTGTATTTAACTATAATCCTCAATAAAAAAGCAGGTGTTCAGGTTGTTTTGAGTTTGTGTGGGGTTTTTTGGTTTTTGTTTTTTAGGTTTTGTTTTTTGTCTTTTGTTTTTTTGCCACTATTTAGCTTCTTTTCTGTTAAACTGTTTTGTTTCGATCCAAGTCCACTCTTTTGTGTTTTCTTCCTACAAACTTTTTTTTTTTTTTCAAAAAAAGATTTTTCTCTGAGACTTTTTGCTTCCCTGAGGCGGGCGGGTGGACTTATGTGGCTTGAATTTTGTTTATGTGCTTTGAAAATTCTAATTATAACTCTTTGGGGAGTTGCTGTGCAAAGTTCTGTATAAAAGCAGAGCTGGATGGTGGACTGACAGGCTGGTAGGGATTAAACGTGCGTGTCACTCTGGGGCTGGGTGCAGCTGCCGCAGCTAATGCCACAACACATAAGCCCGGGACAAAGGCTTGCTGAGACACATTGTTGTATTTTCCTGGGCTCTTAGAAGGGGGCCTGGTTAAAGGAGGGCAATGTAGCACTGTTAAATATGGTGACGTTGACTGCCTCCCTAAGCTGATTTAGGGGCACCAAGGGGTCCTCCCAAAACGGTGCAGGCCTTTCATTCTCTAGCTGAAAGGTCAAGCGTGGAATCTAAAAATCCCTGCTAAAGTCATAGCGTGCCACTTCCTAAGAGAGGGTCACTGGCTGGTCAGCGAGGGGCAATGAGGAGACAACATGGGGTCAGTCAATCCCCTTAGAAGGAAAGGCTTTGGAGTAGGGAGCTTGTTTATATGTTTTGTTCCTGGGCTTGTGCAACAAGGATAAAATAAATTTTCTTGTTAAGGACATCCACTGAGTCATCTCAGGATAGCTGCTTCATCCTCCTCCCATCATCTCGCTTTACCGTACAGCTTACAGTCCATCGTGAACACCAAGCCTTGTGGGCTAAGAATTGTCTCCCCACCCCCAAGTGTCTATTTTCTGTCATTATTTGCAAATGCTAGGCCCAGGCGAAGGTCAGTGGAAACATCAGGTTGCTGACACCTCAGCTTCTCAAAGTGCGGCCCATGGGCCAGCGGCAGCTACGTCACCTACGAACACCTTACTTGTTATACATGAAGACTCCAGCCCCCACCCCAGACCTCCTGGATCAGAATCGGTATTTTAACAAGGTCCCCAGATGATGTGTGTGCACATTAAAGTTTAAGAAGCACTGGCTCAGGGCGCCTGGGTGGCTCAGTTGGTTAGGCAACTGCCTTTGGCTCAGGTCATGATCCTGGAGTCCCGGGATCGAGTCCCACGTCGGGCTCCCTGCTCGGCGGGGAGTCTGCTTCTCCCTCTGACCCTTCCCCCTCTCATGCTCTCTCTCTCTATCTCATTCTCTCTCTCAAATAAATAAATAAAAAATCTTTAAAAAAAAAAAAGAAGCACTGGCTCAGATCTTCATGTAGATTTATTCAATTTTGGTTTGCACATTAGAAAGACAATGGATCATTTCTGGATGTTGAAAGAGGATATGAGGCCACAAGAAGCAGTACCCCATGCTGTTCCTTGAGAGATTCACTTGCGTGTCTCAGGGGCCCCTCATCCTCTCAGGCCTCAGCAGGGGTACTTTACTAGTTTGTCCCTGTGCTTCCTGGATCGATATGCTCCACCTGCCAGTGACCAGGTCTCCACCATCCCCCTTCTGGAGCCCGTCTAGGGGTTCCCGGAAGGGGGATGGAGCCGTGCTGCTTCCCCTCTGCTCCAGCTGCCACAGACGGTCTCCAACCACCCACAGAAAAAGAGGGTGTATTCCAGACCTCCGAAGCTCGGAGCAGCCCCACTCTGGTCTACTGTTTGTTACCTGGAGCTCTTGACTATCTGCTTCCTGGGCTCTAATAGTCACCTCTCTTTCAAGTAAGAACATTTCCTTTCAAGTGGCCACCTCTTTTCTGGAGAGGGGGCCAGGAAGTGACATGGTTGGGAGAAGAAAGGGGCCCCATGCAAGATGGCGGGAAGTGGTGGCCAGAGGGCAAAGTTGATCCCCAGAGGATGCTCTGTGGAGATGGGGAAGAAGAAATTCAGCACAGAGTCTGCTATTCCATGTGAAGTTTATTTCTGTGCTATAATAAGAGCCTCCCTCCATTTCTCAAGCAAGGCTTGACAGCAAAGTCTGCTGTCTCCATCTCCTTGGCAGGAGAGCTGAGGTTTGGGGACCATGTCTGGCCTTCGGTCGGGTGGTGTGGTGAGAGGAGATATTCCCTCACCCTAGAAGGCACACCAGCTGCCTAAGTGACCTAGATTTCAGGGGAAGCAAGAAGTTGAGACCTATAACTATGAAAGTGTAAGCCACCCAAATTCATAGAAATCTTGGGGGAAAACACTGTATTTGCCACAGAATATGGAATGGGGGAGCCTGGACCAATTACTCTTTTTTAATTAAATGAATGAGTGCCCCTAGAAGGGACTTGGATCACCTAGAAAACAGTTACACTACTGAACAGTTATACTTCCTGCCAGGACACAAAGGTTCTGGAGCGGAAGAGAGATTAGGTTGAATTGAGATCAGGAAAAGCCACCGCAGCCTGCCTGCATCTAGCCCTGGGGACTACCACTGTCACTCTCTGAAAACCCGCTTCCACCCTTTTCCCCTCTGCCCCTTATCTGTCCGTCACGTGTCTGTCTAAACCCGAAGTTCTAGTTCCCTCCCATGGGACCCCAGGATCCCAGAATCATCAGTGATATTGAGTAACCTGTAACCCCTAAGTAGATTTTGTCTGTGGAACACACTTGGAGGATCTCCACAGGAACCACCACGTCCTGACACCTGCCTAGCTGAGTCTCAGCTCAGCTGTAGAGACACAGGGACAAGAGAGCTTGAGTTTACTTAGCTGCCACCTTGCAAGCATGGAAAGATCCCTGCCTTTCCTGTTTCTGGAAGATCTCCTCGCTCTACCTACCCAGCCCATTGCCTGCCAGCACACAGCAGATGCTTCAAAGGAATGACTGAGCCTTCTTTGGTGCGGGAGTGTTGACTGGTGTAAACAGGTACAGCTGGTTAGGTCATGAGATGCTTGGTTTTCTTCATTCAGGCTTACAGCACTCATTTACCTAGAAGCCTGAAAAATCTATCACCACACCACTCATGGTCTGCAGCCTCTTCCGCCATCTCCAGTGGTCCTCAACCTTTGGAGACCATGAAAATCAACTGGGGTGACTGTCAGAGATGCAGATTCCTGGGCCCTGAGCCCAGTTGGGATGTGGAGGTTGGTGGTCCATGGACCCACTGGGAGGAGCCCTGCTCCTGCACTTGGCCTTTGGTTTTCCAGGGTGCTAACTCCAAGCCCCCACCTTCCAGAGTCATTAATTTCTGCTCCTACAGGGACTTTGGATGCTTAAACTCCCCTCAGGGCTAGGCTCATCCTTTTTGCTTCTGGAATATTCCTGCTTTAAGAGCCACCTATTTCCCCAGCGTACTCGGGTTCCTCTTTTTCAGTTTCTCTGACTCCTTCTCAATGTTTCCCCCTAAAACCCCTCTCCTAGTTCCTTATAATTCTGTCCTTCCTTCTGCTTCCTCTCTCCACTTAACCTTCTGGAAATAATTCACCTTGGTAATAGTCCCTTTTATACAGACCACAGAACAGAACGAAACACATTTACATTTTAAGCGAAACTTCTCTTTACTCTCATTAACATATTTGAAATGCCAAAGACTCCATCTTTATATGATTCCAGACCTATGGGCGTGGAAGGAATAGTGACAAACTTAACCTACCTCAAAATCGTTGCTGTGGCCAAATGACGTTCCCTGTAAACAGGGGGCCGCTCTCCGGCTGCTTTCACCGTGAGACCGTGAGACCGTGAGACCGTGAGACCGAGCACCCAAAGAGGGAGGTCTCACTGTTCCCAGTCACCATTACAATGAAAGGATGCTACTTTAGCAGTTTAATAGTACCTAGGTTCCTTATTTTAAATGAAAAATAAAATGCTTTGAAGATTTAGATTTACTAAGTGAGTGGAAAAAGTGCTTAAAATGTTATAATTGCAGGAACAAAGAAATCATTTTTTAGGTTTAAAATTGAAGTTGTAGATTCAAATCACTTTTTATTCATTCAGATCCTTCTGGTAAGCTTTAAGCTTTAAAGGAGAGGACAGCTAGCTGAATTAAGAATTGAACTGTTTAAAACTTGATGAGACAGATAAGGAATTACATCTAAATCATTTAAAAATTTGGTTTTTAATGTATCTTCTATAAATGTGGTGTTGAGTAATACTCCGCTTTTTTAATCAAGAGCTAAACTTCTGTAGATAGGAGGAAGAAAAAGCAATGGCGCTAATCTCCACTCCAGATAAAACAGTCAGAGCGCCCAAACCAGTGCGGTATGACTGCCACCTAGTGGCAGAATATCCTCATCACAGAAGCCCTGCCTCGTGGAAGCAGAGGAGAGGGCTACCTCAGGTGCCTGGACTGCGAGGCTAATTTACAAACGAAAACCACCAGGTGACTACAGTAAAGTTTTATTTTCCATCATGTCAACACTTAGAGCTTCTAGGACTACTTTAAGAAATATATATGTGTTGATACAGTTTCAAAGAAAGTTATATAGGGACATGTAAATCATGGTCTTCACTCTCACAAGTTTATCTTATTTCACTCAGGCTCCAAATAGACAGCAGATATCTGAGGTTCAAATTTCCTCTCAATTTCATTCTAGCCCAGAAAGCACTCAATGATTTAAAAATTTAAAAAGCAGCAAGGTTTGCTGATTTTTGTAGCATTGGAATCAGTAAGGAAAGGACAGTGGGCTAAGTCAGATTCACTCAGCTCCACCGGGAACCCGCTGTGGGACCTTAGGCGAGTATTTTATTACTTGTCAACCCATTTGCCCAACCTGTTAAGCAGAGGAGTTGAAATAGATTCTAAGATGCTCTCCGTGAAAAGTTCCAAGACTTCTCCTGTTTCTTAATTTCTACCCTACGGTGGACCAAAACATTTTGAAACTTCAGCTTAGCTGCTCCATTCGCCCTGCACCAGCTCCCACCCCACCGCCTCCACACACACTATTGTGGGTGATTTCAAGGCTGACCCATTTTCATAAACTGACTCTATCCCTTCTGGGAAATGGAGTGTCACAGAAATATCTTAGCTGGCCAGTTGGTCAAATCATCTTTGCTCTTTGTCATTTGCACCTATGGTCTTTTCGAATGAAGTTGACCAAGAAGACAAAAAGGCTTTGAATAAAGCCCACGTGATTCAAAAGTGTGTAACCTGACATAGTTTCATTTTATTGAGTTAGCAGCTCCCTTTGCAAACTTAAAAACAAACGCTGGTGTGTTCGAGGTTTCATTTCATTCCGCGCTCTCAGTATTCAGAAATCAGTTCCAAGACGATTAAGCGTGACCTTTCCATACGGACGGTGCCTGCCTTCGCCGGCGCAAACGGCACCTGTCACACCAACCCTCAAATGCAGATGTTTGCATATTTGTAAGACATAGTGTCTTAAAATGGTAAAATGAGTGCTGGAGTCAAGGCTTCGCGGAAGGGAGCATCATATCACGTAATCTGTTCCAATGACTTGATAAGAAAGCCACGCTGCAGTTCTAGGAAATTAGGAGACACGTGAAACGAAGCACTCTTCTTAAACCACACACATGTGTGCTCTCTTAAAATTATTGGAATCACATACAAACCCTGCTGCATCTGAACGCATGCTGATTCACTGTGGTAAGAAGTGTTTTGTGAAATGTAGGTGATCCCCAGCTTCAACACAAAGTAGAACGCATACTCAGCATGTGTGGGAGAGCTTCCACAGCCCTGCATCTTGTCCCCAAAGTCCTAATATCTCACAGTTAAAAGGGATCTTAAAAGCTATTTCCTCCAAATATAAGAATCCTTCACTAGTAGCTACAAGGGCAGGGGAAAGGAAGGTCTGGGAGCGATCTAACCCCGAGGATAGCCAAGAAGATTGAGAAACAAGAATAAACCTGTCGAGAAGTCCATCTGTTTTTATTTATCACCAGCAACCCTCAATTCCAAACGATGTCAATGCTAAGATACTCATCCAGGCAGGGGCAGACCAACTTCACTCGCCCACCCTGCCCCCGCCCTGTTGACTCCCAAGCTTTCTACGCTCTCTGGCCTCTGACTTAATATTACATAACTAAGAGTATACTGCTTTCCGGGTTTTTTTAAAATAGATTTTCTACTTTATATCTCCTAATTATCAAAATGATATTTTATAACTTAGAAGATATAAAAACAACATAAACAAGCATTTAAAAATTTGTCCATAATTCCACTATCCAGAGATGCTTCCAACCTATGAAAGGCATATTTCCTGCATGTCCTTCTCCTACCAATTTTTCTTCACATGTTTGAGGTCATTTGTATATCTATACTAAAGACTAAATGTGATAAATCACATTTTTAAAGGCTGCATAATAATCCACTCTATTGGGCTGTGCTAAACATTTTTTAACTATTCTGTTAATGTTATACATTTAAGCTGTTTCTAACCTGTCACTCTTACAAGATAACGTAATGAAGAAGATGACTGTAATATTATTGTATTTGTCTCTAAGTATTTCAGTTAAAATTCCTAGAAATGGAATTACTGGATCAAAGATCAAGCACTTATTACAAAAACCTTAGCAATTATACTGCTAAATGGCTAGTTTGCGTATGTACAGCAGTGCATGAAAATGATGATCACACCAGACCTCCCTGACATTGAGCATTATCAGGCCATCAGGTAAGAGGGAGAGAGGGTGGTTTGTTTGTTTTCGTTTTTGCTAATTTGATAAGCAAAAAAAGTATCTTTTACTAATACAATTTATACTTTGATTACCAGTGGAATTTTGCATTTTCTCATTTATGAATTTCTCTTCAAGTCCTTTTCTCATATAGATAGCCACCCTTTGGAACTTATTTATTTACTTAAAAAATGCATAAAGAAGCACAATTTTTTTATCCGTTTGCCTGCCTCATACTGGATGCTTTCAGTAACTCTCATACTGAAATGCTTTCTCTGCTGCCATGTAACCTTGACCCCAATGACCAAGTCCTGCCTCCCAGGGACACACATACTAAGAAGCCATCCTTTCTTTCCCATGGCGCTTGCAGATAACCATCACAGTCCCCTCTGTGCTTTTCTTCCCTGACTGATCAACTGTTCCATCATCCTATTCGGTCACATTTTAGTGTGTTGGAGCCCACTAGAGTGGTGGACAGAGAAGGATACAAAAATCAAGCTATGGTTTCACCAGGATGATGGGGCAGGACTTTGACCTCCACTGGCTTTGACACTGTTTGTTTTTGTTAATACTGCCTAAAGTCCTTAACCCTTTCTCTCTCTCTCTCTCTCTCTATCTGTCTGCTGCACTATCTCATGGATGTTTCACAACAAGTAAGAAATTTATCAAAACTCCCATTTTTCAAATGACTTTTCTCAAACCAGGTCTCTTTATTCTGTGCTCAAAAGATTGATTTGAAGACTCTAAAAGCAGATCTTTACATTCATGGGAGGTAGGCAGACGCTACTAGCAATGTAACAACAACAACAAAAAATCCGTTCTCCTCTTATTTTGGCACACAGCTAGATTTCATTTCTAGGCTCTGTTGCATTTGGGTAGAGCCACGGGGTAAGTTGTGTTCAGTGGAATTGGGGAGGTTATATGTATCTCTTATTGGTCCAGCCCATCCAAACCTCCCTCAACTGCTCCTCCATGCTGACTGGCTTTATGAAACTGAGAGCAACTTTGAAATCCATGTGTTAAAGACAGCATGACCACTGATGGCCTGGTTTGTAAATGACTATGAGGTAGAGGCTGTCCCCACTGACTTGAATACACTCACCAGACAATTACATGAATAAGAATTAAATTTCTTATGTGTTGAAGTATTAAATGTTGAGTCTACCTGAAGCAGTAATTTAGCATACCCTAACTAATGCAGGAGAAAGTGAGGTACAGTGGAAAGAGTCTACAGTGAAAACATTATGTGGCATGTCCATTCCTGACCTCTGCTCTCCTTATATCACAGGGGGCTGGAAGCCCACCAACTACATTTTGTTGATTCCCTTGCCAACTGTCTTCCAGAAAGAATCTGTCAATTGGGAGACTAGAGAAAGGAAGAAATCTTTTTTTTTTTTTTTTTTGCCTTTTCCTTTCTGCTTTAGGCAGTACATCCAGCACCAATGGAACATCTGCAAGCTCGAGAAGTATTAGTGCCCGTTTTCAGCTGCATCAACAAAGGTGTGTCCTCCTCGGTCCCTCAGACCAGCAGGGGCAGTATCTCCCTCAGTTCATCAGCAATGCGGACTTGGGTGCCTGGATCTGAGGAAGTCCCAGCTTCACGATCTCCCTCTTACTGCCTTGCTCTTTTGACATCTTTGTAGCCAATTCCCTGTGTTATATTCCTCCCTGGATGAAGTATCTAGATTGGTTTCTTTTTTCTAACCTGGACACTGACTGACAATAACACAAGTTCTATTCCTGGAGCTGCTAATTACTAACATATCCCTTATAATTTCTGAGCCCCAATTTTCTCACCTATTAAAAAATAACAAGAGAGGCACCTGGGTGGCTCGGTCGGTTAAACAGCTGACTCTTGATCTCAACTCAGGTCTTGATCTCAGGGTCATGAGTTCAAGCCCTGTCTTGGGGACCATGCTGGTTGGGGAGCCAACTTTAAAAAAAAAATAACGAGAATAATGAAAACCGCTCTGCCCAATTAACATAATATTCATGATATCCAAAGGAAAGTGGCATGAAACTCATTGTAATTTATACATACATTACTTTTTTTTTATGGAACCTGGTTAAGTTTCCTCTTGTTGGTCACATCTCCCTCTTTCTAGAATTTTAGGAGCCTCTTGAATATTTCTAAATCTTGATCCAGTTAAATATATTAATTATTTCCTCCTCTGAAAAAAGCTAATATAACCCGCTGCCAACAGGGAGAACTGTTCTTCTATAACCACTGAGGGCAAAGCTTCAGTCCTTTCCTACCACCTGTTGGCAAATGTCACCAGTGAACCAGTGAGCCTGGCTTGCTATAACTATGCCGAACTGATTGAATGCCAAAGATGGGCTTGGGTGCAGGATACATGGTAGACACAAAGGAAGACAGACCTCAGATCCCAGGTGAATGTTCCTTGACTTTACTTACATACACTTAAACCCCTCTTAGAAGAAGCAGGACCTCAGCCCATTATCCCTCATATCCTCCCCAGTTATTTCTGGGAGTTCCCTGAAACATCACCTCACATGGGCTGAAGACCACGTCCCCTCCTGTTCTTTGCTCTAACCTTTGTGCCAAGAGTCCTATGTCCTCCATGTCCTCCATGAGGCTGTTCTCTGCAGGGTACAGAGCTCCACCCTGCTCCCCCAGCTCTGTGGACACAGTTCAGGTAAAGTGGACAGAAGCAGGAAAGGGCTGGCTTTTGATCCCACTACAGTTCACTCCTCAGGTAGGTGACTTTCTATAGCTGCCTTTAGTGGATTTATGATATCATCATTTTTATGATGTTCTAGGGGTGAGAAAAAATTGTGCTTGAGGTAGACTGGCCCTTTTGATGTTTGGGGGCTAGACAATACTTTGGGGTGAAGTGTTATGTGCACTTTAGGATGTTTGGTAGCATGACACACCACATGCCAGTAGGCGCCTCACATCGTGAAACCAAGAATGTCTCCAGACACTACCAAATGTCCCCTGGAGGACAAAATTGCTCCCAATTGAGAACTACTGTCTTAGGGTCTATGGAGTATATACTGTATTAGGATTCCCCAGAGAGGGGTGCCTGGTTGGCTCAGTCGGTGGAGCGTGCAACTCTTGATCTCGGGGTTGTGAGTTTGAGCCCCACGTTGGGTGTAGAGATTACTTAAAAATAATAAAATCTTAAAAGAAAAAAAGGATTCCCCAGAGAAACAGAACCAAAAGGATATGTATGTAGAGAAATGAGATTTGTTATAAGGAATTGGCTCACGTGATTATGGAGGCTGACAAGTACAAAATCTGCAGGGTGGGCTGGTGGGCTAGAGACCCAGGAGACTTGATGTTCTTTTGAGGCCACAGGCTGTCTGCTGTAGAATCAGGAAGATGGATGTTGCAGATGAAGTCTGAAGGCATTCTGCTGGAGAATTCTCTTGCTCAGGGGAGGCTGGTCTTTTTGTTCTATTCGGGCTTCAACCGATTAGAGGAGGCCCCCTCAATTATGAAGAGCAATTTGCTTTACTCAGAATCCATCAATTTAGATGTGAATCTCATTCAAAAACACCCTCGCTAAAACACCCAGAATAACGTTTGACCAAATAGCTGGGCACCCTGTGGCCCAGTCAAGTTGATACATAAAATTAGCCATTATAGATACCTAGCTATCAAGGTCACTGCTTCCTGAAGCTCACAGTTGAGGCAGTGACCCAAATGATAAACAAGTGTTTCAGTTGTCTAGCACTGGGTAACAGACCATCCCAAACTTTGTGGCACAGAACAGCGACCATTTTATTATGTGCATGTGTTTTTTTAGATCCAAAATTCACACAGGGCACAGAGGGGATGGCTTGTCTCTGCTCTGCAGAGTCTGAGACCTCAGTTGATAAGACTCAAACTACTAGGAGTTATTTAAGTGGCTGGAGGCTGGAATCATCTGGAGGCTTCTTCAATCGTGTGTCTGGAACCTGGACTTCGATGACTCGAGCTGGGCTCATCTGGAACTGTCACCCAGAGCACACACACGAAACCTTCCATATGACTTGGGCTTCTCTTGACATCACAGCTGGCTTCCAAAAGGGAACACCCTGGACGGAATGTCTGGAGAGTGAGTGTTCCAAGACATCAGGCAGAAGCGGCAAGGCTTCTTGCAACCTAGCCCTGAAAGTCATGCAGTGTCACCTCCACTATGTTCTGTTGGTCACAGGTGATCACCAAGGACAGGCCAAACTCAAAGGAGGGGGAGTGACAAGGTCACATTGCAGAAGACCATTTTGGGTGAGAGATAAAGACAGATATAGAATATATAGAATATATAACTTTATATATTATATAATTTATTTGCTGCAACAAGTAAGCAAAAATCCTATATAATTAATTTAAGTAGAACTAAACAGTAGTGGTACTGAAAATATTTAGATTGCAAATGGATGCAAGGAATCTTTTGGGGTGATGCAAACATTCTAAAATTGAATTGTGATGATGGGCGCACGATTCTGTAAATTCACTAAAAATCATTGACTGTATACTTACAGGAATTGGACACCTGTCATATATAACGTTAGCGTGCCACAAGCATTGAAGAATCAGAAGAGCCATGGGTGCTGACCCTAGTGCTAGAACAGAGCCCCAGAGATCCCCTTCATGTACTGGGTAGTGGGAAGGTCTCAGGTGTCTGGGAACAGGGGTGGCCAAGATAACTGGGGGACACTCAGGGTTGCAGGGCAGTGGCTATTTACAAACTTGGATAGAAGTATTGTAGTATTTTTTTTTTAAGATTTTATTTATTTATTTGAGAGAGAGAGAATGAGAGACAGAGAGCACGTGAGGGAAGAGGGTCAGAGGGAGAAGCAGACCCCCCGCTGAGCAGGGAGCCCGATGCGGGACTCGATCCCAGGACTCCAGGATCATGACCTGAGCCGAAGGCAGTTGCTTAACCAACTGAGCCACCCAGGCGTCCCGAAGTATTGTAGTATTTTAACAACCAACATTGAGTGCTTTGATAAGCATAAGGCAGAGTAAAGGAACTGGAAGGACAGGCCAGGGGCAGAGGAGAAGCATTTTAATATGGTAGCAAGGGAAGCTCCTTCTGAGAAGGTGACTTTTGAACAAAACACCTGAGTGAAGTGAAAGAGGAAACCCCATGAGATCTAGAGGGAGAGAAAACCAGGAAAAAGGAAAAGCAATTATAAGGCCCTGAGGCAAAAATGAGCCAAGTTCAAGAAGGAGCAAGGAGGACAGCAAAGCTAGGTTGAAAAGAGTGAGGAGACTGCCAAATGTCTATGTCCTATAATCTAGGAGATACCCTATCTCTGCTTCAATAACACAGCAGCTGAAAATACTGGTAGGAATAGAGATAAAGTCCACAGCACCCATGAACTTGATCCTTGGCACGCCCTTCCTGTGACCCTGATGGAGCCTGGGACTTAGCTGTACTATGGATTACAGTGGATGCGGGCACACGTATGGCCCTCAAAATAGAAGTTCTGAAAGAATGGAGCTTTCCTGGGTGACGTACCACAGCGTGAGTCCTAGGGAGCCTCAGTGCAAGGCAAGGATTTCCCACCACTGCAGGGGACTCTTGATTCTCCACCTTCCCTGATGGGTTTTGGGAAGTGCGCTGCTATATTCCTTCTGTAGAACTTTCAAACACTGGTAGATGATATGAGGGAATTCAACCACATCACCGGCTTAGCGAAAGGAACCAATATTTCACATTAGATAAAGAAGGCAGAGAACGGAATTCAAGATTGACTACTGAAAATGAAAAGTGGGAAAGCAGTAGAGAAAAGGGGAAATAAGAAAGAGGGAAGTGGAAGGGTTGGGAAGGCTGGAGTAAATTTTACACCCTGACGTTGGTGAGTTATAGCCATATCCAGACAGCCTATTCAACAAAGGAGCTAGGACTGCTTAGAGGGGCGAGAAGAAAATAAAATAGGGTCTCAATTAATTCAAGATGACACAATTGCCTTAGCCTTTGATACTGGATTAAATGATCACATAATTGTGACAGAGAACACAGACGCGGTAGTTTCAAGCAAAACTAAATTGGCGTATTTTTAAAAGCAATATGGCAGCTCTGAGCCTGCCACAGAATTAAAAGGGGAGATGCAAGCCCTCCTGTTGGAGAGCTGGCCTACAGCTGAAAAACATGGTCAGTTCTTTCTTTTTCTTTCTCTGCTGTCTCTGTGCTCTAATTTAGCATGAAATGGTGATTTTTTTTTTCATGAGATGGAAGAGCAGACAGTGGGAAACAGAGTAAGGCTCCCTCAACCCCAAGCTATGGTTAACTCAGTAAGCCCATTCTTCTAATAAAGAAATTCAAATCTAGACACAATAGGTCTCCCCAGATTCTCTTTATGAGACAATTGATGGTTTGGATGGGATAGCCATTCCAATAAAGGCCCAAGATTTCTTGACAAATAAAAATTTTTCCAATGAAGCATAAGATGTTCCAGAATTGTTAAAACAGCTTGATTGTTTGTATCCATTTCTACGTTCAAAACCCATATGGAAAGAATTCAGTGCTAGGAACCAGTACCAAATTTGTTTGGAAGCAAAAGTTGCAGTTTCTTTAATAATATATATGTATATGTATATATATGTGTGTGTGTGTGTGTGTGTGTGTGTGTGCGTGTATATATATAATATCCAAACAATCTAATGTAAAATATATTACCAAATATTTTTATGAATACCCAGCATTTTGTTGAAACTGTCTTTTAATGCTGCAGCGACTGGTACCACTCCAATACTGAATGTGTCGTTAGTGGAGCAAGGGGGGCAGTAGGGAAGGGAGGGAGCCTAGTGGAAATGGAGTAAATGACAGAAAGAATGACCTCAGAGGAGAGGGAGAGCAAAATGTGGGAGGGAGACCTCACAGACGGGAGAGCAAAATGAGAAAAGGAGAAGGGCCGGAAGACTGAAAATGGGAAGAGGGTGATCTTAGTAAGTTTTGCATCTTTCCTGAAAAAAAGGGGGAGGAGAGGTTAAGTAAAAGAAAAACCAGAATTTGCTAAAATGGGAACAAAATAGATACTGAAACACTGAACAAAATGCTCTAGAAGGAGAACAGGAAATCTCTGCCCAGCTGCTCCTAATCTCTGCCGCGGGTACACTCAGCCCCCCTCCCAGGCCGGGGCTGGCATCTGTTTGCAAGTGGACCCTGTGCTCCTCTCCTACAAGCTGTAGCAGAAGGAGTTTTAAATGTTCCTGTACAATCAGTTACCGGCTTGTTATCAGAACTCAGTCTCCCCCAGGCTGTCTGTAGACAGCAGGAATTTCTCGCAGGCAATCAGAGTAATGCAGCGTCTCACAAGCCCCTGACCAACAGAGATGCTAGGGAAGAACCTTAAGGAAAGGTAAACCGGTGCCCGCAACAGGTGCTCTCCTTTAGCAACAGCTCCTCAGCCTCCGTATGCTGTAAGGCGGTCTCCTCAGACCTTAACGGGCTCGGGAGTCACCTTGGCGGTCTTGTTTAAATGCGGGTGCCCGTCAGACGGGCTGGGACAGAAATTGTGCATTGTAACAAGCCCCTGGTCACGCCAGTGCTGCTGGTGTTCAGTTCCAGAGCACACCCCGGTGACCCCTGAGTGAGTCAGGGTGTGTGTGTGTGTGTGTGCGTGTGTGAGAGAGAAAGAGAGAGAAGGGAAAGAATCCAGAAGCACATTCTCTCCTGCAGGTGAGTCAGGGTGTGTGTGTGTGTGTGTGTGTGTGTGTGTGTGTGTGTGAGAGAGAGAGAGAGAGAGAGAGAGAGACAGAGAGACAGAGAGACAGAGAGAGAGACAGAGAAAGAAAGAAGGGAAAGAATCCAGAAGCACATTCTCTCCTGCAGGTACACAGAGAAAAGGCAGGAAGCCGCACAGGTCCTTTGTCCCTTTATTGCTGCACTTTGCTGGACTCCCCAGCACCTGGAGGGACCACAGATTCCCGTGAGCACTCGCAGGCGGGTGGGCTTCTCGCCTGAGCCGGGCCCCGAAGCAAAGCCCACAGTGAGTCCGCAGGGAAGGACGCCAAGCTCAGAGACTCTGGGCACCAAGGCTGGCCCCTCCGACTTTTCCTGCCTTCTCACCCAATCCTACCCCCTCAGAGAAGACAGTAACTGTCTCTGAATCGTGCCGATCTGAACGCCCCGGGCGTGGTGGAAAGCTTGGGTAATCGAGGCAGAAATACTGAGAGGGTGCGAAAAACCAGACTTCAGTCTCGAGGCTAGGGGTTTGACCGATTTCTCCACCCACCGTAAAGATGATCCTGACACAGAAGCTTCCTCGGAGCCCCTTGCGTTTGTGTGGGAGACAGAAGGTGGGGGGTGCTCATAGCCTCTGCTCCAAGGCGAATTAGCCCCTAGAAGGAACTCTGGATGGCCTCGCGGGAAGAGTTTGAATGGGTAGTCCAGTCCCGGCTGGTGTGACTTCATCTTTATCTCCTTTGACAGAAACTGCGTGTTGCGTGAGGCAGTGTGGCTGTCCTCAGAGGTAGCTACCTAAGTTTGCCTACTTCCTGGCTGACAGGGCGCTCCTGCCCGTGCCTCGGGGCCAGGGTGGTGAGGGGCAGTGGGAGGAGTAACCAAGTTTCACTTCCTTGCTGGTTGGAGACTCACAGCCACAGCAGGCTTCTCTCTCAGAGGAGGAGAGAGTGAGGAGCGGTAGGACCCATCTCTCTCTCTCTCTCTTTCTCTCTCTCTCTCTCTCTCACTGCCTCTTCCCGTCGTAGCACCTGGCAGGGGCTCAGCGGACGTGAGGCGCGCGAATGGGCAGAGCAGAATCCCTAGAAGGGAAGATGAGCGCCCAGGATCCTTCAGATCTGTGGAGCACATCAGACGGAGAAGCTGAGCTGCTCCAGGACTTGGGGTAAGAAAGCAGGTCTTCTTTTCACAGTACTGCTCTGGTGAGCGTTGACTCCCAACCGCCACCCAAATGCTCGCTTGGTTGATTTTCTTTAGCACCCTGCCATCTCGGGCTTCGCTGCCTTCCACTTCACTCATCTGTGAAGGCATCCTCCTGCTTGGGGCCAATGGCATTTTAAAAGCATACAGTGTTTTCCCAGGTGTGAAAACATGTTAAGTGGAGAAAAGGGGATGAAAATCAAATGTTGGGCATTCTTCGAGACTAGGGACAGAATCGAGATGTGTGAGTTGATGTTGCTTGGTTTCCTGGATATGGATCTGGTTGATGAATACAAGCGCTGTTCAAACGGCTGGGGCTCTAAGCTATTGACAGTAAGAGGGCTGTCTTGCCAGTAAGATAAGCAGAAAGCCTAGCCTGCTGCACGGGAGAGGGACTTTTTCAAAACGAAAGAATGAGGAAGTGTCTGCACTGTCCCATCTGGGTTTCTCTCTCCTGACACCGTGTTTGCGAGCTCTCTCGTTTGTTCGGTAGGCAGCACTTGGAGCCTTTTAAATACTAACGAGCCAGGAGGAGGATTACATTTCTGCCTCAAGCAGGTTTTAAGGTGAGGTAGGTGGAGTCATCGTAGTCCTGTCTTTAAGAAGGGACCAGATGAGACAACCCATCGGGGTATTTAACAAAAGAAGCAAGTATTACACAAGATAGGTGTAGGGGGTTTCCTAGAGAAACTGGACCTTTACCCTGAAGCACCAGAAATATCCAAACGAGGCTGGCTTTGACACCTGTGCTTCACAAGCTACAAGACCAGCGCCTCTTCATAAACAGGACCATCTCCACAGCAACCCACTGACATAGAAACTGTCATCTCCACCTTACAAAGGAAGAAAATGGCACCAAAGGGGTTGAAAAACTTGCCTGTGACACACATCAACAAATGGCAAAGCTGGGATTTCAACCTGCAAAAGCCTATGTTCTTTGCCAGAGAAAAACTAAAACAGGGATGAAATCTCTGCATTAAGACGGCAGAGATTGTAGCTTTCGGTGTCATATTACTGTAAAAGTTCTCAATAAAGTCCTGTCTTCAGATTTTAAAATGGAGGTGTCAGAATTGAACTCCACTTTCACAAGGTAAACCAGAAATAACAGCTAGAATTTTCTATAAAGTCAACTCCCCTTACTGGGAATTCAGAGTTCTAGGATACCACCGTTCTTCTAGGTTGAATCTCCAAACAGAGAGGGTAAAATGCCCCTGAGCATCCAAATGGGTGTCACGGAGTCCAGGCTAGACCCTTGGGCTCTCACTTACAGCCTTATTAAATTATTAAAGTATAATTCTTTACATGCTTCATTATCAATATTCCCAGCCCATGATCAGCAGGAAGCTCCAAAGGAGAAGAGAAACAAAGGAGGTATTCAATTCTGGTTCTTTAATTAAACCATCCTGAGCCCACATTCTATGCTTGAGTGACGTTGTCACCTCCTTGGATGACAAGGATGAGCTAGATGATGTCTCTTCTCTCCACCATATGCCTGTAACAGGAAGCAACTATGGGTAAAACCCACAAGGAAAACAGAATTGTGCCTTCCCTCCGTGGTCAAAGAATGGACGTCCAGTACAACCCAGAAACACCCAAAACAGGTGCATTTATGTCCAGACTTCTGTATTTCAGAAGGCTGAGAAATTTACTAAACATTTGGGGATGGTTTCCATAACAACAGACAAGCTACAGTGATCTGGAAAAATTGCTCTACGATGCAGGTTCTCAACCTTAGCTGTACACTGGTGTCACACAGAGTTTTAAAAAATTCCTGTCCAGGCCACATGCCAGACAAATGACATTAGTATCTTGGGAGTGAGTGTTTTCTTGTTACACTCCCCAAGTGATTCTGGGGAGAGACCAAGGTTGGGAGTCACTGCATAGAATATAAATCCATCAGAAGTGCTGAGAAAAATGTGGCTTTGTTTTTCATTTATTCGGTATGTCCCTGAATCTTAAAGCCATTAATAAATGTTGACATTTTGTTTGTTGGTTTGGAGGCAGTTTACTTAACAATTTTATTGAGGTGTACTTTATAGATAAAACTCACTCATTTCAAGTGTACAAATCCACAATTTCTAGTGACTTTTAAAGAGTGGTTCAGACATCACCATAAATCAATTTTAGAACATTTTCATCCCCCCGATAAGAACCTTCAGTTCAGCATAGTTTTTTTAAGGATACTCAATGGGGTGCTGATAAACCACTTGGACGAGGGGTGATTTCTAGAGTCTGCTTATTCCCTTGGTATAAATACCTCTACCATGGGCAATTTCAAGCTGCGAAAGGTTTAACAACCTACCTGTAAAATAACTGAAATTTAATAATGGACTTGAGCAAGTATTAGTTGCCCCGTCAGGACATTGCTGACATACCTTTTGCAGGTGATAATATCTGAGAGAACTTGAAAATGGCCAGTTGCCCCTGGCAGAATTCTGAACATAAATGAAACTTTTTCTTTGAAAATTTGTCACTGGTTAGGTACTATTGGTACCAAAACTTCAGCTTAATTCAGTTTTTAAAAAGCACCATAAAGGGCGCCTGGGTGGCTCAGTTGGTTAAGCAACTGCCTTTGGCTCAGGTCGTGATCCCAGGGTCCTGGGATCGAGTCCCGCATCGGGCTCCCTGCTCGGCGGGGAGTCTGCTTCTCCCTCTGCCCCTCCCCCCTCTCATGCTCTCTCTCTCATTCTCTCTCTCAAATAAATAAATAAAATCTTTAAAAAAAAATAAATAAATAAAATAAAAAGCGCCATAAAAACAAAATGATTTCATGTAATTGATAAATAATAGGTGGCTGGTTTTAATGACTTAATTTTAAAATTATTTTAAATATATTACTTGAGTTGTTAGGTAGATTCTGATGTTTGTATTTTGGGTAGATATAAACAGATAATGTGGTGGTTAGAGAGATATCATACATCCTTGTTCTTTGGTCCCTATTTTTATTCTGGCTTGGGAATATGTAAGGTTTTGAAAATTAAAACCTGAGCTGTAGCAAATTAATCCATCACTTGCTTTTCTAGGACACACATGGCTTACTCAGAGCATCAGTTTATCCTTTTCTAAAGTACCTAAATCAAGCAACTCAGATGCATTTCTGAGTCTCATTTATAAAGCCTCAATCTTAAAACACTTATTTTCTGGGGTGCCTGGGTGGCTCAGTAGGTTAAGCATCTGCCTTTGGCTGAGGTCATGATCCCAGGGTCCTGGGATCGAGCCCCACCTTGGGCTCCCTGCTCAGCAGAGAGTCTGCCTCTCTCTCCCCCTCTGTCCCTCCCCATACTCACGCTGGGGGGGGGGGGGATGCACGAGCACTCTCTCTCTCTCTCTCTCTTAAGTAAATAAATAAAAATCTTTTTTAAAAATTAAAAAAATAAAAACATTTATTTTCTTTAATCCTAAATGTATTAATGTGTCCAAAGCAAAGGAGAACTAAAACCATCTGTGATTGTTGCTCAGCTTCACTTAAACTTTGGTGGGATGGGACTGGGGGTGGAGGTGGACTGTGGGGAAGAACGGAGGGGCAAAGAGTGTGGAGACCGGTCAGTGATAAGGAAGAGGTGGGCTGGGAACAGTCAGGCTGTTTGTTGCTTTCAAAATGAAGCAATGGGGAAATGAAACAAGTAGTGAATGCTAGACAGGTCACCTAAATAAAAAACTAGTTCTAAAACTGCTAGTTAGTTGATAATTTAAAGTTCCAGCCATTCTTTGATTATAACAAAGGCCTACAAGACAGTGTAATAACTAAATAACTAACTAACTAACTAACTAGTGAGTTGATAATTTAAAGTTCCAGCCATTCTTTGATTATAACAAAAGTTCCTACAAGACAGTGTAATAATTAATAACTAACTAAATAAATAAATAAAGTCTCTAATTTCTCTATCCTGTACATATAAGAGAAGGTTAGAATAGATCAGGGGTCAGCAAGCTTTTTTTGTAATATACCAGATAATAAATTTTCCAGGCTTTGCAGGCTTTATGATTTCGGCCACAAGTACTCACATCTGCCACTGACATGCAAAAACAGCCATAGATAACACAGAAGTAAATGACCATGACAGTGGGTTCAGACAAAATGTTATTTGTGGACACTGAAATTTGAATTTCGTATTATTTTCATGAGTCACAAAATATTCTATTTGTTTCCCTAGCCATTTAAAAATATAAAACCATTCTTGTTTCTTAGTCTATACAAAAACTTGTACCCTGGATGGAAATACAAAGACTTGTACCCTGGCAGGAGTTGGCCCTCAGGTGGTGGTTTGCTGACTCAGGGAACAGATGATCATAAGCAAAATGAGTCCTCATTATGAGAGTCTTCAGCAGCTCCGGTCTTCGGAAGGTACTGGCATTCCAACTTCATACACAAGGAGACTCACTAGCAGAAAGATCAGGTTGCCCGAAGTCCCAGAGAATCTGTTGTGATAATTCACTATTTACTGACCACATACTATGTGCTAGCACCATGCCATTTACGCCCATTATGTCACGAAGCTTTCCCAGTACTTTCAATGTGGTATGATTACACCCATTTCATAGAGACAGAGAGTGAGTTCAGATAAGTTCGGTGAACCGTGCAGCTCACTCATAGTGGTGCAGCTGAGGGACACGCCTACGAGCCTACCCCAAAGCTGATGCTCTTCCCACTGACTGAAGAAGCTATATGTTCTAATAATGGCAACTAGTAATTATTGGATGTCACTATGTGCCAGGCACTATTTTAAGCCCTTTGCATGTATCATTTATTAAATTCACACATCACTGTGAGATAGATACTATTAGTGAATCATCTCCATTTATAAATGAGAAAAGTGGGCGCCTGGGTGGCTCAGTCGGTTAAGCGTCTGCCTTCGGCTCAGGTCATGATCCTAGGATCCTGGGATCGAGTCCCACATCAGGCTTCTTGATCAGCGGGGAGCCTGCTTCTCCCTCTCCCTCTGCCTGCCGCTCCCCCTGCTGTGCTCTCTTTCTCTGGGGCCCACATGCCTATCCACTAATGCAACGTGCTAATTCTCATCACACTTGTCTTTTATTATATTAGCACTATTTGTTAGTACTAGTATGAACTTAGAGACAAAAAGAAAGTTTTGTGATTACTACAACCAAGAAATGTTATTTTAAAGACATTATTCTTTCATGTTCTTCACATAATATGCATGCTCATGCACACAAAGCCAGGCCAATACCCTAATTAATCAAAACTTTATTGAATTTTTTGTAGATTCCATTTTTCAGAGCTAGACAAACAGAATAGGCTAAGAAAAGTGTAGTAAGGTCAAAGTTTTGCTTTTGTTTTGTTTGTTTGTTTGTTTGTAGAGAGAAAGAGTGAGCGGGTGGGGAGGGGCAGAGGGAGAGGGAGAGGGAGAATCCTAAGCAGGCTCCACGCCCAGCACGGAGCCTGATGGGGGCTCCATCTCACAACCGTGAGATCACGAACTGAGCTGAAATCAAGAGTTGGAGGCTCAAACGACTGAGCCACCCAGGTGCCCCTAAAGTCAACGTTTTAAAGGAATCTGTTTACAGAGCTATGATACCAAGTAGAGCAATAAAGCTTGTTCCTCTTCTTTGCACAACTCTATAATCTTGGATTCTAAAAATGGAAGGTGATTCTCCTGTGGCTGTATGAGAGTATGTAACTGGTGTACAGTTCAACCTCTCCTTGACTCAAATGAATTTCCTCTTCGGTTGTTGTGTTTTCTGTTCCTCTATGGGTGATGGTGACTTCCTTCTACTTACATGTGGAAATCTGTCCACAAACGTTCTCCACGTAGAATGGGGTCACTTTGTTTCATTCATTCACTCTTCCATTCATTCACAGATCCAGCCATTGAATGATGACAAGGCAGTGTGGGGACACTGAAATGAAGAAGAAATGGCTGTCCCCTCAAAGAGTTTATGGCGCAGAGGACAGAGAATGCACACACACACGTGTAGTTAGAATGCAGGGTGGAGGGGCTGAGGGCCATGAGTATGTCTAGACAAAGCGCACAGCATAGGGCAGCAAGGAAGGAGATCACTGGTTGTGGACGATAAGGCTTTGGAACTGATAGGTATTTGTCAGTTGACGTCAGAAAAGATGACATTTGCTAAAGAGAAAATGGCATGAGTAAAGGGGTAAAAGTGGCAAAACACAGGAGCATTCAGAAAATCAAAGAAGCCCATATGACTCAGAGCCTCTCATCCCAGGGACCCAGTGGTTGGTTCTGGGCTCTACCTCTCAGAGATCCCACCGACAGCCTCATTGTCTGAGAAACATCCTCCTGCCTTTCCTCTTCTAGTTTCTAGTGTCCTAGCCATAGCCTTAGCCTTTAAAAAAAAAGCCTGCATTAATTTCTTGTTTCTTCCAACTCCCCTAGAGGATAAATTCCTATTCTGAGCCCACAGGCTTCTGGCTCCTTCTCCCTGATAGGGACCTGTCTAAAAGCAGCACAATCCACCTGGTGGACTCCTTAACTGTGTTGCTTCCTCACCTCCCGAGTCTCTGTAGTCATATGTTCTCCCTGACCACCTGCCCACTAGAGCCTGCCCCCATTATCTGTTTTCAGACCTTTTTGTTTAAAAATATTGATAACTTCAGGGGCGCCTGGGTGGCTCAGTTGGTTAAGCATCAGACTCTTGATTTCGGCTCAGGTCATGATCTCAGGGTCGTGGGATCAAGCCCCACGTCAGGCTCTGCACTCAGTGAGGAGTCTGCTTGTCCCTTTTCCTCTGCCTTCCACCCCCCTACCACCCCGCTCTCGTGCTCTCAAATAAATAAATAAAATCTTTTTAAAAAATCTATAACTTTAAAAACATAAGAGCAATAAGTTAATTTGTTTTGACAGAAATATGGTTAAGTAAGAGAATGTCACTTTTTTGAGACACATGCTAAACTACTTAAAGTGTCATGATATCTATAATTAACTTTTAAAATGTCCTGTAAAAATATATAAAGAATATATGGCAAAAGTTTGAAAATTATTCTACCTAAAATATGGGTATTATTTAAATATGCGTATTACTTTTTCTATTATTTATGCTTTCTGAAGTTATTCACAGTAAACAGTTAAAAATAATAATCATATGTATTAATTATTGAAAATTTGGGAAATAAAAGCACCCAAAAAGCCAGCCATGTACAACCACCCAGAATGACATATTGTTCAACTTGTCTCCAGTCTTTTATTTTTTATTTATTTTTAAAGATTTTATTTATTTATTTGAGAGAGAGAGAGCATGAGAGGGGGGAGGATCAGAAGGAGAAGCAGACTCCCTGCTGAGCAGGGAGCCCAATGCGGGACTCGATCCTGGGACCCCAGGATCATGACCTGAGCCAAAGGTAGTTGCTTAACCAACTGAGCCACCCAGGCACCCGTCTCCAGTCTTTTAAAAATATTTTTCTGTAAACACACACACACATACACACACACACACACTCAGATTGAATTGTGGCCATACCATGTATATAATTTTTCTCTTGCTTTCTGGTAGGATATTTTTCCATCATCTACTTTTTAGTCTGTGTCAAAGCATGTTCTGGGTCTGTGTTTTCCCCAGGTCAGCCTGTTTCCCTCTATTAAAGTTTAGATATTTAGGTTGGTCCAAATTCCAGAAGGCTTTACATAGATTAAGAGTTTGGACCTTGGTCAAACTCCATTTGATGATATGGACTTATTGAATGCTTATAGGAATGTGGAATTACATGGTCATCATGTTTTGTTTTTAGATTAATCTGGTAGATTAATCTGGTAGTTGAGCATGATAGGTAGCAACGGGACCAGAGCCAAAAAAGCTAATTAGTCAGGGACTTTACAGATTGGAGAATAAGGAACTCGAGTGATGACCTGGGAGTAGGAAGAAAGGCACAGAGGTGGAAACCAGTCATTCCACTTTGCGAAGCACAGTTAGCGATTCACATCCAAATAAGAAGGAGTTCTGCTTTTGTATGGTTTTTCAAAATAACGGTCAAAGGAATTTTGGAGACCTTAATGTCACAAGGGTCTTTTAATTCATCCTTTGTTTACTTTACCACTATACATTTCTAGAGTTGTCCAGGGTTCATCGTTTTGCTTGTGGGGTTCTGACTCACCACCAGTAGAGTCTATGTTTTGGGTTTGATTCTCCAGATAATAGAACCATTTTGCAAATGTCAACCCTAAAGCACGAAGAGGTTTGTCCACTTGCTCTAAGTTGAGCATAGTAAACTCCTTTTCATGGCGAGCTCCTTAGGGGCAGGAATGTAGCTTCTTCATCTTTGTCTGCTCTACCCCAGCCCATCACTTGGCAAAGAGCAGCTATCTGAAGGTTTGAATTGCCCCAAGTTGAGTCAAAGGCAAGACCAGAATTTAAGGTTCTTGACTTCAGCCCTCTACCACACCAACCCTGATGACATATTTGCATTTATTACCCTCAGACTCACTCTGTCCCCTTATGCCCAAAAGTTTTTACTGGTGGGATAAATCAACACTGGTGAGAGGCCTCATCTGAACCACGCAACCCAGAGGAGATAACTAATAAAAGGATCTGTCTGTATTTTTTTCATCCTCCAAAGTTTGGGGCTCTTTCCCCTAGCTGCAGCTTGCTGAAGGTGGCCCTCTCTGTCTCCTGTAGCAGCCTGAAATGGTAGCTGGCCAGCAGTGACTACAGCCCAAGGAAAATGACCTGGGAGCAGCATTTTATGCAGTATAGATGACAAGAGTAATGAGAACAAGTGCAGAGTCAAGCTTGATTCCACTCGGGGATAAGCCCTCCTGAGAAAATCTCTGGTGTAGGTCTCTGCCCAGCCATTCCAGGCCCCTTCAAGTTCTTATCCATGAAATAGTTTCACCAGTCTGTCTCTGAGCTTTGGCTCCTGGTCCAAATCCAACAGTCACTAAGCCCCAACCCCTGGGGGACCAATAATGCTCTTGTAGTCTTGAGACCATTCCTGCCCCATGGTGGCTGACCTGGGGACCGGACTGAAGGACCTGTGCTGGAATGATATGCAAGTTGCCCCCCTTCCCCCCACCCCAGTCCATGGCATGGCCCCTCTGGTCTCTGCAAGTCCTTGTCTGCATGTCCTGGTGTGTCAACCCACCTACGAGTCAGGCTCTGCAGGTCTCTATGTGTCTGTGTCCTTCTCTCTTTGGTTTCTCTGCTTCAGTCTCCTCTATACCCTGGGTCCCTCTGTTTCGTGTGCCCTAAGCCACTGCCCTGTGTGCTTCTGCTATCTGGGTGAGCCACTGTCCCTTTCTAACTGGCTCTGAGTTTTGCAGCTCTGTCTTCTGTCTCTCTGTCCACAGCTCTTCCTTTTTGTGTCTCTGACTCTTTGTGCCCATGTATGTCTCTAAAGATCTGAGTCTCTGCCTCTGTCTCTGTGTGTCTTCCATCTCTCAGAATTGCTTGCCTCGTTCCTCAGACTCTTTCGAGAACAGGTTTGCCCTGATCTCCAACTCCCACAGAATTCTCTGCGGTTCCTTTCCACCCTGTTTTCCTTTAGCTGAGCCTTGACTCCCCCCCAAAAAAACCAACAAACCTTGGGGCCCACCCTCAGTTCCTCGTTTGACCAGCTAGCCAGAACCCTGCCTCTGTCATCACTCAGGTATGTTTCCTAATGCCTGGGGCAGCTGGCCTCACCATTTAGCTCTGCTGTTACCACATGTAAATGTGGGCATTCAGAATGGCAATATGAAAAGCCACAGACCAGTGGGTTCCATGACAGAAACCTCCTTATTGGAAGGACTGTGATGAGCTGATCTTCTGCCTAACCTCAGCAACACACTTAACGCCTTTCTTAGGCCTCATTTGAATGTTCAAAAACTTTGCAAGACCTGTTTGGTTCGCCCCGCTTGGACAGGGTCCATTGCTATGATCAATGCAAAAATAAGCTCACATCTGTGAATAGGAGACTTCATGTATTTATGTGGACAACACTGTCTTAGCCTAGATATTGTCATGACTTTAGTATAATATAAATTGCAGCACTGATAGCTCTTGAGCTGACAAGGTTTTTCCTTATCCTAAACCCATGATTTCTGATGGCATAGAGGGCCAAGAGCTTTATTTTTCACAAAAAATCATTTAGCACCAACCATATGACCAAATGAATGTGAAGGAAATCAGCAGCCAAACAAGCCTGCAGAACGAGTCAAGTGCTAAGGACAGATTAACCCAAGTTAAGATTGCTTGGAGTAAGCCTGCCCTATCATTTCATCTTATGTTCTGTCACCATTGTGTTCAGAAGGATTCTGAGGCCAAGTATATAGCCTTGGCAAGAAAGAAAACAGATCAATTAGTGATATTATCCATGGCCTTTAAAAAGGGGAGTGGCGTCATCTGTTAGCATTTGCTATCTTTGGTCTAGAGGGTAGAGAGAGTGTGTCCGTGTCATTCAAAAGTGAGAACAATTTTGAAAATGAAGAAAAAAGAGAAAATTCTCGAAAGAGGGTTTTTATTGGCTGTTCAACTCCAAGGACTTTTAGCTACTGTCACACAATCAGGAGTCTCTGTTCTTGCTTTAGATTGAAATCTGTGTTTTCTTTATAACCCTGATGGGACCGAATGTAGGTTCTGTGTCACTTCTCTTTGCCAGGAAGGGGAAGAAAAAGTCATTAAATATATGCATAATCTGTAGATGTGGGTTACTAAGAAATTTTTCACCAAGAAATATATAGTCTAAATGGGTGCGTGGCTCATGTTTTAACGTGCAAGATCACTTCCTGTGTCCACTTGTTCTTCCAGTGTTATTTTGCGTTACTCCTCAGTTTAAAGCCTCTGTTTCAACTAAGCATTCTGTTCCCTATATAAGCCATGCATGTGTTAACCACAGTGCCTTTGCTTATGCCGTTTCTCCCATTGAAATGACCTTTTCTCTCACTACTTAATGAAACCTATATTTATTCTTGAAGCTCCAATTCATGATCTTCCTCCTCCATGCTTTCCCTGATATGCTAGCCCCCTGGAAGCTCCCCGTCCTATACCATTTACTGTCCATATTACTAACATTGCAGCTATTGGGGAAATTTCTGACCATGTTAGCCTGCAAATCCTTCTCTTTTCCTCCCCATTGGTACTTTAAAGCCACTTAGTACTTTCTTTGTCCTCTGTGTACTCTTCTTTAGATGAGACACACTGTGAATTCAAACCATCAAAGTTACTGAAACAAATTAAAGTTTTTAGGTCCAACAGTCCTTGACCTCTGTGCTTCTGAAACTCTAAACTGCATTAGCAATCGTATGGGACTCTTAATAAATACAAATTACAGTTCAACAGGTGTAGGCGGCCTGAGAATGTACATTTCTAACAAGATTGCCGGGCACTGAGTTGCATTGTTTTTCAAACATCAGGTGCATCTCATTAGTGTCCATAAAGTCAGTTTAGAGAGTCACAATCAATGTTTGTCAAAAATAAGTGGAGAAAAGAAAATAGTAAATAGTAAGTATCCCGTGGAAGAGTAGTGTTGTTGTTTCCTATAATACTCTGGGGTGTGTGTATGTGTGTGTGTGTGTGTGTGTGTATGCCTATAATATATGTGTGTGTGTGTTTGTGTAGAGAGAGAGAGATAAAAATGTATTTTATACTGTGAGCTGATTGAAAAAGTTTGAAAGCCTCTCCTTTAAAGGATAGAGCAAAATGAAATATCAATTTATATCAGTGGATTAAGTTAAGACAATAAAACCCAATGGGATAAAAACTTGAAGACTCCAATATGCCGGAGCAATTTCCCAGAAGGTTCTAGCACAAAGGGGCACTGCACTGGAATGGGAGAAGGGGCTGACTTGAGGACCAGCCTGCTGGATCTAGCTGGTCTGCCTTTCTCTGTGGTTGAGCTGGCTTCCTGTACCTAACTGAGAGGCAACGATGAAAATTCTTTAGTGTGTGGGTGTTTCCTAATTTGTTACTATATAATGGAAGGGATAATACCACTGTTTCCTTCAAGGTCAACTGCTGGTTTTGGTAATCTCATAAACCCAGTGCAAATATTCTTTTGAAGCTTGATGAGTCTTTGCTCTGTTACCTCCATTAGCCTTGAGACATATTTATAGCAATGTGTGGGCCCTAGGGAAAAAGAAGAATATAACATTGCTTGAATGTATGTTATAAATAGTAGTTTCTTGCTCTTTTTCATTTCTTCAGAAACTTTGAGACCAAAAGAATTTTTTTTTTAATTTTTTGTTTCAGGAAGATGAACCTTATTCCAAACTATTCCCATACCTAGCACAATGCCTAGCATATCTTATCTAGCATAAGATATAAGATTTGCTATTTATAATATGTTTTATATTTAGCAAATCTTGTATCTTGTTCTCTTCTGCAAAAGTTAAAGAATCATAAAAATAGTTTGTAAAAGGGCACCTGGGTGGCTCAGTCAGTTAAGTGTCTGCCTTCAGCTGGGGTCATGATCCTGAGATCCTGGGATCAAGCCCTCGAGGAGGTTCCCTGCTAAGCAGGGAGTCTGCTTCTCCCTCTCCCTCTGCCCTTCCCCCTGCTTGTGCTCTCTCTGTCTCTGTCTCTCTCAAATGAATAAATAAAATCTAAAAAAAAAAAAGTTTGTAAAAGAAGACAGTGTTCCAATATATGAAAACAACAGGGTTTTCTTACCGTAGCATTGTTATTAGTCACCTTGACTGCTGAGAAAACTAAAGTTGCTATTTGTGTATGGTGACATAGCTAACAAGTAGGAAGTTGGAGCAAACAGACGAGCTAAGGAAATGACCAGAGACAAAGGCATGGCCTCTCCTCAACAGAACTCTCACTGACGCTCCATGCTACATAGACGTTTGTGATATAAGTTAGCTGCTTATTTGCATTTCTTTTCAGTTGGCATTTCCCTGTTGTAAAAAGCCTTCTTACTGCACTTAATTCTAAAAGCATCAGCCTCCTGGGGCGCCTGGGTGGCTCAGTCGGTTAAGCGTCTGCCTTCGGCTCAGGTCATGATCTCAGGGTCCTGCGATCGAGCCCTGCATCAGGCTCTCTGCTCTGCGGAGAGCCTGTTTCTCCCTCTCCCCCTGCCCTTCTCTCTCTCTCTCTGTCAAAAAAAATAAAATCTTTATAAATAAATAAATAAATAAATAAGTAAATAAATAAATAAATAAAAGCATCAGCCTCCTAATGCAGGGGAAGACGTGACAGGACAGCAGAGGAAAATGACTGACTTGGGAGTTTCAATCAACAAACAGTAGGTGCAGTGTGAATTCCCAGCATGATGCAATTGTCAAGAAACTAATGCAATCTTGGGTTGCTTTACTGCATACCTAGCAGCTAGAATAAGGGGCATCCTTTGAGGCTTAGTTTTCCACATCAGCTCTTACCTTTAAGAGAGGTTTTAAAAATTTGGAGGGTATGCAGAGAAGATAAAGTCTCTGGGTGATAAAGGGACTGAAAGCCTGTCATAAAAAGAGAAGTTGAAGTTGATGGAAAGAGAAAAAATACAATCTAAATGCTTTAACTGTTTGTTTAAATATCATGTATAGAACACCAAGAAGTAGCGATGGGACCATCTGTGGAAAGCTAGACAGCAAGAAACAGCAATTCAACGTAGGCAAGAGTTTGCTGGCCATCATGAACCATGGCAGTATAGAAAGAGTTTGCCTTGCCTATAAAGTAGTGAGGTCCCATCATTATCAATATGTAGCAAAGATTGGATATGAGTCTTATTAGGGTTGAGGCTTTATTCACCCACTGCACAAAAGAATTTTTAAAAAGAATTATAAACTAACCTGATTGGGGGGGGCAGGTGATTATACGTGGATTTTATTTACTAAGCTAAACATTTTTGTAAAGATCTATTTATTTATTTGAGAGAGAGAGAGAGAGAGAATGCATGTGTATGCGGGAGTGGGAGGAAGAGGCAGAGGGAGAGGGAGAGAAAGAGAATCTTAAGCAGACTCCCTGCTGAGCATGTAGCCCAATGTGGGGCTTGATGTCATGACCCTGAGATCATGACCTGAGATCATGACCTGAGCTGAAAATAAGAGGCAGGCGTTGAACCGACTGAGCTACCCAGGCACCCCTAAGCTAAACATTTTTAATTGTTTAATTTTTTAGAGCTTAGAAGCATATATGATTTTTATAGTCAACAGAAATAAGTTTACTGTGAAGCCAATGAGGCCTCAGCTTCAGGGCCCCTCCCTGGTACAGACCCTAGCCATATAGTTAATAAATGTCATCCATTCAAGGAGTATTTAAGATTACTTCCTGTGCATGAAAATGTAAAATACCCTGGAATCTTAGAGCTCATATTTGAGAGAAATTTGATAGAGGTCCCAGAATTTGCCAACAATTTAAAAAACTTCACCAATAAGCCTATGCTGTCAATAATTTTTAAAAATAGTCTAGATGAAAGACTGAATTATTGTTCTAGTCTCTCTCTAGAAAACTATATTATAAAATTTTTGTCATATGAAGAAATAATCAGATAATCGAACCAAAAATACAGAGGAAAAAAGTATAAGAGTATGTGAGACAGTTAATGAAAATAAGTTATTTTTCTGGGTTTTGTGATGTTTGTGATATTTGTCACAATGTGTAATTTTTTTTGTGATTTCTCATTCTAAATAATTAATTTTTTGTAATTTTATATCAATTTTGTTCAAGAGAATTCCAAATTTTACAAGCTCCAAGCTCTCTAAAATCATGACTCTTCCCCCTAATAATCGGAGTAATAAAAAAATTGTTTTAAACAGTTCCAATGATAGGAACTTAGTTGGAACATAGTTCCATGCAGTCAGGACTCTATGTAATGAGCAGTCAGATGTGCATATTAAGCCATAAAAATCCCTGTAGCCGTCAGCCAAGGACCTGTCAATATCCAGTGCCCTTTGTTACATGGCCAACCTCGCAGCTTCATCTCACCATGGCTGCCCGCGGGCGCTCACCCCGAGTTACTCACACCACCAAGCAGCACTCTGATGCTAGACACACTTAACCATTCTCTTGTTCCAAGGCCTGCACTCCTGTTATTCCCGCCCCTGAACAACTGTCACTCCAAATGTCACCAGGCTTTAAATGGAGAAGTTTCTCTCTCTCTCCGTCCCCTTCTTCCTCCCTCCCACCCCCCTCAAGTGCTAGGTCAGTTCCGATGTTCAATAAACACTAGTGGAATGAATGAAAGGATAAAACAAGTCATTAACAGGGCTATCTCTGGAGGTTGGATTAAAGAAGAAATTAACTGCTTTCTTTTTTTTCAAATTTTAGTTTCCCAGTTGATAGATGAATCTATTTTATTAGTGTTTTTTATATTAGATCAAACCAAATTAGGAAAATCTGATGGAGCTAAAGTCTCCCTTAACAACACCCTTCATCTTGGTTCCTTCCAGGATTTGAATTTGGTGTGTATTTTTTTCAGACTTCTATTTTATGCTTTTACATATCTTTATATGTAAATGTGTATGTGTTGTATTATTTGCGTGGAGGGGAAAGATTTTTTAAAAAGAAGTGGTGTCATACCTGCCACTAGTTCCTGTAACTTGATAACATGTTTGAGATCTGTCAACCTTGATGTGTGTGCGTACACAAACATCTTCAGTGGCGGTGCACTTGGCTTCTGAGCAGGACAGTTTTCAGGTGGTCAGGACTGCATTGTTCTTTGTTGGAAGTTAAGCATTCCGGACACCCTCCCACCCTCCCCCCCCCCCCACCGTTCCCCTCCCCCTCCCCCCGCCACCGTTCCCCTCCCCTCTCCCCCCCACCCCCCCACACACAAATGCTGGTAGCACTTGACCCCTTGCCCTCATCACTTGCCCTCATCAACAAAATGCTCTCAATGCCTTCTCACCTTCAGTTAACTTCTTACATAATCTTTTTCTATGAGCTCTCAACTTTGTTGATGGTAGATATTTAGGATGGCTCCAAATATTTACTCTCACCAACAGCTCTGCAGTAAACACCTTTGTTCCTATTTCCTTCAGCTTACTTTTGAGTGTTTCACCAGGCAGACTCTAGAACAGGAATAGCTGGTCACATGCACATGTTCAGCCCACATGTGCTAGATTCCCCTCCAACCCTCTACCCTTACCAATAGTGGATGGCAATACCCATAGCCCTGTATTATTCAGTACTTAATACTGTCTAATTCTTCAAGGTTAGCCACTCTGGCAAGTGAAGAAAATATCACATTGTTGTCTTAATTTGCATTTCTTTGATTAGTATTGAGACTATTTGAAATTCATATTTCCTCTTTTATGAAAGACTTTCACTTTCTCTTCTGTATGTGTACATATTTTAATTTTTACTACATATGATTTATAATCAGAAAAAATAATACACACTTTACCAAATAACTTATGTGTCCTTCAAGGCCTACTCAGATTGGCTCATTCAAACAACAGTCTTGATCTTTCTTCCTGGAACCATTCTCTTGGGCGTAGTTTGCAAAGTACTTGTCTTACCCTCCTGACTAAATTAATGGAGACTAGACTGGGGCTTTTCCATGTTTATTCCCTTTGACCTGCCTAGTATAATGCCTTGTGTAATGTCTGCAACAGATTTGAAGCTTAATAAATAAAGATTGGAATGATAAAAAGTAGAGAAAGTTGATTATGAGAAAACTATCAACTTTATTCTATTTTCAGCCTTTAGCTCTTTGTGGACGTGGTCTTGAATGATCCTTACCAAAAGTGGATATAGTCCTATAAAGGACATGTAATGTTATTTGGATCTAGAGTCACTTTCCCGGAAGATATGTTCATCAAAATTTCTAGGAAAGGAATACTTAGCTCAACCGAAAGAGGAAGGTCAGATGTTTGTGGAAGAGAACTTTGGGGAATGAGGATCCCATTGCCCCAGAGACATCATGAAATGTAAGAGGCTGCCTGGCAGTCTCTGTCTTAGATTGGCCCAGGCCCAGGACTCCATAAAACCCAAGGGCATGGCAGTAGTGACTCAACCAAGCTGCCATCCAGAAATTAACCTGTGCTGAGATGTTCCACATTCGAGCACAGTGTGATTCTCCCTGCTTTATGCTCAAGTATTTCTTGTGTGTTTATGATACATAGTTATTATTTAAAAGATGACCATAAAAAAATTCTTAGTAAAAACTGCCATCAAGTTGTAATTATCAGAAGAATTCTGTACATGTTTTCAACACAGACTTCAGGTCTCACTGAAAAGAATCCAAGAAAATGTCCAAACCTTTTATGTTTTAGAATTTCGTTAATCAAGTTTTATCACTTCAATTAAGTGATTTATTGGCTCAAACTGAATCTTATGCCAAAGTGTTCATCTAAAAATTAATTATTGGCAAAATGTATTTAAGGACTTGTGACCTTGTGGAGATTTCACCTATCAAAAAGAATTAGAATTTTGGCTGTAACCGAACCTGAAGTTTTTTGTAGCTTCACTTTTTTTTTTAAAAGATTTTATTTATTTGACAGAGAGACAGTGAGAGAGGGAACACAAGCAGGGGGAGTGGGAGAGGGAGAAGAAGACTTCCCGCCGAGCAGGGAGCCCGACTCGGGGCTCGATCCCAGGAACCTGAGATCATGACCTGAGCCAAAGGCAGATGCTTAACGACTGAGCCACCCAGGCGCCCCTGTAGCTTCATTTTTAATTCCTCCAACTGTCCTTGTTTTTATTGGGCATAACTGACATACAACATTGTATTAGTTTCAGGTTCCAATTGTCCTTTGAAAGCATTTTGTAATGAGAAGATTTGAACTTGTCTGAATCAGTTCAATGAAGGGGGCTGCTTTGCACGTAAACAACTTAGTCGGTGTTCTTATAAAAATGTTTCTCCTTGCCATTGCTTCCAGCCAGCAAATACATTTCTAATACAGGATGGGGGCTGCTGTGCCTCAAAGAGGAAATATGCTAAAGAAACATGTATTGGGAAATGCAGATTTAGAAAACAGATAGCTTGGAGACCTATGTAGAAAACTTCCTTCCACAGATGGTCTTACGTGTACTGTTTATTATCAGGCTAAAGATTCATGCCACAGGGATGTTCCAGTAGACGCCAGGGTGGTTCCTGACAGCAGGAGCCCTCACCCTCAGAGTAGGGCTCTTCCTTGAAGTTCTTTTTTTTTTTTTTTTTTAAGATTTTATTTATTTATTTGAGAGAGAGAGAGAGCGAGTGAGCACAAGTGGGGGGCGTGCGGAGGGAGAGGGAGAAGCGGGCTCCCTGCTCAGAGGGAGAAGCGAGCTCCCGATTCGGGGCTTGATCCCAGGACCCTGAGATCATGACCTGAGCCAAAGGCAGACGCTTAACAACTGAGCCACCCAGGTGCCCCTCTTCCTTGAAGTTCTCATACACTATCCATACCTCTTCATTGGCTCTTTGATCACTGGCATAGTGTAGTTGCCTGTGTCCCCTTCTCGGCTGCCCTGAGCTGGGGGTCCCTTGCAGCAGTAACTGTCCGCAGGACCTAGCTTCCTGTTATCCCAAATAAATTCAAGGTAATAAAAAATTATATTTGAGCCACAAGAAAATCACACCGCTGAGGGTGTATCACAAGTGATGGCTTTGTGGGTCTCAGTGGTTTTATGTAACAACTACCATGTCCTGAGTTCTGCTGTTTGCCAGGCCTGTTTTGGCCATTTCATGTGTGTTAATGTGTGCAGTACTTACAACTGGCCTATGGGATATGGCTAGTGTGAATCCTGTTTTGGAAGTAAGAAAGCTGAGGCTCTGACTGGTTATGTAACTTGCCCAAGGTTGTGCAGCTGGTAGAGGGGTCTATCACCTGGATAGGACTCAGGCAAGCCAACTCCAGGGGCCGCAATCCCAACCCACCACACTGGACCGCCTCTGGCGAGTCCTTAAAAAGACGTGTAAGATCTGTAATTAGGGGAAAGGAGCTAGGTGCAGATCAGTGTGCCTAGAATGCTCTTATTTCCGCAGAATTAGGAGGTGGGGGGACGTACTAGAATGCCTTTAGATGCATGGATGTCTCTGAGGAGGAAACACAGGAAAATGGTTGACTTTGGTATCCTCTGGGGAAGGAAGCAGGGGGACTGGGGATTCAGGGTGAGAATAAGGCTCTATTTTTACTGAGTCTTCTTTTTGAACTACTTGGGTTTTTTTTTTTCTTCTACCCTGGATCCGTGTTACCTCTTCTAAAACAAACTTTTTTCTAAACATATAGATCAATTTGAATCTCCTTGGGACTTCTCTGGCTCCTCAGATATTTGTCGGTTTGAAACACTATCTGATGGGGTTTACATGTCAGTATAAAACATCTGAATTCCTTGTGTTCAACTTCATCTCACTCATGACCGTGGACTCCGGTGTAGTAGCTCAGTGCTTTGCCAACACTGCAAAAGGTAGTACCGCACGTGCAAAAGAGGGCGTGAGCGAGAGAGCAAAAGAAAGAGAGAAAATTGGCCAAACCTTATTCTTACGGTTATTTTTGACTTGGACTTTGAAAAAAAAATTGTTTACACAGTAACCTTGTATGTCTGTTTGCTAGGGCTGCCGTGACAAAGTGCCACAAAATGGGTGGTTTCAACAGCAGAAAGGTATTGTCTCAAAGTTCTGGAGGATAGGAGCCAGAAATCCAGGTGTCTGTTCCTTCCAAGGGTTGTAATGGAGGGATCTGTTCCAGCCCTTTCTTCTTGACTTGTAGATGGCCATCTTCACGTTCCCAGGGCATTTTCCCTGTTGGCAAGTCTGTCTCCAAATATGCCCTTTTTATAAGAAGACTGGGCTGGGGCCCACCCTAAATGACCTCATTATAACTTGCTAAAGGCAACCCTATCTCCAAATAAGGTCTCATGCTGAGGTACTGGGAATATTCAACGTACGGATTTTCAGGACACAATTCAACCCATAACCCTCCTATTCGCCAATTCTCTCTACTCTCCCCTCAGCCTGGCCCAGAGAGCTCCTTGTCCTGATGTTTGGGCTGAGAGTTTGGTCTCTGGGCTACCTATGGTGGAGAATATTGCTGAGGTCATCTTGGAGAGGAAAACCAAGTGAAGGAAGAGTCACCTGCGGTGAGTCCCGAGTGAAAGTGTGGTTCTCTCCTTCCTAGGTGGTATCACGGCAACCTCACACGCCACGCGGCCGAGGCTCTTCTCCTCTCAAACGGATGTGACGGAAGCTACCTTCTGAGGGACAGCAATGAAAGGACCGGGCTGTATTCTCTTTCTGTGAGGTAGGTTGCTTACGAACTCTATGAATTCAACATCATCCCATCTCTTCCTTACACGGCCGTTGACTTTATCATCACACTCACATTGCCAGATAACAACATTCTTACATTGCCAGAAGAAGATTCTCTTGACTCCTGGTAGACCTGCAGCTCTAAGGATTCCAAGCTCCGAATGGCGGACTGTAAGAAACATTCTTCCTCCTTCCCTCAGCAGGGAAGAAAATGTGAGAGCTGAAGGACACTTTACGAATTGTTTAATGTCTCGCTTGCCTGATGGAGAAACTGAAACCCAAAGTGCTAAAGTGTCTTTGTACCCCATAAATCAGCGATAGAAACAGCGCCGGAATCCAAATCCCTGAAACCTGGCCCAGTGCCCTTTTAATATTCCTCGCTTCCCCTGGAAAATCAGAATGATTTGTGACTGTGCAGCGTTCATAATCGCAAACTCAAGCAGGCAGTAAGGCAAATTTTAAGTTTTTTTTCCCTATGAATGGCCCGACCTTTCTCCAAGCTCCACTTCCTCTGAATGTTAATGAAATTAATCCAGTCCCTGCGCAGCCCCAACCCGTGATGGCCCAGTCCTTCCGGGATCTCTCTCCTCCCCTGCTTCCTCCTGGCTGGCCTCCTGATCAGGAAAGCTGACCTCGCCAGGTGATAACCAGGGGGAGGCGTTGGTTCTCGGTCAGCATCTGTCACCGTGGCTTCTGCGGGCATGTGGCAAGTCTTTCTGGGTTTATGGGACGTTGCCCTCTGCTTAGACTAGGGATGTGAGGACCCCGTGAAATTGCCCTCAGGCACCCACTCGTTAACGTCATTAACCTCAAACCGTTACTGTTTTGCTGCTGTTCTGATGGCGCCTCCATATTCCCCTGAAAAGAGTCCCTTGATGTTGCACCCCTCACACTGATCCTGCATAAGGAGGTTTTCTCTATTCCTTTCTGTCCCACATGGTCTAGGCCTCCTGGTCACTAACTCAGTAGCAACATCTACACTCCTTTCTCTATGCATCCTCTTTTTCATCCAGTTTAGAGACCGTTTTTGTTCTGCTTTGTTTTTTTAAGTCTCTCACTCCAAGAGGGGGAAAAACTGGCTCCAAAATATTTCCCTACATAATTGATGGCAGGTGTCTATGAGCTCAAAACCCAAGAATTAATTTTTTTTATCTTCTCTTTGTGCCTCTGGACTTCCGTATTTTCTATGCCACTTAACAAATTACCCCAAACGTTGTGGCTTTAAACAACTACATTGATTATCTCACAGTTTCTGTTTGTCAGAAGCCCAGGCGGGCTCTCCAGTTTCTCTGCTCAGGCTCCTACCAGGCTGAAACTAAGATGCTGGCTGAGGCTGTGGTTCAGCTGGGACTCCATGTCCTCTTCCTTCATTCTCTTCTTTTTTGCTTCATTCCTTTTCATTCATTTCCTTGCTGCTGTAGGACTGAGCTCCCCATTTTCCATCTAGCTATTGGCCAGGGACCAGGGTCAGCTTCTGGAATCCACCCACAGCCCCCTGCCAAGTAGCTTCCGCAGGCAGTTCACAGCATAGATGTTAGCTTCCTTCTAGACCAGCAAGAGCGTGTCTCTCTCATCTCCTCTCCTGTGACCAGCCAGAAAGAACTCTTTGCTTTTACCAAGACTCTCATGTGATTAAGTTGGGCCCACCCGGACAATCTCCCTATTGTCAGGTCAGCTAATGTGGAGCCTGAATTATCTGCAAAATCCCTTCATAGCAGCATCTACACTAGCATTTTATTGAATAAATGGGAAAACATGGATGTAGTCCAGGGACTGAGAATCGGGGTCATGATAGATGGCTGCCTGCCACACCTTCACTCCTGGGAGCAGAAGTGTAGAGGCCGACTCTAAGGGCAGTGGGAGAAATCGGTGGGAGGGTGATGGGGTAAATAAAAGGGTCGTTGAGAAAACACACACATGCAGGAGCACACATTCATTAACATTTTTCATGTTACTCTGCTACATTTTGCTTAAGATTTTTCTAAATAACATTTAGGGAAAAGTATTAATCAGACATGAAATTCTGCTTGGGTGGAAGCAGGAATGGTGCTTTCTCTGATGGATAGCAAAGGTGAAAATCTCATCAGGTGGTTAGGCTGCAAATCCTTTAATGCATAGATCTCCCCAAAATCACAAACAAACCTGTGGAAGTATTGGATCAAAGAATGTTAACTTTTCACCTGTAGATGTCTTATCTGAACAATTAGATCAGAAGCTTCTTACAATTAGGTGGCATATATATATATCACATCTGTACAAAAATGCAAAATATAACTCACTAATTTCCAAGACAAGCACTTGGAAATGCTGTTAGAAGAAAAAAAATAAATATCCACCAGCAGAGGTGACAGGAACCACAGCCTGGATCGAAAGAATGGCTGATTTTACTCATTCATTGGTTCACTTCCTTAACACTAAGTATTAGAGAGCCTCCGGTCTATGCCGACTAAGTTGATGAATGTTGTAGAAGATCCAGACTTTGCTCTGAGGAAGTATCTCCCAGGGGCCATGGGACGCTGCACAGGAAGCTCTCTACAAGGTAGAGTGCAGTAACCCATGGGAAAGAAAGCAAGATCAGTGCTTGGATGGCTGAGGAGAGCGAAGCAGGTAACTCAGGATGGAAGTATCATTTGGTGATTGTCAGAGTAGGTGGTATTTGAACTGACGCTTGATCAGAAACAAAAGGGATGATGTTGCAGGTGAAGGGAACTGTAAGAGCTGAGGGACAACGGTAGAAACTTCTAGAACTGTAGGTCCACTTGGATTAGAGCAGCAGTTCTCAGGGTCCCCAGACCAGCAGCATCACCTGAGAACGTGTTAAGGGTGCAAATTCCAGGGCCCCATACTTTGGAAGTACTGAATCAGGAATTCAGGGGGTAGGGTCTAGAAATCTGGGTGTTAACAAGCCCTCCAGGTGATTCTGATTTCTGATGTGTGCTAAAGTTGGAGCAGGCCATTCATAGAGAAGAGAGGAATAGTGGGAGTCAAATAATATATATCTATGTATGTATATAATATATATAATTTATATACAACTATATATACTTATAATTTATAATTTATTTAATGCTCTGCCTCATTCCAAAAGTGAGGTGGAAAATGACATTGTAGGAAATTGAGTATTTTATTCAGTAGGCAGTGGAACCAGCAAGGCAAGAAAAGGGTGGGGCTCACACAACTAATTAAGTGACAGAAGCAGAATTCAGACTGGCTCCCAAACAAGTAAGATTGAGAGAGAGAAGAGCCAAAAAGAAGCTGGGGAGATTTCTATCATCCCTATTCTCTGCCGGTCTTAAACATGTGCCCTTGAAGGGGATTACCATTCAAGGACCCTCTTGGTAAGTCAGAGAGTGCACAGGGAGAATCGTCTCTTGTCTTCCATTACAGTGAAAAATTGAGAAGAGCTCTGCCAAGAAAAAAAACCACCAAAAAACTAAAAGTGCCAGTGGTTTCAATAATTGTGTTGTAATTCTCAGTTTTTAGAAAGGTTTAATGGTGATGCTAGTACCTAAGGTTATATTTCCCTTCTTCAAAAAAAGATATTCATTTGTTAAATAACCTTAAGCATTTCTTTTTCCCTTTCAGGGCCAAAGACTCTGTCAAACACTTTCATGTTGAATATACCGGATATTCATTTAAATTTGGCTTTAATGAATTCTCATCTTTGAAGGATTTTGTCAAGCATTTTGCAAATCAGCCTTTGATTGGAAGTGAGACAGGTAAGCAATGAACAGATAAATACTTCACCTAGGAGACATTGTTTCAGGATGGAGGAGGAACAGGGAGGATTTCATTAAGTAGCTGTCACTTCTGTTGAATTATGTGCTTATGATACATAATGATATATGTTTAGAAACAATTTTTTTCCAATTATCGTGCCATATGCTACATTAATAAATTATATATATAGATATATGCATATATATATGAGAATACTGAGATATATATATATATATATATCTATCTCAGTATTATCATTAGGAGAAAACAATGTGCTTTGTACAAAGTAGATAGTTTTCTTAGAATGTGTTATTTAATGGACTGGTTTAAAGTACCAATTTTTTAAAAATAGTCTATTCATTTTATAACAATAATCAACAAAGAAAGAAGAAAGGTTAGAACAACTTTTTGATTCCTCATAATTTTAGGTATGGGCAGTTTGCATATTGGGGAAACCCATAACATAATTTTGAGCATTTTAAAAATGAAATTCTTACTTAAATTTCCACAAAGATCACTGAATATTGCAAATATTGACTAGAAATTGCTCTCTTGAGCGAGGCCTTTATTTTACCATAAGATTCTGTTTCTATTGTCATGGTTTTTGTAAGTTTTTACACTGGACTTGAAGATGGATGGAAAATTTTGAATTTCCCTGTTTGAGTGGTTAAAGTCAAACTAGAATATTCAAGTTCAAAAAAAACCCAAAAAACACGCTAGCTTGGTATTTGAATTATCTAACTTGATTTTCTGTACCAGTTCAATAAAGTAAGCAGATCAGCCCTATATTTGTGATACAGAATCACAATTTTATGTGACCTAAGTGATGATAACTCTCAGTTAATCAAAAGTTGGGCAATTCCAGAACTTGTGGCAGAAGAGGAACTCAAGACTTAGCAGCACCACTGTTTTACTGTGAATTTGTACATACTTGTTTTCTTGGGAAACATTGCCAGTGGGCTCTTTGTTAACTTCACTGTGGGGAGAGATGCCACCACTGGTTTTTCCTTCTCTGCTGTTTCTGTGGCCTGGATAGACCCTGATATGAATCATACAGTATCAAGTGTAGATGAAAAGCACAGTGGAAACCACAAAATAGTTGCCTTGCTTTATACTGACCGCACAAGGCGTATAATAGAAGATTGCAGACTACGAAATTGAAGCTCTAATTTTTTTTTTTTTTTCTGTTGGAACTTCTTCCAGTCGGCCCTGAAAGTTACTTCACCATTTAACCAGCAGTGGTTCTCGTAAACACATGGCAGGTGGGGATGTATTATTTAATTTCCATCGCTCCTTTGGCATTGGCAAGCTTTTCAATTTCTCAAATCCCTTCACTGCAGACTTACTTCCTACTTGTTTCCAACCCTACGCTCAATTTTATTCACTTCTCAGTCACTAGAAATTGAGAAGAGATTTTTGAAGCTAAAGACTTCGTTTTATCTGCCTCTGCTGGTGTCCTCCTCCACATCCCCCAAGTCCTGATACGGTGCATGACACTTTGGGTGAACGAGTGGATGAGTGGATGGATAACTCTGAGAGGGAACTCTGTGTAGCCTCAAAGCCATGATAAGTGTTATCTTGCAGCCTTCTTTCTTCGTCCAAGCAATGTCAGCTTCCTCCTTTTAAACTCTCCTCCTAGACTCTATTTTTAACCCCTTGGATCATTCTCTGTGTTTCTTCCTGAAGTTTCTCCAAGTTAGGGAAAAGGTGCACACTCTATCTATCGACACGTTTCAAAAAACTTTAAGACCAAAGTGAAGGTAGTGGTTTCTGGTTGAACTTTTCTGGCACAGGCCCAATCTCCAGGCAAGAAGATCACCTAAGACTTTGCCAAAGTCAAGGCTCCTTGACATTGAATTCAGGACAATGAAATTTCCTGTAAATATGTTCAGTTTCCCTGTAAATACATTAATCTAACTAAAGAAGGTTTACCATTAATCCATTAGTGATTGTAAAAAAAAAAAAAAAAAATGTATAATCCTGACTCTATGGTAGTTTTATCCAAAGCTAAAGTTTGCTGTATCATTAACATTAACCATAACTACTTTATGTATTGCACTAAAACTCAGGAAACTAAGATTTTTATCCTCTCTGCTGCATCTTCTCTGTTCCATCATTATCCAACAGGGAATTTGCCATTATTTGAACCCCTGCCACAGGTTCCTGATGCTTATGGGTATGTACTTGGCTTACTAACTGCCAGCCCTTGAGTTAGATTCCACTGCCCCTGAAATAGTCCTCTTTTTTTTTTTTTTTTTTACACAAAGACAATTATCTGTCCCAGCCAGATGAAGGCAAAGCCACTGAGGCTGGGGACAAGGGGAAAAACCCATGACAAGTGAGTGTTCTAGTTTTGCCCTTCTGGGAGTAATAGGCCTTAGGAAACAAGATAAGGTGCTGAAGTCATGATGACTCGTAAGCCCAGCAGATTTTCAGAAGCCACAGTCAGCACTGTGACCTGTGAATAACAGTGAATGGAAACCAGGATGCCACCTTCTAAAAATAGGTCTCTTCTTACTCAGGTAAGTATTGGCTCCTGGTGTTGACCCCCCAGTGATCAGGAAACCTCCAGGCTGATGATTTCTTGTTCACCATCAGATGAAGTGCAAATTCCTAAAGTTTTCATTCGATTAAAGATTACCAGGGGAAGTATTTGCCTGCATGATGGATGAGGCCTGCCAGGGTTCTCACCTTCAGATCCTAGGAATGGAAAGGACTCGAACTGCGTATGTCAGCCCACTCCTTTTAGCCCAGACCCCCATCAGGCCAGCATCCCCCTGCAGTGCCTGGGGAGTGAGTTTTTTTAAGAGAGATTTCCCCACACTTATCCACTGGCCAGGATGGCCTTACCTTCTAGGGCAACGAGGCCGGGGGGGGGGGCGGGGAACCTCCAAATAACCCTTTCACTTCGCCTTACGGTTATACATAATATAGAGGGAAACCCAAGTTTCCCTTAGGCTCTAGGTCCTAAGAAAATCTTTGTACTCAGGAGACGTAAAAGTGTTAACCTCAAGGGAAGAATACTATTTTAAGATATCTTTTTTCCTATTCTATTCCTATTCTCTACTCTTTAAACTCTCAGGATTTCTGTTTCCTAATCAGAAGAGTGAAGATTTCCTAAGCAAGATCTAAGCCTCCTGACAGCCTCAATATTCTATTATTATAATTTCCCTTGCTATAATCTGCATTTAACCTTTCCAGTCTCCATGAAAGTTTCTGTTCCCTCTAATTTCTCTCTATTGACACCCATAAACACTCAAGGTATTTCTGTCAAATTCCAATCATTTCCCAAATATATCATAGAGACATCTAATATGTTCTCTTCCTGTACTTTCCTCAGTGGCTCTTTTATCTTCTAACATATTGCATAATTCACTTTTTAAAAAATCTTTGCAAAAAAAATTAAAAATAAAAAAAAATCTTTGCTCTAGTATGTAAATCCCATGAAAAGAGGGATTTTTGTCAGTTTCATACCCTGATCCTACATCCCAGTACGTAAAAGAATAAATGCTACTGATTATCCACAACATTTCATCATGTCATGTTGGTTTCCCATTCATCCCATTGCCAAAGCCTGTATTGCAATGCACATGGCAACACTGCAACCAGCGAACTTCTGGCAATTAATTTTTGCTTCCAAAGTTTATACAGAGCATCGTTTGAAATGATGCTAGATGTTGTATGTATGTTCGGTAATGATTAAGTTCAGAATTTGACTTTCACTTGTAATCATAGGCTGCTATGTAAAACTTCCTTCATATGTGTACATGGCTTCTAAGTTCAACTCAAATAGACTTGGAAATTTGAGACTTTTTTATTAGCATGGATATGTTTGGTCCATTATCCATTTTTACTGAATCCTCTTGTAATTAGCTAAGTTTCATATATATAATCTTGAAAATTTAGACAGCATTTAATTTTTATTTTATTTTATTTTATTTATTGGAGAGAGAGAGCACGCACGCACAAAGGAGCAGGGGAGGGAGAGGGGGAGGGGGAAAGAGAGAGGGAGAGAGAAGGGGAGGGAGAAGGAGAAACAGATTCCTTGCTGAGTGTGGAGTGCACAGCCCGATGCGGGACTCTGTCCCAGAACCCTGAGGTCATAACCTGAGCCCAAGTCAGACGCTTAATGGCCTGAGCCACCCAGGCGGCCCTAGACAGCATTTATCTTTATCTTAAGTGTCCAAATATTATTAGAACAAAACTCACCTTTCCTATTACCTTTTGTTTCGATTAGAATACTTCTGTATATGAAATAGTTATATACAATGTATTATAGGAATTACTGTGCTGTGACTTTAATCACCTACCCAGCATGAAAACGAATGATACAAGTTGAGTGCTATGTTTGTGCTTACCCTTTATAATAATTGGTTCTCAGTTTTGAAGATCCTATCTGGTTCTCTCTTAAATGTCAAATTTCCACTTCTCTTTTTGTCTTGATGTGGGGATTCCCAACCTCTTGATAACTGCTATAGTTATTATTATTTTATTTTGTAACAGCAGCCTTTTTACCCAGGTGGCATTTAAGAATAATTAAGTTGAAATTAATTGTAGTTTGAGACTTGTGTGACATTTCTGAAAATAATTGGTGACAGCTCAGAATTCTGCCAAACCACAACCAAGAATCACTTCTTTAGTTTATGTTCACCAAAAAAGGAAATTTTCTTGTTCTGTAATGAGGCGTGATCGAAAAGGAAAAAGCAGACAGGGAAGGGAAGCGACATCCGTGGAGTGCTCACTGCATTCTTAGCGTTCTATCAGATGTTTTCACATATATCAAATTCTTGAATCTTCTGAACCACCCGCCATCATGTGAAAGTGGTCCCATTTTCAGAGGAGGCAATCAGAACTTAGACATTCTGAGTTATTTGGCCAAGGGGGCCCAGCTGGCAAGCATCAGAGCTGCGAGCGGGATCCAGGCCAACCTTGCTCTGAAGCGTAGGGGCTTTCCATTCACCCTACGTCTCCTGGTCTACCCGTGACACGGCAGCACGCGGTCACCACGGCACAGTGTGACCTCGAGTGGGTTTGGATGGGAAGATCCCGGCCACCGTGACCTAAGAGAATGTTTGTAGGACATGGCGGGGCTCTCCCCCAGGCTCTTCCTTAAGGTCTGTAACGATATTTTTGGTATGTGATGTAAAGCTATCGTTCCAAAGAATGTGACTCAGTTTGAGCGTCTGTCTTTGTATTTACTGCTGTTCTTATTTTATTTACATGAATGGCCTTTTGAGAAATTACACTGGAGGAAATCTTAGAAAAAGGTCAACTAGAAAACATACGTAGGCCCGTCTTATTTATGTCCCTCCAGAAAGGATACAAAACAGCCTCTGTAAATACAATCAGGTAAAATAAAATGTAAAGTTTGAATGGGACGGTGGAAGAAAGGGAAACTGAGGCACAAAGATACAGTGACCCAGGAGGAAAGTACTTCAAATGGATAGTGTACTTTTACAGGAAACAGGCCACACCTCTGGTTACCAAACGTCCTGGTATTTCTTGCTCCTGCCTTGGGCCTGGGTGTTCAACTAGATTTATAGGCTATTAGAATGGGAAGGGAGCCCATAGACCATCTCATTTTTCCTCTACAAATGAAGAAACTGAGGCCTGGTGAGAAATGTTGAGGCAAAAACTCACATCTCCATTCCTCAAGCTGCCTCCTAAAGAACCCATTTCTTTGAATTTTGATTCCTATATATGCTCTCTTGCCCACAATGGAGTATATTTCACAGGCCATAGAGAGTTTCCATGGTGTGGGCACTGTGGCTGAGAATAATATGGTAGAATGAGTAAACACATGAACTCCCCGTTCAACACCAGTGTCTACCACTCCCCAGCTGGATGTCCTTGGGCAAATTATGTAACCTCTCTGAGATTCAGTTTCATCATCTTATAAAGTAGAGCCGATGATCTAATAGTTCATGTCTTAATAGGTCATGACTTGCTGGTGAAGATTGAATAAGATTAGGTATGTAAGACTATAAAAATAATTTTTAGCATGGCATAAATAATCATTATTATTGTCTTTTAATGAAGCATTTTTATGGTAATTCACTCCATCATATTATATGCAAGAGCTGTACCTTCTTTGGTAGATCATGAAGAGTTAGTGAGAGACAACTGAATGTGAGTTTATCAAATGTTTATGTCATCTCCCAATTTTAAGCCAGTTCCACAGTGGATTCAGATGAAAGGTCAGATCAAGTGACCACTCCAAAAAGAGTGAGCTGACTTGACTTGGGTATTTTAACAGAATCTTCTGACCTGGGTGACTGACCTGCTTCTCATTCCTCTGTGTTGTTCTCCCTGGGAGACTGGAAATGGAAACTTAAAAGCCCCTGTATAAGTAAATGAACATAGTTTCACCAGCACCATTTTATGATGGGTTCAAGTTCCTTTGCAGAGCAGGTTGCAAAGAAGAAAGGACAAAGATCTTGAATATTCCTGTCATTCCCTCTAGAAAGCCACTTCCCACTGGCAGGAGGTGACCGAGGAACCTGCCATGGACATGCCAGTTGCCAAGCTTGTTTTCTGAACCCGAGGGCAATAACAAAACATGGATGGATGTGGTCTTATTTTAATTTAATTCAACAAATATGTATGGAGTGCCAACTATGAGCTGCACACTATTAGTACTGACAACAGAGCGATGAATCAGATATCATCCTCACCCTCAAACACCTTACCATCTGGTTGAGAAACCTGATGGGTAAGCAGGTGCTTTAGTGCATAAAAGTTTCCCTTTTAAGAGCTATGTGTGCTCTTGAACTACTCTCTATTGCAGATATCACCCCAGTGCCTGAGGTTTGAGGCTGTTCTTACTGTGTTGCTGAGGTCCTGCAGGGATACAAGCCAGGGAGTGCTTCCATGCAATGTCACAATGTCGCATACAGAGTGGGTGTCCTGTAAGTTAACAGTGCAGCCAAAGCAAACTGAAAAGCCTGCCTTGGTCCTGCTCTGATCACCTCAAAAAGGTACCTCCACGGAGCGCTTCTGAAACCAGGTTTCATGTCAAAGGCAGGAAACAACAATCTCCTTCATGTAGCTCAGAAACTGAAGTGAAACTTGCAGCCAGGTTTCCTCTCTCCTCCCTCTACCAGCCCCTGCCTCCTGTGGCTTTGTATCTGAATTTTCCAACCAAATCCTGGAGTTAATTTGGCCTGAGTACCACTCACCCCGAGTTCCTCCCTTAGGGAGCCAAGGCGCTACCTTGGACCTTAGGTGGAAATATAATGAGTCTGTGGTGGCTACGTTTTCTAAGTTTCTTTTGATTGCAAATGACAGAAACTAACCTTGGCTAGTTGAATTTAAAAAAACAAAAACGAAAAAACGGGAGGAGAGTAGTACAGGGAGAGAAGTGGAATATATATATATATATATATATATATATATATATATTTTTTTTTTTTTTTTTTTGGTAAGGATATTAGTATTCTGTCCCAGAATGAACACCAAGAGACAATAAAGAATCAGCCTCATGATCACGGCAATTCTGAAGCTTTCAGCGAACTGAAAAGCTTCCCTTCGTCCTGCTCTGATCACCTCAAAAATGTACCTCCACCGAGAGTTTCTGAGATCACGTTTTATGTCAAAGGCAGGAAAAAACAGTCTCCTTCATGTAGCTCAGAAACTGAAGTTAGTGGGTCTTCTCTCCAGAGAAGTAACTAAGTAGATCCCCAGGAAGTGAGTCCCGTGAGTGCACCCAGGTGAGGTGTTTGTGGGGGGACGCCCAGGGTCTGTGGGGATCTACCCTGGTGTACAAGGATGCGGCAGTCTCTATAGAAGGGGAAATCATCGTAAGCCCAGCAGCCATGCCAAGAAGTCCATGTATTGTTTTCTCCTTGCGCAAAACCGTCAGCTAAGAAGACCGGTCTTTAGGAGGCGGGACTATCGGTGGGAGCTATCATTTTATAAGTAGACTGCCATTTTCTTCGTTCCACCATTCAATCTAGCCTCATTCATGGTCTTACTAGTTAAAATCGATCTATACTCAATTCTGCTTTCCTGTTGACTCATTATCGTTTCCCTCAGTTTAGCTTTTGTAGGTTAAACTTTAGAAGAAGTTTTCGAAATAGAATATGGTTCCCCCCAGTGGAGATTTGGACAGCTGTACTTGATGTTGTGGTCCTGTCCTCATCCCGGGGCAGGGTGATCGTGGCCCTGGGAGGCTGCCTCCTCCCAGGCTCTTCTCTGAATTACTGCGGCATTCATTTATCCACTCACTGATCAAGTTATGTCAGCATCTCTGTCAGGAGGTGGGGATAAAAAGGTAAACTTGGTACCATACCTGCTCTGAAGAGACTCTCAGGGGTGGGAAGTGCACCTGTTGAAAAGGCAATGGCTTTATGATACCAAGCGGGTCCAGCATTGTGGCTCAGGTAGCACCCCTGCCCAGAGATCCTTACACTGAACACTCTGGCCCCCAAGGCTATGCTTATCTCCCAGGCACTGATACATGGTAGTCAAGACAATGCCTCCCCCCTCAAAAAGATGCCCATGTCTCTCCCTGCACCTGTGAATATGTTATGTTACATGGCAAGAGGGAATTAAGTTTGTAGATGGAATTAAGACTACTAGTCAGCTGACTTCGGATGGGGAGGTGATCCTGGGTTTTCCAGGTGGTCCCACTGTAATCATAAGGGTCCTTATAAGTGAAAGACGGGGGCAGTAGGGGGAGACCCAGACACATGGCAGTGTGGGCAGGCCTCACACACACCATTGCTGGCTTTGAAGTTGGAGGAATGGTGCCACCAGGGAAGGAATGGCGGCAGCCTCTAGAAGCTAGAAAAGACAGGCAGTGGATTCTCCCCTAGAGCCTTTCCAGAAGGAAAGAAGCCCTGCCAATACCTTGATTTTAGATTAGTGAGACCCATTTCAGACTTCTGACCTCCAGAACTGTGAGGTAATAAATTCAAGTTGTTTTAAGTCCCTACGGCGGTGGTGATTTGTTACAGAAGCAATGGGAAGCCACTACGGGTAGTTTGCTCGGTTACGTGCAAAACCAGGATCGACTAGGTACATCTTTCCGAAGCATCATTTAAAAAATTATTTTCATGTTAAACATATGGAAAAGGATGAACATTTTTGCATCATCTTTGAAGAGAAAGCATGAGAGTTCACATTTTTTCTAACTTGAAAACTGCTTTGAGCCCTGGGCTCCAGGCCCCTCTCCTCCACCGTCGGACGGAAGGGTTTAGGAGGCGCCCATGCGTCGTAAGAGCTGCCGTCCGTGGCTACGAGACTGCCATTTTCATTCTTGGCAGAATGTCACACACAGGTCTTTTTTAACTCGACATTTAAAAATGCATGTTCCAGAGATGCAATCATTGGGTTTTCATATAAGAAGTTAAAAATACTTTATATCAAAGCATAATAACATCTCACATTTTCATAATCCTTTCACAAACACTTTTTATCCGGTGCTTCAAACAGCCTTGTGAAGAAAGGGTAATCATTCTCAGGTGTCCGAGGAGGAAACAGAAGCTAGAATGACTGTCCAGGGTCAACAGGTACCGAGTGGCAGTGGTGGCTTTTTCTGTGAGGCCATGGTGACTGCCGGGCACATCGCGGCGACGGGGGGGGGATCTCTGGGGCGGGGGCACCTTGGAGCCAGACCCACGTGCACGAGCATCTGGCACGTTATGATGGTGTCACACAGCCCCTGAGCCCGTACAACGGCTGCTCTTGATTTAGGCGTCTCTGCTTTCATTATGACTCTAACACTAAACCTGTCGCTGGCCCCTTGTCCTGATATGACTGGAACTGTTCTCATGAAAGGATCACATTGACAAGAGAGCGCTGACAATGTACAAGCGCAGGACCGAGGTTTCAGATACCTGTGAAAGCCATTTTTCATTGTGATCCCAATCATACGGTGTGAACTGGATGCAGAAGGAGGCCAGAGTCTCCAAGGTCAGAGACCCTCTCCTGGCTTTTCTCAGTGCTCCTTTTCAGGTGACAGTGGGGCGTCCCGTGGGCCCACTATCAGAGGCCACCGTTGGGTTTTCGCAGTCAGTACGTCATGCATACTCGAGCACCGAGCACCGTAGAATCGTTTGGCTTTGTTTGTAGGTGTATTATTATTATCATGTGCTTTTTAACTGCAGAGGTGGTCGCTCTCTGTCCTCATTGTCCCTCTTACTCCAGTTCAAGGTCTATACTTTTTTTTTTTAAGATTTTATTTATTTATTTGAGAGAGAGAGACAGCATGAGCAGGGGGGGAGAGGCAGAGGGAGAAGCAGGCTCCCCGCTGAGCAGGGAGCCCGATGCGGGGCTCTGTCCCAGGACCCTGAGATCATGACTTGTACCGAAGGCAGACAGTTAACTGACTGAGCCACCCAGGCGCTCAGGGTCCACACTTTCTATAATCTTTCGAAGTATCTTTTCAAAGAAGCCTTCCTGACCACCCCTGTGAAATATCACCTTCTCCCCGACGCCACCCTCATCACCTGCTATGCGTTTATCTTGCTCTGTTAGGGTTTCCGTAACACTGCTGTCACCTGACATATTATGTTTCTTTTCATTTTTTTTCCTGGCTCCCCTCCCAGAGGAGTAGGTGCTATACCTTCTTTGTTTGCTGTTGTTTTCCCACTGCCTGGACAAGTGTCTGGCACATAGTAAAGCCCAATAAGTCTTTGTTCAGTGTATTACTAAATTCTTTACATCTCCCCGAATGCCTGGCACAATCTCAGGCCTGCCTTTACAAGACCCCAGTGAAATAAAAAGCAAAAAACCATAGCAAGGGGGAAGAAACCCTTAACTTACTTTTTTTGTAAAGGATCTAGTCCTGATCAGCCGATCGACTGGGGAAAAGGAAGGATGTAGAGGGGGGAAGATCAGAAGTGTTGAGTCAGAAGTGCTCTCAGCCTTGGAGGGACGCGCCCAAGCCCCCAAAGACTGGCCCCTGTTGAAACCCTTTTTCTGCCTGATCTTCTACTCCAGATGGAAGTGAAGGCAATCACGCATAAGCCAGTTCAGGTCACGTTCACTTGAGCAAAGCAAATTTTCATGTAGCTTATTTTGTTAATTAGGTGGTAGGAGACAATAAGGATAATGCAACGAGTCCACTGTTTCTGAGACCCACTGATTTGTTACGAGTTTGTTCTGAAACCAGTGAGAAGTAAGGACTATGGACTAAATCCTCTCATACCCCAGTGCATTTGTTGGGTTTTACTTTCATGGCTTTTATAAAGCCTACCTGGAAAACTTCCAGTTGCAGCTTAAGGTCTGGATCCATGTGGCCTCCTCCATGAAAGCTTTTCCGAAGTGTTCCATAGAAGGGGTCTTCGGGAGGCCCCGGGCACCCCCAGCAAGTGTTGCCCGTATCTCTGACCCTGGTCTCATCACCCTGATGTTCATTTAAATGGCGACCCGTTAAGTGATATCCGTTGCTAGTTCTGTCTGAGCCCTAGGAGGACAGAAATCAGCTCATCGTGCTTTATATCTCCAGTGTCCACCTTAAGTGCCTGGCACATAGCTGGAACTTGAGAAACATCGAGAAAATGAACAAGTGAAAAGATGGGAACACAAGAGGCTAAAATCTAGCCACAGTCTCTGGTCGTTAGCACATGGGCCTTCTTTCTGGCGCTGCTCTCTGATGATGTTCTTTTGTCTTCACTCAGGCACTCTGATTGTCCTGAAACATCCCTACCCAAGAAAAGTGGAAGAACCTTCCATTTACGAGTCTGTCCGGGTTCACACAGCAATGCAGACGGGCAGAACGGAAAGTGACCTTGTGCCCACCGCACCTTCTGTAAGTGGCTGACCCGTAAGTCATTGCCTACCATGCAAGGAAGAGTAGATACTTTTACAAGTACTTTTGTTCACACGAAAATTCTACCTTGGGATATAAAACCTGGAAAGGAACATCCAGTGTGAAGCCCATGACTCAGTTCCTCTGATCCAGGGTAAATCATCAAAAACTACAGCGCCGTAGCCATAGGATTCTAAATACTTCGAAAGTGGCGCTTACATTCCTGTCCTTCCTTAGGATGGGCGAGAGTGTTGATGTTCACATAGTTGGCGACACTGTTATTCTTTCACGAGTTTCTTCTATTAAATAGAAATTTTTTTTTTTAACATTTCAATTGTCTGTGGAGGAAAAATATTCCCCACTTTGACTGTAAAACCTCAGGATGTTATTTTTTCCTATTTTTTCTGTCCTTCACTGAAGGAAGGGAACAGACAGAAAACATTTGCACTTCTTTGCAGCATGGACCATTGTTCAGTTTCAGCGCAGCCCGAGCACTCATTGCTCCTCAAGAGCCCATTTCTGTTTGTTCTGTGAGCTGTGACCTGCAAACATTCCTCCCGGCACCGCTTCCCCCACCCCTGCACTGTGCTCACGGCTCTCCTGTTCTTTCTCTCTTCCTTGTTTGCCGAATACTCCTGGTGCAAGATACCAGGATTTGTGCGCATAATAAAGAAGACAACACACAAACGAAGTACAAAGAACCAATTCTAGACAGCAACCATTACACTTGGAAAAAAATCATCCCTTGAAGATATTCAGCTACAAGTGACATTTATAAATGTGTGGCCTTCCTGTCTCTGCAGGACAGTTTCTACCCTGCCACCACAGAGATCTTTCTTAAAAAGCAGATGGGTCACATGGCCTCCCTGCTTAACCTTCGGCGGTGCCCGCTGTCGTCCTGGCCCATCCGGCCTGCTCGTCCCTTGGTCTCACCTGTGCTACTCCCACGCTCACACCAGTGTGCATTCTCCTGACCGTGCTCCTTCTCCCCTCCCCGCCTCTGACATGCTGCCAACACCGCTGCAGTCCCCTCATCATCCTTCAAGATGGGCATCAGAGACCAGTGTCTCTCAGGAAGCCTTCCTGGGCCCCTCCTAGCTTTCTTTAAAACGGCCCTCTTTTGTGCTCCGAGCACCTTCTGCTTGCCTTTATCCTGCAATCATGGGGCGGGGGGGTTGCTAACTACCTGTGCATGTGTCTGCCCAACACCGCCCCCCGGGGGGGGCTGACAGTTCTGGGGACAAGAATCATAACTTGTCTTTGTGGCTTTGGAGCGTCGCCTGGTTCACGGTGCACGTTACATTTTTGTTTCTGTGCTCCATCGACTCAAAAATAAAAATCCTGGAAATGGTTGAAAGAGGTATTTTAGCTTTGTTAGAGTTAGGGGAGGAAGCATCAAACCCCAGAACTAGCAAAATTGAGGAAAGCAAGACCATAAATAGTCCCAAGTCAAAACGGACCAAAGAACAAATCAAGACGTACCTCCTAATCAATTCTTTGATTTCCAGCCAACCCACCCCTCCCTGACTTTCCTCTTTATCCATCCTCGTGCCACCAGTCACCTCAACGTCTCTTTCTTTCTTTCTTCTTTTTTTTTTTTTTTAAGGTTTTATTATTTGACAGACAGAGAGATAGCGAGAGAGGGAACACAAGCAGGGGGAGTGGCAGAGGGAGAAGCAGGCTTCCCGCTGAGCAGGGAGCCCGATGCGGGGCTCGATCCCAGGACCCTGAGATCATGACCTGAGCCGAAGGCAGTCGCTTTAACCGACTGAGCCACCCAGGTGCCCCTCAACGTCTCTTTCATCTGTCCTTTCCATGTAACTTCACACTCTCCTCAGCTACACTCCCCCTAAAGATCCCCATCCAGGGTCAGTTGTACCATATACCCTACTATGTGTGCTCTTTATCAACACTAAAATGTAGGACCTAATCTGTAGAGCTGGTGTAAGCAGGAAAGCTAGCATCCTTAGGTAGAAATAGGCCTCTTTAAACCAAAATCTGCAAGCCTTACTGCCTACCTTCTTTGCTCACTCCAAGGATCGGACGGATTCTCCTGCCCAAGTATCTCAATATGCCTATGCACAGAAGGTTCTGTATAATGGACTTTTTAAAACAGTGGTGAGGGATTGGTGGGGCCTGGCTGCACCCACACTATATAATGACAAATTCACGGAGTTTATTGTGCATTAATACAGACAGAAAACGATCAACGTTTTCTAGTGTTGCAGGCAGAGAGAACAGGACAAGCGCCCTGAGGTAGGAACTAAATTGAGGTGTTTTGAAGACTAGCAAGAAGATCCTAATGATTGGCATGAAGTGAGCGAGAAGCAATGTGGTAGGAGATGAGATTCCTGAGGGAAGGAGGGGTCGATCATGTAAGGCGGTGGGGTTCTCAAAGTGCCACTGCCCAGCTGAGTGCTGGGAAATTCGCAGTGCTTTGGGGGTGCTCCTGGCATTAGTGGGCATCAGGAACTGTGAAGAGCCTGACACTTTACCCTGCTTGTAGACTAACAAAGCTGCATGGCTTCATGGCAGACTGCTGGTCGGCTGCCTTTTCCTGTGGAGGGAGACATGATCTCCATCTTCTAAGATTGTTTGCTCTACAAACATGCTTAAAAATGGGTCTGAGGGGCGGCTGGGTGGCTCAGTCGGTTAAACGTCTGCCTTCAGCTCAGGTCATGATCTCAGGGTGCTGGGAGTTGGGCTCCCTGCTCAGCGGGGAGTCTGCTTCTCTCTCTCCCTCTGCCTCTCCCCCCCCCCCCCCCCCTCACCCCCCCCCCCCCCCCGCTCATGCGCACTCTCCCTCTCTTTCTCTCTCAAATAAATAAGTAAATAATCTTTAAAAAAAATACATACGGGTCTGGAACAAAGGGCTGTTGGTGCCTTGCTCCTAAGACATACAGAAACATGAGAGCCCCTGGAGAATTGTTTCCCAGCAATGGGCAGGGGCCATGGAGGCTAAATATGCTGCCACACATGGGGAAGAATTCTCCTGTCCAAAATGTCAGCTGTGTCTCCTTTAAACAACATGAAAGGCCTTGTAGGACAAGATAAAGGATTGATTTTTGTTCTAAGTGTCCAGAAGAAATTATGAAGAGTTTTGAGCAACATAATTTAAGTCTTAAAATTTTTAAAAAGCCCATTGTCCCCACTAAGTGAAAAACAGAATGTGGCCAAAGTTGGAGCAAGGAGACCGGTGAGGGGGCTGTTGCAGCGGTCCAGTGAGAGATGGTGGTAGTTGAAACTGGGGAGTGGGGATAAGAACTGGTAAACTTCAGGGTGTGCTGTGAGGTAGAAGAGATGAGACTTACAACAGATTGAGTGTGGGACGTGTAAGAGAGTCACACAGTGGTCCTCCTGACGTTTACCAAGATGGCCAAGGTGGCAGGAGGGGTGGGTTTGGGGGATGGGAATGAGCAGTTCTGTTCTGGACCTGGGGAACGTGAAAGACCAATTGGTTGTGTTGGCGGAGATTAAGTGAGATAATCTATTTCACAAGCCTGACGTAGAATAGGTCCCAGTCTAAAATGTCTGTTTCCTGGAGCGCCTGGGTGGCTCAGTCGTTAAGCGTCTGCCTTCGGCTCAGGTCATGATCCCAGGGTCCTGGGATCGAGTCCCACATCGGGCTCCCTGCTCAGTGGGGAGCCTGCTTCTCCCTCTCCCATTCCCCCTGCTCGTGTTCCCTCTTTCGCTGTGTCTCTCTCTGTCAAATAAATAAATAAAGATCTTTAAAAAAAAATAAAAAAAATAAAAAAAATAAAATGTCAGTTTCCTTAGCTTCCCTGTTGTGAGATTTCTGTTCCCTTTGCTTCTGCAACATTTTTCTCTTTGTTCTGTTATCTTACCAATGTAACATCATTCTAGAACAAAATGTCCTACAAGGAATTCAGTTTCTTTTTTTTAAGATTTATTTATTTGACAGAGAGAGATAGTGAAAGAGGAAACACAAGCGGGGCAGTGGGAGAGGGAGAAGCAGGCTTCCCGCTGAGCAGGGAGCCCGATGTGGGGCTCGATCCCAGGACCCTGGGATCATGACCTGAGCCGAAGGCAGACGCTTAACAACTGAGCCACCTAGACGTCCCAGGAATTCAGTTTCTTTGGGACTGTATGAAGTTCTACATTTCTTCATCTTAGGGTTCTTGTTTTATGCATTATTTCTATTTGCCCAGTTCCCCACCATTCCTTACATTTTATAGGCACTAACTACGTGTGTGATATTGTTACCCTTGAATTAATGCTATGTGAGTTAAGAAATGACTCATTGTCACTTCAAATCCCTTTTAGATAAATCAAGTGTAAATAAATCTGTGTTCCTGAAAGTCTTTTCCACAGAACAGAGGTCTCAAGAGATGGTCTCTGAAAAAAGGGGGGGGGGGAACCTGGAATGGGGGAGGATCATGTGATAAAATAAATATTGGAAATGCTATTTCTCATGTTCCTTCTTAAAATTCCCAAGGCATACTGGCATAATACATTCTCTGGGAAGTAAAGAAATCCCTCTACTTCATCCAGTGTTTCCCAAATGTATTGACCCAACGTCAATGCGTGTGTGTATGTGCACGCGTGCACACCCACGTGCACATATTTGTGCGTAATACCCCTGCAACAATTTAAGCAGCTGGGTTTCACACGACACACTCTGCCAAACACTGACTTTTACAAGTGATGGGATGTGGCTTATTGCTTGCAAATTGCTAACTCAGGTTAGAAGAGAGTCTTTCAGTTGTTGCCTCTTGCTACAGAATTCCCCCCAATGACCCAGTCTGAAAACAGTCTCCCACAACGTAGGGAGGATTTTCAAGTGCCAGGTGAAGAATGTAAGGCGATTATTTAAAGATCAAAGGCAAATCAGTGTTTCATTTTAAAATAGGACAGAAATAGAAAGACAAAAATCATGTTGCAATAGTTCTGGGCTTCACTTGGTGCTTTTCTTTTTCAGCTGGGCACCAAAGAAGGTTACCTCACCAAACAGGGGGGCCTGGTCAAGGTAAGAAAACATGTTTCTGCTAGCCCCGGCCACAGAGACATCTCATGTAGACTCAATTCTTGCTTTGACACTTTTTAAAAATGCATATTTGCCTACTTATTTTGACCCGCTATAATATTTTTCTGTTTCAAGAGTTGATCTTTACGACTGATATTAGTCAAAATTCTGGAAAATCACTTGACTTTTCTTTGGCAAAGTCAAATGTGTGAGAGTAGCCTCCCGTTAAGACCTCCCAAAACGTACAGTCCTTTTAATGGAACAAGCAGGATGAAAAGTAGCAAGTTAACTCTAGAATATTTTTCTTTTTTTTTAAACCAAGAAGAAGTCAAAATTGCATAAAATGTTTACTAAAAGTAGGCCAAAACATCACTGGCATTAATGTATCTGTTATCAAATCCCAAAGAAAACACAATTTAAAACTTTACTAGTCTGGGGTATCCGACTGTCCCTCCATGGATGTAATTGTACTTTTCAAGTTATGCTGCTTCATTTTAATATTCCAGAAGGCCTTCACGGAATATGTCCACTCCTCCCTATTTTAAGAGTCAGGGCACTTAACCTCTCTCATGGGTACCGGCCCACTTGAATTCAACCTAAATATTTGGTTATTTTGTGTCCCTACTAGACAGGATGCTCCCTAAGGATAAGAAGTATTTATACTCATAGCATATTTATTTTCGAGTTCTCTGTTACTTCTTTTAACTGGGCACATTGCTGCCCAACATAAGACCGAGTTAGTACGTAAGAGGGAGAAGGTGGGCAACAATAGTCCCCACCACCAATACCATGGCATTCTTAGGCAAGTCTTAGAAAATCCTGGGGTTTGAGGTTCCTAAACTTCAATTTGCATATTTGTGAAACGAGAATATTTGGCATTGTGTAAAGATTGGCTATCATACACATAAACCTCCAAGGATGGTATCTAGCCCATAGTAGGTGCTCACAAAATGGTATCTATTCTTATTAGAGAGTTAATAAGACAGACATCTAGTAGTTTGTTATAAATCAACTTGGATATTTATGATAGACTATTTCTTCTTATTTGTTTAAATATGTCAAAATCACTGCCTTCATTATGAACTTTATGCATGGAATCATTTGTTTTTGTAGATATTTTGAAGCTTTTCTTCAGAAATGACTTACCGCAACAATATTTTATTGTACCTAATCTTTTAGATAGTTTTCAAATGAAAGGAAATTGTCCAGTTCAAATATTACCTTCCTCGATCCAAAACCTACACGTTTTAATTATTTTTTTTTCTCAGACCTGGAAAACAAGATGGTTCACGTTGCACAGGAATGAACTGAAATACTTCAAAGACCAGATGGTGAGAAACATGATAATACATTTTCCTTTTAAAAATCAGCTCTAACTGAACATAATAAAAAATCAGCTCTCTAGATGGAAGGAACATCTGCCTTTGAAATCTCTGAAATTTTCCTTATGAGCACCTGAAACACCAATAAATTATAGGAAATGTGAATTCTTGATTCCTGATAGGGGCAGAGTTTTTTTTTCTTTTTAAGTAAGCTTTACACCCAACATGGGGCTCGAACTCATGACCCCAAGATCAAGAGCTGCATGCTCTGCCTACTGAGCTAGCCAGGAGCCTTGAGCAGAGTGCTTTTGCAAGGATGAGATGTGTGTCCCAGAAACTGGCTAAGCTAGCTCCCCAGGGCACATCATCCCCTTATTTAGGGCAATGGGATTGTTCTCTTGTCATGATGTATGAGCTCTCTCTGCAGCAGTTTCTCCCTTTATTAAAAATATGTCCATGGGAAGCCTGGGTGGCTCAGTCAGTTAACTATCTGCCTTCAGCTCAGGTCATGGTCCCAGGGTCCTGGGATCAAGCCCCACATCGGGCTCCTTGCTCAGAGGGGAGCCTGCTTTTCCCTCTCCCACTCCCCCTGCTTGTGTTCCCTCTCGCTGTGTCTCTCTCTGTCAAATAAATAAATAAAATATTTTAAAAGATTTTTAAAAAATACGTCCATTTCTGGGGTGCCTGGGTGGCTCAGTCGGTTAAGCATCCCACTGTTGATCTCAGCTCAGGTCTTGATCTCAGGGTTGTGAGTTCAAGCCCCGCATTGGGCTCCATGCTGGGGATGGAGCCTACTTAAAAAACAAAACAAAACAAAAACAAAAAACAAAACAAAAAACCGTGTCCATTTCCCGTGCCCATTTCATTAAGCCAATTTGAAATTATTTTATTTCTTCTCAATTTCCCTATACCAAATTTCTGAGAAAGTAGAAGTTTAAAAATACGGAAGAAAAAATATGACTCCCTTCCATGTTTAAAATACCTCTACTAAATTTAAATTGATAAAGACAATCTTCCTAACATCCAATCTCATGAGTAGCCAATCCCCAAACTGGGGGTTATGACTTCCCTGATTAAGCTTCTCTGTGATCAGTACCCTTAGTGAAAGTAAAATTGACAGGTGCATGCAGTGGAAGATTTTTAGGGGACTAAGTGATGAACAAATTTGTGTGTTTTTTTGTGATGACATAGGTTGCCTTTTTTTTTTTTTTTAAAGTCACCAGAACCAATTCGGATCCTAGATTTGACAGAATGTTCGGCTGTGCAATTTGATTATTCACAGGAAAGAGTAAATTGTTTTTGGTAAGTTGTTTTGTAAAGAAAATGATTTTAAAAGTCTTCTTGCCAATTATTTTAGCTGGGGAATTTAAAAAAAAAAACCAAAAAAGACCTGTATGTCTTAATGTGTACGAGTGTCTTGATCTGAGGGGCATGGATTTAACTAACACACAGGGCATGTATGTCAGCAGTGCTTCCAGCTGAGTGTGACATAATACCTCATTTAAAGTGACTTCAACCGGGGGATGCCTGGGTGGCTCAGTTGTTAAGTGTCTGCCTTCGGCTCATTTCATGATCTCAGGGTCCTGGGATCGAGTCCCACATAGGGCTCCCTGCTCAGTGGGGAGTCTGCTTCTCCCTCTCCCACTCCCCTGCCCCCCTGCTCATGCGCTCTCTCTCAAATATATAATAAAATCCTTAAAAATAAATAAGGTGACTTAAACAAATAGGCAGGTCCAGTGGCTACAATTGTTTATGTTGTATGCTGCGTAAGTATATACATAACAGGATTCCATTCATGTCTTATTCCTTTGAAGCTTTTTACTCAATTTTAATTTGGACTCCAACAACGGGTCATTTGTATTATTATGACAATTTCTGGCAGATGGCACAAAAGTGTTTTTGTTCTAACCTCATGAGTATATCATAGCAATTTTCTAACTAGGAGAAGTAGTGTCTTGAAAAAGGAGTGTCTTACTTCCCACAAAGTTTTATTTTAATGTTTTTCAAACATACAAATGTTGAAAGACTTATATACCCGTATACCTTTCAGCTATATGCATCATTAATATTTTGCCATATCAGCTTTATCTCTATTCACTTTTCTCCTGAACCAGTTGAAAGTAAGTTGGAGACATCGTGGCACTTTACCCCTATATACATATACTGAGTACGCACTTCCTAAAAATAAAAATGTCACCATTACATACCCCCCCAAATTAACATTAATTAATTAACATTAACAGTAACCAATAATGGGTATCTTTTTAAAATTCACTTAAATGTACCATACGAGCCAGCAGGGGGAGGTAATTTCTTATATAACAAAATATCAGGAGGCAGGTAGCTAGCTTGGCAAGATCGGCACCAGCGTCTCTACAATCCTCTTGGCCTTCAGCAGTTCACTTGCTACTTTGGTGTCCAAGAGCTACTCTAGCTTTAGGCCTCACATTTTCGTGTCAGTCATAAAGAAGGATGTAGGGATGGTATCAGCCATGTCTGTCCCTTTTTATCAGGAAGGCAGACATTTTCTCAGAAATCTTCTATCAGATTTCCCCTCCTCTTTCATTGGCCAAGGTTGGGTCCCATGGCCGTCACTAGCAGCAGGGGAAGCTAGAAAACTAGTTAAGATCATGATTGGCTCCAGCTAATTATCATTTATTGCCTGGGGTTCTGTTAGCAAGGAGAAAGGAAACACTATCTGCATTAATAGGCAATTAACAATGTCTCTCACAGGGAGTACCAAACAATGACAATTCCAGAAAGCAGTTTTGTACAGTGTGAACACGGTAACCCCACCCCTGCTCCACTGTCCCCTCACTGCCCAATAGGTCCTCACATCAAGGTTTACCTTCTATACACAGGGAATTACGTCTTGTCTATTCAACATTAATTACTGATACGAACATGATATGCTGCTTTGGCTCTAGGGATATAGAAACCCTCCTGAATTTCAGGTCAAGGCTTTTTTTTTTTTTTTTTTTTCATGAGAGGGGAAAAAAGGATTTGTAGTGTTTTGCACGTCAACTGTAAGGACAGGAAGTATGGGCACGATGTGCTGACCTCATTAGTCAAAAGATTTGACTATATAGCCAAAGATACAGTCAACGAAGAGTTGTTCATGCCAGTGGAAAAGTTTGTCTTCTTCCAGCAGAGCATAATTCATGACAGAGCAGGTAAAATGAATAGTTGAGGAGATTTATTATCTTATTTTTCCTGTCCCAAATAGTTAAAACTGCCTGCATCCACAGAGGGTAACTTGTTTCTCATTGAATCAAGCCAACACAAATGAGTTTCTTCAGCAAATTCTTATCTGTCTTGCTTATTCTTTGACTCACGGCACAGGTTCTGAGTCATTTAACACATCAGCTGAATAAACACACAAGTGTTGTATTCAGTCTAAGACATAAGCGACAAAGGATCTGGGGGTCCTGGACATGTTTTTTTCTTTTTTGAATTCTCATTAGAAAATATAAATCTGGGGGCGCCTGGGTGGCTCAGTCGTTAAGCGTCTGCCTTCGGCTCAGGTCATGATCCTAGGGTCCTGGGATCGAGCCCCGCATCGGGCTCCCTGCTTGGCGGGAAGCCTGCTTCTCCCTCTCCCACTCCCCCTGCTTGTGTTCCCTCTCTTGCTGTGTCTCTCTCTGTCAAATAAATAAAATCTTTAAAAAAAAAAAAAAAAAGAAAATATAAATCTGGCCGGTGATAATATGAATCTCCAGCTTCCTCAACATTTCTGCTGTTTGCTGGCAGGAATCGCTGTGTATCTGACAAGTCTTCAAGTTGCTCTTTGTTGAGTCTTTTTTCCTGTTGAATATTCTAATTACTGTTCAACTAATATATTCAACCAACCACCTGGAATATCTTAAGTTTTTCTTTTATCTTCTCAGCTTAGTGTTTCCATTCAGGACATTTTATCTCTGTGCAAAGACAGGAGTAGAAGCTGATGAGTGGATCAAGATATTACGCTGGAAACTGGTGAGTTAATACTAAGTCCTCTGGATGCCTAGTCCTCAAAAATAACATGTTGACAAATTCAAACATATTTCTATTGAAAGTGTCGGACTATTCCCAAGAGTCAATGGGATGTCCACTGACAGGCTCATGGAATAGTCTGTTCATTCTTGTGAGACACAGAAGGCACGCAGGTGGGGGTAAAAGAGAAAGGACAGAGCTACCCTGGGATCTCAGCCCCAGAGCCTTAGCCTCAGGCCCTCAAGTACATTAGTCTTCGTTGAGTGTGCAGCCTGGTCAGTCCAGTCTTGCCTGGAGGAGGACATGTGGGATCAGAAGGTCAGACAGAGGAAAGTTAACGTATTTCTATAGTAGAAAATCCTTTTAAATAGTCAGAGAAGGAAGCTTGCCGGAGGAACTTAACTTAGCTTGCAGTGTGTTACTTTGTGAAGATCAAGGACAAAATGTAGTTTATTTGATCTGCTTCCTATATACCTCCCAGGGGTGGAGGGGGGAGAGAAAAAGTGCTTATAAAAATTTACCAGTCTCATACATTTTTTTTGTGTATGTGTTTGCAACTTAGTGAGTTGTTAATCAAGAACTTGTCCTTAAAGCTTCTAAAATTTTCCATAAATACCATCTTGAAACCCTTGATGTTTTCGAACGTAAACAATTTTTCCTGTTTTTATGTAATTAGCTGATATGTAGAAACTTCTTGAGTATTCTTTTCCAGATGCTGGGACTTTTGCTTTTGGTTATCTTCTCAGTTTGAAATCCAAATAAATATACCACTCATTTTGAGATAGCCCCAATGTATTTGATATTCAATGGGGAAATATTTTGCCACGTGAAACATTTGCTCAGATATGAGTCAACTTTTTATTCTTCGTATTTTGTAATTATGCAAGTGACACATCATTATTAGAGGAAAAGTTAAGGCAAAAATATATCAAATTCACACACTTGCAGACTTCTCCCTGTGCAAATAAATATTCAAGAACAAAAAATTAATCATTCTTTCGTGTTCTTTACCTGTGCACTCCACTGACGATGTATTATAAACATTTTTCCCTATCAATAAATTTAGATTCCCAACTTGCACATGTTTTAGCAACGACCTCACAATATTTATCCTGAGAAAAATACAGAAAACCATACTGAAAATTGTCACATGTTGATTAATTTATAGTTGCATGGTGTCCTTAGTAACAGCAGGTCTTATTTAATATCTACTAAGTTCATTATCTTAAAATTGCTCAATAGTCAATACCCATGTGCGTTTGCTTTATTACAGTCTCAAATAAGAAAGCAGCTCGATCAAAGGGAAGGCACAATCCGGTCTCGGTCATTCATCTTTAAGTAGACCTTTCCTGACCCAGGAGGCCCTGACCCAGGAGCAGGGTGGCATGGTCCCTGACGCTGTGACCCGGAGGAAAGCTGAGGATTTTTCTTTCAAAACAAATAAAAGCAGATGCGGATTTGGACCTTTCAGAACCCACCACATTTGCAGACTCACAGGTCACTGCTTGCCCTTCAAGATATTGTCGTCTCCTGGAGAAGACCAAAGTGTCACCGATCTGATGGAAACCGATGAGACCACCAGCCCAGGCGTGCTCGCTCTTAGAGTGCGCCAGAGAAGATCAAGGGTTTTTGTTTTCCCTCACTGCGGTCCCCAAGCTAGCTGACATTACTTGCCTGGAGTCCCATTCTGCATCCTGGTCAGCCCATCAACATCCGGGTCTTGCTGTCCACCGGGAAGGGGACAGCTGTGTCCTCTGACTGCTTCTACAGAAAGCATATGGAAATAGCAAACACCAAAGACTGGGGGTGGGGGTGCATTGTTTTTGCTTTTTTTTTTTAATACAGAAAACAAAACAATTTCCAAAACTAAAATGGGAAATGTTCGCGGTTATTTATTTTCCCTTCGTTAAAGGCTCAGAAATCTAGTGGATCCTGCCTTCCCTTCTAATAATAAGCCTGTGAGAACTAAATGTCCTGTAGGACATCAGGTAGGATGATAAAGATAAAGAAAGGTAAAACCTAAAAAACATCTCTTAATCATTTTGGGGAGGGGGAAACATTTTAAAGAGTAAGAAAACAAAGTGAGGGAAGGGAATAAAATAGTAGATAACTTGGAGTTTAATAATAATAATTGGCATGATTATTATCACTATAACAATAATAGAGCACTTGGAAGCACCAAGTTGTCTGCATCCAACATTTCTGCACACAGACGGAGAGACTTCTCAAGCAGAGAAGAATGCGCTATGCCAATCTCGCCCCCAGGGTGAGCTGTCCCTGTTGGCCCAGGGGAAGTAAGATTCCCCTTGCACTGAGATCGCCGAGCACCCTGAGCCCTTCTTCAGGAGCAACTTCTGTTGCCAGTTGAAGGAGCAACACTAAATCCACGTGAAATATATGATGATGTGTTACACCATATTTTCAAGCTAGAATAAGGGGGTTGAAATCGGGAAACAAGATGCTGGCATCCAGAGCTCATAGATTCTAACCCCTTCCCTTATCTTTATTAATACTGCTTTTTTAGGTAAGACGTTTGAAGGGAGATAAAAGTGGAGACCCCAAAATAAAAAAGAGTATGGTGCAAAGCTCTGATACAACACTGCTTTTGCAGTCCAAGTGCATACCTTGATAAGTAAGCTTCTTCTGTTATTTAAACAGCCAGGACTCAGAAGTTATATTACATTTTTGTGTATTTCATCAAGGCTTTTAATGTATTTTGTTATGTGTGTATCATATGAGATAAAGCAAATGTCAAGTTAAAATGTATTCTGTCAGGTTCACCAAGTAAGGAGTTGCAAATGAATCCTCACTGAGATGTGAGGCTTAGGTTTTGTTTTCTTAGAACCAAGAGTTTTTCTTTGTGTAGGTAATACCGTTCTTAACCTTTTGTAAAATATGTCATGTTTATTTATATTCTTCGGTTAAGTTTATTAAAAAGAGCATTTTGCTGTGCCTGTAATATTTTGCTATTAAAATACATTTTTAATATCTGTAATTTAAAAAGAAATACGACTGATTAATGTCATAAATGGCCACGAAGAACCCACTTCCGTTAGAGATAGTGCCGGTCCTGAGGGAGTTCTTAGTTAAATAAGGAAAAGATAACAAATACATACATACATGATAACGTATGGAAGTAAGACAAATTCTGCCCGTGAGGCACACAAAGCTCTATGATGGAGAGTACACCTCAGCAGGGACAGAGTCATTTTTGGAGGGGTTCTGACATGAAGAGGTCAAGCTAACCTATAAGACAACATAACATATACTACGTAAGTCACTGGAACTGCCTCTGCCTAGGAAGAGAGTAAGCCGGAAGCAATACCACACTTCTGGAAGGGTCTCGGAGCTTAGTGTCACCATCAAGGACTTGAAGGATGTAGGGCTGGTGACTCCCATCATATCCTCATGCAGCCCACCTATTTGGCCTGTGTAGAAAACAGATGGATCTTAGAGAACTGACCGTGGATTATCAATCAGGTGGTGACTACACTGCAGCTACGGTTCTAGATGTGGTTCCGTTGCTTGAGGAGGTTAACATAGCCCCTGGTCCCTGACATGCAGCTGTTGATCTGGCAAATGTTTTTTGCTGTTAGTAAAGACTACCAGAAGCAGCTGGCTTTATCTGGCAAGGCCAGCGATCCACCTTTCGCTGTCCTACCTCGGAGGTTTATCCTACTTCAGTTCGGCCCTATGCCATAATTTCGTCCCCACCGCCCTTGACCTTGATCGCATTTCTCCTAAGACATTGCATGGGTCCACTGCGTTGATGACATTATGCGGATCAGGCCTAAGGAGCAAGAAGTAGCAACTGTTCTAGACTTAGTGGTGAGACATTTGTCTGAGGGTGGGAAATAAATTCAGCAAAAACTCGGGAGCTTTCCACCTCACTGGAATTCTAGGGCTCCGGTGGTATGGGACAGCTCAAGAGCGCTCTTCTGAGGTGAAGGCCAACTTGCTGCACCGGGCCCCTTTCACAGCCAAAAAAGAGGCACAACACCTAAAGGGCCTCTTTGAATTTTGGAGGCAATAGATTTCTCATATTGCTCATGGAATTTGTTGGTTTTACCATGTTCCCGGGACATCATCCTGAAGCAGCAGGCCCGACAGAATGGTGGAACGGACTTTTTAAGACTCAGTTACAACACTCCCTGGGGTGGGGGGCAGTACCTAGCTAGGCTGGGGTGGTGTCCCCAAGTTCTTAGGCTGTGCTAGTCTAGAGGTTCTTGTTCCAAAGGGAGGAATGCTCCCACCAGGAGACACACCAATGATCTATTCAACAGGACATTAAGACTGCTACCAGCTACTTTGGGCTCCTGTCTCTGATACAACAGGTAAGGAAGGGAATGGCTGTACCGGCCGGGGTGACCGATCCGGATTACCAGGGGGGAACAGGGCTGCGACTGCACCACGGAGGGAAGAGTACGTTCACAACACAGCACGACCTCTAGGGGATCTCATTGCCACCGAGTCCTGTGACTAAAGTCAATGGAAAACTACAGTTCAGTTAAGGCAGGACAACCAATGGCTTGGATTCTTCAGGAATAAAGGTTTGGGTCACCCCACAGGCAGAGCCGTGACCAGCTGACGTGCTCGCTGAGGGCAGAGGGAGTATGGAATGGGTAATGGAAGGCAGTTATAAACATCAGCTACAGCTACATACTCAGTTGAGAAACAAGGCCTGTGATTATTACACTTCTTCCTTGTTTTGTGTGTACATAACAAGTATGTATTATAAATACACACTAAGAAAATTTTTTTCTTCCCTCTTGTATCCTCTTATCATCTAACATAAGATGTATTAAATGTGGTTAACCTTACATCACAGCATTTAAACTGTAATATACGAAGGAGAAAAGTGAACATCACCCAAGGACTTTGCATCCTCTTCTGGGGAGAGTAAACATGTTCTCTATATGTGGGTTAGTTGTTTGATGTTTGATCACAGAAATACAACTTGGTTACTGACTTTATTTGGAGGCTAAGTGTGCTTTAGGAAGATGTCTTATGATGCCAAGCTGACAAGGGCAGACTGTGAAGGTTAGTTCTAGGTGTCAACTTAGCAAGGCTGTAGTCCCCCATTATTCAATAGACCACGAATCTACATGTTGCTTTGTATTCTGTAGGTGTGCTTAACGTCCATCTACAATCCACTGAATCTAAGTAAGAGATTATCCTCTGTAATATGAGCAGGCCTCATCCAGTCAGTTGAAAGGCCGGCCTTAAGAGCAAAACTGAGGTTTCCAGGAGGAAATCGGGTCTTCTGCCTGAAGACTGCAGCTCAGCTCCCGCCTGAGGTTGCCCAGCCTTCTGGCCCAGCCTCCTGGCCGGGGTGACTGATAACCCCGGCCTTCACAATCACATAACCCAGTGAAATACATTTCATACACATCTATCCTCCTGCTTGTGTTTCTTTGGCAGTCCCTGACTGATACGATTTCCCTCTCCAAATACCCCATCACCATACGATTTTGTTTGCCGGAGTATTTTATGACTTTTGAAGTGAAAAATTCAAAAACCACCAATGCAGTTTACAGTGAAAAGGCTCATTTCTGGGATCCCTGTGCCCCAGGTACCTAGCTCCACTCCTTGGAGGTTACCAGTGTTACCAGATCCTTCTCTACTATATACAATCAAACATGAATGTACACGTGTATTTTTTCTTATATATAAATTGCAGCACACCATGCAATTTCACACCATGCTTTTCTCATCGAACATCATGTCTTGGATTTCTATGTCAGTAACTAAAGCATTTCTCCATTCTTTTTCCCATTGGGCAAACGCAGTAATTTATTTAACCAGTCCTTTATGATTAGGGTGACTAAGTAATTCCTTATCTAAAGTGGGACACTTGAGAGTTGAAAGGAGCATTCATAGGGGCGCCTGGGTGGCTCAGTCAGCTGAGTGACCCACTCTCGGTTTTGGCTCAGGTCACGGTTGTGGAGCCCACCGTGGGCTTGGCAGAGAGTCGGTTTGGGATTCTTTCCCCTCCTACTCCTTCCCCCTCTAGTTCTCCCCTCTCTAAAATACATAAAAATCTTAAAAAAAAAAAAAAAAAGGAGCATTAATAATTACACAAAAAATAGCAGGTATAACCTGGTACTGTTAGGAAGCACAGAACATAAGGCTCACCCTATCCATGATGGGATATTTAGGTTGTTTCCACTCCTTTGATATCACCAAGTTGCAATGAATACAGACCTACAAATATGTAATTTTGCACATGTCCATTTGTATCAGTAGAAATTTCTAGAAGTGGAATTGCTGGGTGTGATAACTAATTTTTCATCAACATGACTGGCCACAGGGTGCCCAAATAAACATTATTTCGTGTCTGTGAGGATGTTCTCCTATCATTCGACCTGTGGACTAAGTGGATTGCCCTCTGCAGTGGGGGTGGGCATCATCCAATCTACTGAAAGCCCAAATAAAACAAAAGCTGGGGCAAGAAGTAATCTGCCGCTTTTGTTTGCCTTGAGTTGGGACATCTTATCTCATCTGCCCTGTGGGATTCACACCATTGGCTCCCCTGGTTCTCCGACTTGCAGATGGCAGCCCATGGCAGTTCTCGGCTTCCAGCAATTATGAGAGCCAATTCCTCACAGTAAGGCTTTTATATTTGTGTAACATTTATATTTACACGTGATAAAAAATGTGTATCCTCCTGGTTCTGTTTCCCTGGGGAATCCGAATACCCTAGGCCAAAGTTATGTGCATTTGGAAGTTTCACAGAGATTGCCAAACAGTCCTATATAAAGGGTATATAACAATATGCACTTCTACCAGCAAGGCTAAAAAATGCCTGTCCTACTTACTGAATAATCCTTTTTCCACTGACTTATGTCCTCCTCAAAATGTTTTAAGTCCTCATGTATGTACTGAAGTCTGTTTCTGGGTTAGTCTGTTCCACTGATCTGTCTACTAATTGTACACCTATCAAGTTTATACTACCTTTTAAAAGTAGTTCATCAGGATGCCTGGGTGGCTCAGTCGGTTAAGCATCTGCCTTCGGCTCAGGTCAGGATCCCAGAGTCCTGGGATTGAGTCCCGCATCGGGCTCCCTGCTCAGCTGGAAGCCTGCTTCTCCCTCTCCCGCTCCCCCTGCTTGTGTTCCTGCTCTCGCTATCTCTCTGACAAATAAAATCTTTAAAAAAAAAATAATAGTTCATCTAGTTTTACATTAGCTTTGAAAACAGTTCTTAGTGATTTTCATCTACTTACTTTTCCAGATAGACTGTTGAGCAATTTATCTATCTTCTTCAAACAGAAATTTCAATAGCAGCAGTATTCACCATGCAAAGGTAGTGTTCACCATGCAAAGGTTAAACGTATCTCCATTTATGATAGTTTCCTTTCCTGGGATTTTTTAGGCATACGATTATTTTTACCTGAAATTAAAGTTCTACATTGCACATTAGCAACAATCTCCTGGATACTGTTCAGTAATAATCCAGACAATAGGAATTCTAGATTTGATTTTATTTTGGGGATAATTCTAGGTTGTAACGGGCGCAGCTTGTGCATTATTAGGTTTTACGAACTATTTCTAGCTCCCTGCGGGTCAAACATGCCCTCTTGCCTCTATGTCCACATAAAGGCTGTTGCTCTTGCCCAATTTCAATGCCCCCCCTTTCTGGGTTTCTAGAGCTTTTATCACAGCACTTCCTATACCTGTTTTTATTTGCCGAGCTCTAAATTCTTTAAAGGAAGGTATCACAATTTAGTTTCATATTTGTATAGAAAGAGGAAGTGGGCAGAGGGGAAGAGGAGGAGGGAGGGAAGGAGAAGCAAACAAGTGGGCACCCGTGCTGGCTGACTCCTCACTGCACAGATCCAGGGAGAGCACTCACATGCTGCACATGAAAGGCTCCCCTGGAGCACAGAAATAGGATGTGAACTGTCCTCCTTAGAGTTCCGCAGTGTGGCAGCTCTGGCACATGGCACACACCAGGTGTTCAACGCACATGCACTGAACTCCACCAGTGACAAACTCTGATTGTCAGAGAACGTGGGAGGAAACCAACAACTCTGAATGATGGACTGCCTTCCTAAATATAAAGGGCATATTCTAGAACCGAGATACTTCTTTTGTAGAAATTAAATGAGGCTCATGGATGAGGTTTGCATTCCAACTGACATAGGTAAAACAGTCTCCAAACTAGTATCTATAAGCAACACTCACTGCTTATTCATGTAGTTGAAAGAGTGACTTCACTTAATTATATTCTTTAAACTTTCGAAAGAAGCCGGAAAAGAAACCTATTTAGTGCTCAAACTATACTTTAAAAAATACTATTTTATTTATACTCATGTATGAAAAAAAATGGCTGTACGACCATGTTTACATACATACCGATATTGGAAGCAGAATCCAATCAAAAATCACATCTAAATTTTATAAAGAACACACAAACATTAAAACACTGATTGGTTATAGAAAGCAGAGTGGAGAAAAAAAACCATTAGCTATCATTTCAATTTCATTAAAGAGCAGCACCCTCTGAGAATAATCAAGTCAATTAGTAATATCATCTATATTGCAAAATAATATATACATAGAAAAGTTAGTGATTGTACTGATTTTATTACTTTTACTAAGCCATTTTATCTTCCTCACACTCAATGCAAAGAAATAAAATATAAAGAAAAATATGTCCTCATTATTATTCACAATAAAAAGGGTCTGCTTAATTCTGCAGGCCTGGGCATACTATATAATAGGGAGCACTTAATGGCTCAAGTGGATCAAAGTACCATTTTGGTTCTGACCCACTGAATAGTATCTCATGCATATCTGTGACTGGACTAACTCCATGGGAGCTGTGATGTACTGAACCATCTCTGTGGTATCCCCAGATCTCACTACATCAAGAAAAGACCCTAAACAAGAAAAGACAACAATCAATCTGTCCATAAATTATATCTATGGGCTCCTTCTTTAGTGTCAGGTGGGAAAAGGGGCCCTTTCTTGAGTACATGGATACAAGGACTGTTGTGGTCTAAAGATTGCTGGACTGATATTTTGTCTGTTATAATGGAAACAAAGTGTACATCAAAACCACTGCCAGATTAAGAAACTTCCACAACTTGTCTCAATTCTTCAAATAATGGAGCAAGTTCCTTTTCCAGGCTGACAATGAGTCCTAAAACAGAGATTAAGAAAATTAGAACATCAGAAAAATGTTCCTGAAAAAGTCTCTGACTTAGACCTCCTCCTGTCAAAATTTAGTTACTAAAAAGTAAACAAGATCTTTATTCCCCCAAAATAAAGCAAAATACTGTAATTCTAACTAATTAAAAACTCTTTTCATTATGAAGTTTTTTTTCATCATCTACTATTAAAGTAAGTGAAAAATATTTATATGTATTAGAAGATATAAAATGAATTATATGCACTGTAATTTTGTTAGTTTTGAAAGGAAAACTTTAATTTATACTTTATTGTTTCAATATCTGTACTGAGGGCGCCTGGGTGGCTCAGCTGGTGAAGTGACTGCCTTCGGCTCAGGTCATGATCCTGGGGTCCTGGGACTGAGCCCTGCATTGGGCTCCCTGCTCAGCAGGGAGTCTGCTTCTCCCTCTCCCTCTGCCTGCCACTCCCCCTGCTTGTGCTCTCTGTCAAATAAATAAATAAAATCTTAAAAAAAAAAAAAAAACACAAAAAAAACAAAAACAAAATCTGTACTGATTCAGAAATGATACAAGATTTTTACTTAAAAAGGTACATTTTTCCTGAACAAATTTTAATGGACTTTATCAAAATAGAGGTAGACCACCTGCTTCAACCTTGAGCAAAGAAATATTATAAATTTATTTTATAAATTCGGTGAAGCGAAAGCATAAATGGGTATTTCAAGTGAAAAAATTAATTTTAAAGATGAATGGTAGGAGTATAAAACATACACTTCCATGTTTAAAATTCAGTGCTGACGTACTGCATGGAGCACTGGGTGTTATACGCAAACAATGAATCATGGAACACTACATCAAAAACTAATGATGTAATGTATGGTGATTAACATAACAAAACAAAATAAAATAAAAAAGAAATTAAAAAAAATAAAATAAAATTCAGTGCTGAATCTGGGAGACAAAGTGGTCTAGAAATGAGCATATCTAGCTTCTCCTTAGTTTACCAGAGTGAAAAGCTTATATATCTTATATAATATATAATAAGATATAATCTTATATATCTTAGTTTGTTTTATGCTCAAAGATCTTCCTCTATTTCATAGTATATTAAAAGCATCTGGGATCCTCAAAAAAAATGTTCTAGATACTAAAATATAATTCTGTACATTATCAAAATTTATAACAACTGATGATTTAGTACATGATGGTGATTTATCACAATTGAGGTTTAATATACTTTAAATATCAACACCACTGCCATCCTATATAATTTACAAAGTGTTTTCATATAGAGCATTTTACAGCTTCAAAACATTAACGGAAGAAACCTTCTAGATCATCAAATCTAAACCCCTCATTTTAAAGATGAGGAATCTAAAGACAGGTTTCAGTGACATAACTGGAAACTGACTTGCTCAAACAACTTGGAAAGAAAAAAACAGAAAAAGAATGCATAACAGTTCTAAATGGCAGCCAAATCTAAAGAAGACAAGACTTAAAAAAAAAAATCCCACTTTATCCAAAAGGGAGTATATAAATTACAGAATACAGTCATTGATTTAAACATAAATATCCAGTGAAGGCTACTGGATAAAATGGGATCTTACGATCTGCTACAGAAAGTACAGCATCCTGACATTTGTTCTCAAATTCTTCGACCCTTAGGAAGAACACATCTAAGTTCATCCTAAGTCCCGCTCTTAGAATTTTCAATCACATTAATCTTGCCCACTATCACTGAAGATTTTACAAACTCTTAACAGATGGGTCTACATAGAATTGAACTCATCCTGGGCGCCTGGGTGGCTAAGTTGTTAAGCGTCCGCCTTCGGCTCAGGTCACGATCCCAGGGTCCTGGGATCGAGCCCCGCATCAGCCTCCCTGCTCCGCGGGAAGCCTGCTTCTCCCTCTCCCACTTGCCCTGCTTGTGTTCCTGCTCTCGCTCTCTCTCTCTCTCTGTCAAATAAATAAATAAAATCTTTAAAAAAATTAAAAAAAAAAAAAGAATTGAACTCATCCTTGACCATTTCATGTGTTTGGTTACCTTCTCTACTCTTTTTGTGTTTTCTTAAGCTGTTTTAATGTGAACAAGATGTAGCATTCAAGGGGTGAAGATAATTTAGATTCTCCTTTCTACCTTCAAGGGTCACTTACCCACAAAATGCCTCCTTTGAACTAGAAAATAACGCCACGAGCCAGAGAAAGCAGACACGGCTCCACTGTGCAGCTAGGGAACACAGACTGCACAGACGTTACTCTTCTGGAGACCAGGGCCTAGATGGTGGAGCTGGGCCACGAAGTCAGCTTTTCGGACTCTAAATCTACTGTCCCTAGCATATTAGACTGTATGGGGTTACAAGAAATTAAAAGCTGTATCTAAGGTAGTTAAAACACACCTGTATTGGCACTGCTGCTGGCTATGAAACTCACCACCAAAGGCAAACGATTGAATTGAACCACCTAAAAAGAAAGTACGATTTAAATAATATGTTATTCAAATGAAATACCTCAATCTTTCCAAAACTTTTATGTAAATGGCCAATGTGTGTAAGATAGTACCTACCATCATGTAATATGAAAGAGCTAAAAATAAGTATTTCCGTACAAGAGACTTACTGAGTATCTCTTAGAGACATGATCATCACTCAGCCTGCACAGCTCAAGGCGGGGCTATGTTATCTTCACCTCTTTAGCTCCCAGAGCCCAGCGGTGTCTCAATTATTACATGGTAGGCGCTCCAGAAACACTTGTTAATTAAATTAAATGGCTGAAGTCAGTATGTCTCATTCCAGTAGTTATACCTTCATGACTTTCCTGCTTCCTGTGTACCACTATTAATTTAAATTTAAGTTAACTTCAAATCAACTATCGTTTTAAAGAACTTAGCTTCAAACTAATCCCTATCGATGAAATTAAAGGTCAAAAGCGTTGGTTATCTTTTGCCCAATACACATGAAAGTTTGAACTTTTAAAATAAAAACATCACTTGTGTAACATCAGCAGTACAGGACTCAAACTCTGGGAAACACTGCTCTAAAGCAGAGGCCAGTAATTTATTCTAGACAAGAAAATGCAGCCAGAGATTGAGAGGTATGTAGCAATGAAATTCTTTCATAATAACTCACTCATGATATATATCTTCCAAACCAAATGAAGGAATTAGCAGCAATAACAAATTTCAATAACTTATCATTTAACCATCAAGGGAAATTTTTTATCTGTCACAACAAAAAAAGTGTGTTATTTGAGAAATCACATTCGTTAAGCTAAGGGCACCATCTACTGGAGGTAATAGTGACCTGACTTCCCTTTTTAGGATAATGTATTTTATTAATAAATCTTTTAATTAGCTTTCCACATTAATTAACTCCTGGTATAAAATGTGAAGACAATTACTACAATTCAACACAACCAATTTGAAGGCTAAGATTTTAAAATGCCATCCACACTTTAAAACTAAAATTTAGAATAACAACATAAGCTATTTTATATAGAAGACATATTAATAGGTGAAAGTAACCATTCAATAATTATGAACCTACCTGGTAGGTGTTATAGTAACAGATGATACTTTTATTTTTTGAAAGTCCAAGTTTGCTCCCTTGGTCTGTTGCAAGGGCAAAAGTAGATAAGAAACCAGGTCTCAAAGCATGTTCTGGGGCATTATCATTGGCCACTGGAAATACAAATGACTTAAATAAAAATCATGCAGTGGATATGATAAAGTTTAACTGCACTTTTTTTTTTAACATAAATCAGTAAAAATATTGAGCACAAGGGTTATTATGCTTCACAATACTGAAAGTTGTATCACTAATTGGGTCTTGTCAATTTAGATGAGAAAAACTGCTCAATCAGAAACTGAGTGATCATAACTAAGGGAAAAAATACTGATTCTCACAATTTTTTTTATTTTTATTTTTTTTTTTTAAAGATTTTATTTATTTATTTGAGAGAGAGAGAATGAGAGAGAGCACATGAGAGTGGGGAGGGTCAGAGGGAGAAGCAGACTCCCCGCCGAGCAGGGAGTCTGATGCGGGACTCGATCCAGGGACTCCAGGATCATGACCTGAGCCGAAGGCAGTCGCTTAACCAACTGAGCCACCCAGGCGCCCTCTCACAACTTTTTTTAAAGAATACTAAACATTTATATTTTCTTAATATCTACTTTAAAACAAATTAATCAGTATGTTTAATAAACTGAATATTCTGGTTAACTGAGAGCCAAGCTAGAATAAAATCATGAAAAAAACTTCCAGAAAACGTTTGCTCTCATAAAACCTATAGCAGTATCACTTATAGATGTTAATAATTTTGCAGCTGGCTGTCTGTTTTAAGTCTCTTTCACTCATTAGAAGGCCTGAATGGAGTTAGTTGTACCGACAGCTTTAACACAGAGATCCTAAGAAAGAACATTAGAGCTGGAGATTATTTTAATTTTGTTCAAAGCCCTCATTACAGAACTGAGTAAATGCAAAAAGGCAGGCGACTTACTTGCCCATGGCCACCTATGTTTTATGGTGGGTGAGAATGCACACTGAACCTCACAGATAATGGGTTCTATTATTATCTTGTCACTGACTCATGTGCAACTTTGCACTAACAATGTATTCTTTGCACTTGACCATCTTTGTTTACAAAATGAAAGAATTAAATTAGGTCATTTCTTTTTTTTTTTTTTTTTAAAGATTTTATTTATTTGAGAGCGCGAGAATGAGAGAGAGAGAGAGAGAGCACATGAGAAGGGGGAGGGTCAGAGGGAGAAGCAGACTCCCCGCTGAGCAGGGAGCCCGATGCGGGACTCGATCCAGGGACTCCAGGATCATGACCTGAGCCGAAGGCAGTCGCTTAACCAACTGAGCCACCCAGGCGCCCAGGAGTGTTATTTAATTCAACTGTGAGAACTAAAATGTGTCCGTATTGGAACTGTACAAAGTGAAGGCTTTCTGTGTTTCTCTGTATCTGCCTTGTTGGAGGTTTAGCATATTGAAAGGACGGTAAAATTGACCAGTAGGATTGGAGGGAAATACCACACTAGCAACAAAGTAGAGGAGCAGAAGCATAGTTGATATTTGTAAAAAGGGTATTTGTAAAAGTGTGATGAAAATCTTTCTGTGGTGGAAGAAAGTCTTTATTTCTGCCTCCTCTTTTGGTGCATTAGATAGTTAACTTAAGTGCCAACTAATGCACCAAAAGAGGAGGCAGAAATAAAGACTTTCTTTTTAATGGATTCACAGAGATAAATGCCCAACAAAGAAAAATTACTCACATACTTAAAATACCCACTTAAAGAAATTAGGTCACAAATATAAAAGGTGTTTCCAATTCTACACAGAGTGAACAAAAAATAACATGAGTAGATTTTACTAACAGTTGAAAATAAGCATGATGCATTAATAGGTACACTGCACTTCTAGAAGGAAGTTAATGTTATGAAATATTCTGCAGACATCTAAACCTTAAGCTTAATAAAACAAACACTTTTATTCCAAAAAAGCAAATGTTGCATTTGTAATCAGAGATCATACTTCATTTTATACATATAATAATGAAACATTTGGTTATTTTAAAACACAAAAAGTTGTGATTATTAAAGCCTGAGCCTGCTTTGGGTCACAACTAGACTTAAAAATACAAATTCAAGAACTGTATTTAGCAGGGAATTTAAAAATGAACAAAAACATATTCCATTAACTGACTCGGGTATTGAGAGGTATAGTTCTGAAGCCAAGCTGCCTTCGTCCAAATCCCTTCATTTTACAAACATCTAGCAACAAATCAAAATATTCATTTTACTACTTTTCTTTGTGAGTGTTCAATATTATTTCTTCATTCCTTTAGCTTTTGGGATACAAAATGCCTACTTTCAAGAAAAAGTCATGAATGAGTCTGAATCAAACTGGCCTTGGTCATTATGGGGGAAAAAACCAAACTAAAACAAAACACGTGATCCTAAGCCCTTTCTTCCTGTTGATAACTGTACAGAGTATTGTGTGTGCAAGTACCGGTAGGATATACTTTTATATAACCTAGTTTTTAACTAAGAAGAATTTGTTTTATACATTAACCTTACAGAGCACATTTTAATTTATAGATAATTCCAGGATTGAATGATAATAGAAAATAATACCAGTAAATGTTTATACAGGTTATTTCATCATTCTTACTTTTAATGTGAGGTTCATAAATGTAGTTTTTATAACATTTTCTCAAAATTTAATAATACTTCTCTAACTTAAAAGTTTTTGCCACTGGGATTTTAAAATTTAATTTCAATATCTTAATATGACTGTTCCTCATTTCTAACTTAAAACGTTAAGGTTAAGATAATAAGGAATGGATAATCTGGGTTATAGTAGGAACGTTGAACATATTTCTGAGTAGCAGTCTTGGATATTACAAGATTATGGGGCTGAAAATTTGAGAATGTTTTCCCATTCTAATTTTTAGCACTTCAGTTTTGTGCTCTAGGAATTCTCTAATGAGTTAATATTTAAACTGCACTAATAAATTGTCAGTGTGTGCAGATGACACTCTGATGCTAATTAGTAATGATTAATATTTTTGAATTTTAGCTATGTACCAGCCTCGCCTTTACATGCATTATTTTATTAAATTTTACAATAGTTACATAAGTACAATTATTCCCATTTTCATATTGTTAACGGAGGCTAACAGGGGTTTCATAACTGGCCCAGGGTAGTGTAAATAGTAAATGTAGGAGAGCCTAGACTGGACTAGATGGTTATAGTCTTGACCGTTCCCCTTACTGCTTCTTAGGTAGGCATAGCTGAGAAGATTGCTACATGACCTTCATTCTTTCCATTGTGTTCCTTCAGGCTAGAACAATCTTTCTGCCCCTCTTCTCTTGACCAGTGCCATAACATCTCAGCTTAGCTGTCACGAGCCTTCCCTGACCCACTTGTCTAAGTCAACCCCCCTTTTATAGGCGCTCATAACCCACAGATATCTTGATGGCACTTGATACCAGTCACTATAGCTTTTGCTGTTAACCTGTCATACTTTCATAAATAATGGAAAAACAATTAGCAACTATAATGGAGAATTATCTGTGTTTTAGATCTTTACCAGTAAATTGTATAAATTTGCAAAGATTATAAGCATGTCAGTAATACACACATTTATTCAATTTCTGGAAGTTTTGGCAGACATCTAGGGACTTATGAGGTCAGTAACTGAGTTGACATAGTTTTTCGGAAATATATATGAAAATCCCCAGAATGACTTTGAGGTGCATATTTTGAGAAAATGAAATGTTTCATAATATTTTAACTTTTTCCTTTCTAGTGTTGAAGGGCTCCATGCTATTGTTGTGTCAGACAGAGATGGAGTCCCCGTTATTAAAGGTAAAACTGAGTGCCTGTATGCCAGTGTCATGTTTGCTTTTGAATAAAAACGTGTTTAGGTCTGAGTAGTGCAGAACGCAAGCGTATAAAAGCTGTTTTAATAAGTCCAGGAGACGGTCTTAGTTTGGGGGGAGATGTTTGCTTTTGTATGTTGAAGACTGGATTGGAGCTTATAACTTACTACATGTTAAATGGATTGTGTGACCGTCGAGAGTTTAAGCCTGATTTATCACAAGCCCAGTGTTGCATGAAAGACATTAGTAAGTGTCAGTGCTGAGCCTGGGCCTGTATGCAGCTACATATATTATACACACAGACTTCCCCCGATGTCTATTTTTTAATCAGTACTGCTAGTGGTTTGGGGATAAACTTCCATACATTTGAATTAACATCTATTGATTGTTTTGTTGAATCTTTATTGATTTTCTCCTTCTTTACTGGAAATAAGATAGTTTTTAAACTTTTAACTTCACAATTACTTTAGTTAACCAGACTCTAACAAGACTTTTTTTTACCTAAAGAAGAGCTTGTTAACCTAAAAAAAGAAAAAAATTTTTGCCTGGTTTTCAGCTTTTTTTTTTTTTTTTTTAAGAATTTAGTTATTTATTTGAGAGAGAGAGTGCATGTATATGTGTGCAGGCCAGCAGGGGGAGGGCGAGGGACAAGCCGACTCTGGATAGAGCCAGAGCCCAGTCCCAATGTGGGGCTCTGTCTCAGGGCCCTGAGGTCATGATGTGAGCCAAAATCAAGAGTTGGTCGCTTAGCCGACTGAACCGCCCAGGTGCCCCTCAGCTTTTGTCTTTTTTAAGTATATATGATGTCACTGAGTCAGTGTGTATTAAGACCATTTTTACTGCTTGTGTCTTAAGATACCATCACGTGGATGTTCGTAGTTCTATAGGGACGCTGTAATAGCTTTACCAAAGAAAGATTAAATGATTTTCTTTACATTTTGTTTACAGTTTATTTTCCACCTCAGGTTATCATATATGTCAGATAATTTTAGACCTTAGAATTGAAAGGAAGTTTAGAAATGACCTAATTTAGGGACGCCTGGGTGGCTCAGTTGGTTAAGCGACTGCCTTCGGCTCAGGTCATGATCCTGGAGTCTCTGGATCGAGTCCCGCATCGGGCTCCCTGCTCGGCAGGGAGTCTGCTTCTCCCTCTGACCCTCCCCCCTCTCATGTACTCGCTCTCTCTCTCATTCTCTCTCTCTCAAATAAATAAATAAAATCTTTAAAAAAAAAAAAAAATAAATAACACCACTCCTCCTGACAGCATGGCTCAAATTTCAGGAAGTATGGTATATTAAGTGAGTAACTGGCATACAGTACAAACCTCACTAATTCTTCACACAAATCACCATGTGAGTAACTTCGTAAATGACAGATCGCACTGTGTCAGGAACCAGCCACATCACTTCTTTCAAAGTGTGTTGGTGACTGGTCACCGAGCATCTGTTCCTCAGGGTATGCAGGGACAGTCAAGTACACAGTGTTATCTCCTTGTCTTCCAATGATAAATAAAGCATATGACATTAAAAAGAAAAACAGAACTGAAATAGGGAACTGGCTAATCAAGATGAAATAGAGCAAAGGAAGGAAAGGTGACAATGCTGGAAGTGAAATTCAAATAGAAAGTAAACACTTAGAGAAGAAATAACTGGCCGAAAGCACGTGGACACTTTTGCTGTTGTGCACAAGACGTGCAGCCAGAGGAAGTTTGTGCAAGTGCACTCACTGACAGAAATTAGGCAAGTGGTTGGGATGAAGAGGATGAAGATATCCCACGGGAAGTGACGTGGGCAAAAAACCTCACCCGACTCGACAGTACAAAGGACAAAATGGCGGAAGCTGATCCAAACTTAGAAAGGAGTGTGTGCCAATTTGAAGGCACAGAAAAGATGCCTGCTCCTTAGCTTAAGGTTATACCTTTGGTATTATTTCACCGTATCTGCAAACAAGTAGGCACTGTTCCAACTACACTCGAGAAGTTTTCTACAAAGAAAGAAACACTAGTACTCAGTATTTCCACTGTTTTTAAATTGCAGTGTATTAAACAAATACTGCTTTTAGCATCTGTTTCCATTCCCTCAAATAGAACCAACAAAAGAGGTTTTAAGGTTTTGACAAAATTTTCTAAAGATCACAAAACAACTGTCATTTTTCCCGGGGATTACTAAAATTGCTTTGGATGGTTTCAGCGTGTACAGTCATTTTTACGGCCCTGCACTACTGTGCAAACCTAGGACTGCCTGCTCATCACTAGGCTGAGAACAGAATCAGTGTTCTAGTTTGCACTAGAAGGAAGAGAGTAAAAATGAATTTAAGTATTACATTAACATGAAAACAAAGGTAACAATTACTTAATGCTTCAATATCTTCCTCCTGAATATAACAGTATTTTCTTCCTGAATTACAGACAAATATACATATATCAAACCAAGGAGATAATACCATTAATTTCTACTGGTTTGTAGTCAGGGTAAAGGTACAAGTCAATAGGCAAACCACATCAAACAATTCAGGCAAAAATCCAAACAAGAGAATTTTTTTTCTTTTTCTTCTTTTTACCTACCTACAGAAATAAACTGACACCCAAAACCTTTTTAAATTCACACATTTGGATAATAAAAAAGAAGTAAAAAAAAAAAGGATCTCACCATACATCCTGCTACATTACACCTCAAAGGTTATTCAATTATGCTGGAATGTGAAAATGGATGTCTCAAGTTGTATTCCTCTCTCTCCTGTCCTTAACTCTAAGGTATTAGCTTTACACTAAACTAAATGTGAATTTTAATACAACTAAAGTGACAAAGTCCTTTGAACCACAAAAATATCTAAAAGGAAGTTTGCTGTCCTTCACACAGAGCCTAATTGATAATGAAGCGTCAAATGGACTGGGTGCAGGCAAAAGAAGCCTTGCGATTTTTCCAAGTATGGATTGCTGTCTACATACAGCATTTTTGGGTTATGCAGACTCAGCAATTAGGTCTTAAAAGTAATACTAAAGGAAAGGAAAGTTCTAGGGTTTTTCCCCTTAAAATTGCTCTAACTTCTTCGAAGTATAATCCAGTAAAAACTGCTATGTTAGTATACTTGAAAAAACTCTAAAGTGCCAAGAAATACGGGTTCTAACCCTCTGGCATTCACGAGCTGTTTAACCTCAGACAACAAGTCATATACAATTTCTCTAGGCCTGATATTATTTATCTGCAAATTCAAAGGACATTTCTTGTGCTGCCTAGTGTTATTTGAAAATGCTAAATAACAATATACACATACTATTAGTCTAAAATAAACAGAAACAAAATGCTACATAAAATCAACATATATAATGCAGAATTTATTTAATAATAAATTAGTAATTTTTTACCTTGGTAATTTTTTATACAGGAATCGCTTTAGGTCCTGAAAGAGAATATAAAAAAAATCATATTATAACAATATGCCTTGTACTGGTTATCTAGATAGTCCTATCCACATTTCAGGTACTTTAAATCATCACTCATAATCTTTCTTGCTTGTCTTTTTTTCTTCTTGATACTAGTTGTGTGACTTGGAACAAGTTATTTAACCTTTTTCTCTAAGCCCCAGTTTCGTTATTTGTTGAGAAGGGATAACCACAAAACCTATGTCATAAGACTATCGTTAAAATTTATTGAGATGTATGTAAACTGATTAGCATATCTGGACAAATACACAGCAAATACATATTAGCTGTAAAATTAGATCATATTTTTCATACTATTTTACATCCTGTTGCTATTGTCCTATTCACTGGAGAGTATATTATAAACATCTTTCCTTGTCTATAGATAAAATTTCTCACATCACTTTAACAATCCTGGGTAAATTAACTTCTCTGAGACTCCGTTTCTTTTCATAACTAAAGATAAATGACAACATGTATCAAGTGTTAAGCATGGAACATAATTAGGACTAAAGAAATAAAAGACTATTTTACTTCCTCTCTTACACTCTCTCACCTAGGGAATTTCATTGACAATCCAGGTATCAATTATAAGGCCTACAGAGGTACATCAGGAATCTGTTGTTTTGAACCTCTAATCCCTACTATTCTCCAGACCTGAATGTTCATTTTATTTCATGTTAGGACCACCATCTTACCTCTGCAAGAAACACATACATTAAAACTCAACTCATCATGTTTCATGTGAAATCCAGATTTCCTCAATCTCTTCGTCTCCACTAATGGCACTACCAATCCCATTACTGAGGTCTGAAACACAGAGTAACATTTAACCCTAACCTCACCTTCTAAATGATTTGTGAAGTCAAATGTTTTTAAAATGATCTCTTCCTCTCCTTTTCTTTTTTTAAAAGATTTTATTTATTTATTTGACAGAGAGAGAGAGAGAGCACAATCAGGGGGAGCAGCAGGCAGAGGGAGAGGGAGAAGCAGGCTCCCCACTAAGCAAGCAGCCCGATGTGGGGCTCGATCCCAGGACCCTCGGATCGTGACCTGAGCTGAAGGCAGACGTTTAACAGACTGAGCCATGCAGGCACCCCTCTTCCTTTCCTTTTCAACTGACATTATTACAATTTAGGTTCACTTTAATAATTATTTATGACTTGTGCTGGCCTCCCAACTGGTAATCTGGCCTCCCACTTCTAGCCCATACAGTTCTACACAATGCCAATAACCATATTATTCTCCTTCTCTACCTGGGTTTGAGGTGCTTCCCAGATGATTCCCTATGCAGTCAGGGTTGAGAACCAATGTCCAAATGGCTCTCCACTGTTTAATAAATTCTCTACAAATTCTTTTAACATTTGAGCTTCTCTACAATATGGTCTACACCTAATTTTACAGTCCTGCTTCCTACCACTCCCTCATACATAACTCAGCCCCAGCAAGAGTGGACTACTCACAGCTCCTCCACACACATCTTTCCCTTTCCCATCTCTCAAACTTTGCTTACACTACTCATTTTAATAGTAATTCTCTATCAATCTTACTTTGAGAAAAACTGCCACTCATTATTTAGAGCTACTCTCAACCACCAAATACTCCAAATAAGCTTTCCTGATAAACACAAACCAGATGTGACCCCTCTCTTTTGAATTTTCACACAATTATATATATACACTTATGATCACCTGCCTATTATACTTAAAAAAAATTTTTTAAAACCCTTATGGAGGGATGCCGGAGTGGCTGAGTCGGTTAAGTGTCTGCCCTCTGCCTGCCGCTCCCCCGTTCGTGTGCTTGCACACACGCGCTCACTCTCTCTGACAAATAAATAAATAAAATCTTTAAAAAAAAACAAAAACAAAAAACCTTATGGAGAGGAATTATACCTTAATCATCTTTATTTCACCCACAGCCCTTATTACAACAACTTTCGCAAGGTGATGCTCAATAGATATATAGTGATTTGACTGTGCCTGGAGAATAAGTTCTCAAGAACTAATGGCAGACACTCAAAAATGGAGTGATAAAGGCATACAAAGTTCCTAAACCTAAAAAGAAAAATCACGTTCATATTAATGTTGAATGATCATTCAGCCTAGTGGTTAAGAGCATAAACTCTGGAGTCAGACTGCCTGGGTTGGTATCTTGACTCTACAACTTACCAGCTGCGTAACCTGAGGCAAAACCTGATCTTTCTATGCCTTAGCCTCCTCAGCTAGAACACAAGGACAGTAACAGTGCCTACTTCATAAAAGTTGTAAGAATTAAATGTTCAATGTTTACAAGAATGCCCAGCATGTAGTAAAAGAACAACAGGATGTAAAATATAGACACATAAACATTAGTAGTATCAATTCCCTGTTTCTAGTAACTAGTACAATTAAGTTTCCTAAACTTACAATTTGGGTTTTATTGCTGTGCTAAAGAGGTATCAGTCAGAAATCATCTCAATTTGCTCCAATCAATCTAGAGAGACATCATGACCACTTACTGGAAAAAAGTGGATTCACAGCAGCAAAACATTTAGAAATTCAAATGGTATTCCGAGCCTCTCTTATGCCCGCCGGATTGGGGAGTGGGAAGAATACAATTTTCTCAACCTCAGACACCTTAGCGTCCTCCACCCCCACTGTGGGCAGAAAGTACCCCGCAAATCTCTTGGTATTAGTCACTCACTCCAGAGTCTACAGAAATTACGTGGGGGTGGGCGGGCTAAAAAGGAAACAAATTTCTCCTTGGGAAGCTTTACCTCTCCCGGCCCAGTAGGCCTCCACCGAACTCCCCACCCTCCCCTTCCTCTTGTGTGGGTGTGTTAACTCACATCCGCCATGACGAACCCCTTTCTCCCGCAGGATCAATCTCCACTCCTGAAAGAGAAACTCCTGGTGATTCTCCCCTCAAGACTTCTTCCCACCTCCAACCTAACAAGCGGGGTCAGCTCTCATCAAGGACAGGCAAGAATCCGCGGCTCTAGGACTCGCACCAGGGAAGCCGAAGTGAGGCAGGAGTTCCCAAATACCCAGACGGTAGCTGGGATGCCCTACCTCAGTCCACTCCACCCTGCACCCGCAAAGACCTAGGCCCAAAGGAGAGGGGAAGGGGAGTCCTCTCCCTCCCTTGCGTCTCACCGCCCGCGCCACCTGCGGGCCCGGGCTGAATACCGAGCAAAGCGGCTCGAGTTACCTTGCTTTCTGGGCTGCGGTGTTCCTTCAGCTGCAGATCCAGGGACAGCCTGACAGACAGCCTCCTTGGAAAGCCGTCGTCACATGATTTGTGACCTCCTCCGTGTTCCAGGAAGCACTTTCTACGCCTCCGAGGCCCGATGATAGGAGATTTCCGGGGAGGCGCGGAGGCCTTTTTGCGTCGGGCGCGCCCCGCCCCGCCCCTCTGCGGGCTTCCTCCTGCGCCTGCGCAGACGTAGGGACGTGGGGACACAGGCCGGTGAAAAGAGGGTTCCTTGGCTGACGTCCGGCACTAAAAGACCTGCCGGAAATGTATGCAAGGAGAAGTTGTTGTGTAGGGAGGGTGCATAAATTTCATGAGTTTTTCAAGGCCTGTTATCTTAAGACCTTTTCTTGTAGATGAAAAAGTTTGAAGGGGTGTTGTTTACGAGCTGAACTGCAAGCGGGATTGCCTGTGCCTAGAAGTCCCAGGTTCATGGGACGCCTGGCTGGCTGAGTCAGTGGAGCTTATGACTTGATCTCGGGATGGTGAGTTCCAGTCCCGCTGGGTGAAGAGATTACTTAAAAATAAAATCTAAAAAAAAAAAAAGTCCCAGTTTCATAGTTTTCTGACCCCGACGTCCCCCACTGCCTTGGCTTTTCCAAGGGTGCCACCCATGTGCTCTTACTCGAGGTCTTGTCTAGATTGTATAGAGGAGCCATGAGCTTTCTGGAGTTTTCAAAGTTAGTTGTGCAACTCAACATACGCAGATACTGGATAACCTTCTTTTGTTGACTCATGATTTGGAAGGCTATGCCTTCTAAGTTGCAACCATATTATTTTTTGTTTGGTGTCTTGCTTGTTTGCACATGTAACAAAAACCTACAGTAGGTGCTAAGAAAACGAAGACTACGGGAACTTGTTAACGACTCATCATCAACTCCCAATCCCTAAAAGTAGGAGAGCAAAAGGAATTAACTCTAGTTCAAGACATGGTGAAGAGTTGGATACTAATTTCCTAGTTATCCTTGAGAAGACGAAACGGTAAACTACAGCTCTCCCAACTGTTAGAAATGATCTCCTGATTATTACAAGTGAACTTGACGGTTCCATAGCAACTCACATCATTGAAGTTCGCTTCCTTTTCCTTATTTAAACCCTTTGATTTCTTAGCTTCTGGGATACTGCATTACTTACTTTAGGTCCTCACCCATTCTAGTTTCCTAATTCTTTAGATCATGGCATTTAAAGCTTGTCTTTGGTTTTGTTTTTCTCTTTCCACATTTTCCTGAGAATGTGAGTCCTAAGTCTGCACCTCTCCTCAGAGTTCTAGGTTCACATTTTCCGCTGCTTGTCGGTTGTTGGATACATCTACATACATGTCTTGAAGTCAGCTCTGACTCAAAAGCTCCAAAAACTTCTCCAATAAACCTTTTTACTAATGTGTCTGTTGTTTCCATGATTCTACTAGTCATGTGTCATGTTTGACTACTATCTTTTGTTCCTCGTGTCCGCTTTTCTAACCTAACAATGATTTTTTTCATCTATATATTTTTTTCAATTCTTCATTCAAACCATTATTTAGCAAGATGATATCAATAGCCACTTACTAATGGCCAGATAAACCTCCCCAAAACAATGCACATTACTGCTGCTCAAAAAAATCTTTAGTGATGTACCATTGCAGACTGATAAAGTTGAGTCTTTAATCTGGCACAAACATATTCTATTTTACTTCTGAACACATTCTAATGTGAATCCTATACTCCAGCCAAGTTGATTACTTCACCCTTCCATCACTGGTTATTATTTCTCCACACTGGTTCTGGGGGGTCCTTTAAACTGAAGTGCTTATTTGTCTTGTAGGTGAGGAAAAACATACTTCTACCCTTCTACCCTCTTAGGTTCTATGGCTGGGCCCAAGAATTAATTGACAGATTATCCAGTGAAAAGCCATACACATTTATTTAATATTTTTATGTGTATATGGGAGTATTCAGAAGGAAATAAGGTCCAAAGAAGTCATTAGGCCCAAAAGTTACATGTCTTTTATACAAAGAACAACAAATTGTGGGGATGTGATGAGAAAAGGGGCTTGGGTAATGGACAGTAAATTGTGGGACAGTGATTATGAAACATATGGGTGAAACAAATGGAAGATAGGATTATTTTAGTAGGCTTATTTGTGCAGGTCTATTTTGGCGTCAGTCTCGCCTCTCGTGATAAGAATGTTCTCTTCCTGGTAGAGGGAGGGCACCTTTCTCACAGGAAATTTCATGACCTGTTTTTTGGTAAAAGGGGAGGTCAAAGAATCCTTCCTGCATCTGTTTTCTTAGTGCCTTCAGCTCAAAATAATCAATATGCCTAAGTGGTGGGCGGCTGGGTGGCTCCATCAGTTAAGTGTCTGCCTTTGGCTCAAGTCATGACCTCAGGGTCCTGGGATTGAGCTCTGCATCAGGCTCCCTGCTCAGTGGGGGGGGGGGGGGGGGGGGGGGTCTGCTTCTCCTTCTCCACTTCCATTTTAACACGTTCCATCCTAAAAACTATCCATAAATGATAGTTGACCTGGAAAATACTGATTTTCATTCTTCTTGAGTGGCAAAAAAGGGAGAGCATAGCTTTCCAAGCTCTCCAAATACCACTATGTCCTCAAGTTGAAAGAACTAAGAAGATTTCTAGTTTCCAAGTGTGGTGGTTTCTCAATTAAGGCAGTCAATGGGAGACTGATCTGTTTGAATTTACTCACTGCCGCTGGTATAGGACTAGGGGAAATATTTACTGGCCTAAAAGATTATCAGCATTATGTACCAGTTCTTCAAAGTGGGGTGTACCAGATGGTCCCTGAGGTTCAGGAAGAAACTAGTAGAAATTGTATACATATACACACAAAGTTTTCATCTCACCCATTCAAATTTTCTAGTACACAGCATACCAGAGAAATAGTATACTAGTATATATGATACATGAGACAGTTAAAACATGTACATGTTGTTAAAGTTCTAACTTTATTGGTTGTATCAAAAGCCTTTGTTTCTGCTTATTTTTAGCTTAAGTTTCTCTTAGCTTTTGTATATGCCAGAGATGTCTCAATTTTTTAATTCTTCTTTTCCATAAAAAACTACCAATCATCTCAGTTTAGGTTGGCTCCACTATTTGTGTGAAAATTCTAATTGGTATCCAAACTCATGGGGAGGAGAGTCTTGCTGATTTTCCAACATACAAATATGAAAATTTTATCACTTAGATTGGCCAAGTTGGAAAATGTCTTGCTAATATTGATTCTGGCTATAGTTTGGGATTTGGCCCATTGAGAATACAAGTATAAGGTCATATGCAATAACTTTCTCTTTTATACTACCACTCATTGTCATCACACCCTGGATTTAGGCAGTGACCTGAGAAATGACTAATTCCTCTGGTCTCTGGCTTGCATACAATAGATAATCAATGAATCACTCACATGTCAGCAACTTAAACTCCCCTACCTTCTTTCCTGCCTGACAGAACCCCAACTTTGGATGAGTTCAATCAGTTGTATTCCACTGCCTATGCCTAGGCTGATGGGTTAGGCTGGAGAAAACACACACAACTAAACAGATTGTAAACTCTGTCACAATCTGGGACTTGTAAAAATCCTACTTTTTCACTCGTCAGCTGACTCAGTGGAAAAAAAAAATTCCTTCAAACTCTCCTCTTTCTAAGCCTGTTTCTTTTTCTTTTCCCCTCCCCCACTTTATACAGATAAACTGCCTATTCATCAAGCCAATGAAAGCCATGACATCTTACCACCAACACTACAAATCTACCTGCCTTTGCACTCATCCTCCATGCATTCCTTTCTGAAAGAATGCTGGTGGTCGTTTAGCTAAAGTAATTCTTCCATCTGTCCAATGACATAATATCCTCCTAGACGTATCAGGCACTTACTGCTATTATCCCTCTTTTTCTCTGTCTTTACTCTTTCACTTTCTACCTGCCCCTTTACATCAGAATGAAAAACAGAATAAAACAGATCTCTCATGCAATAAATATGATCTCACGTAATTAATAATTGAAAAAATAAAAGCCTTCTTTAGAAACCACATCCTCTTTCAGCTAACATCCTTCTCTACTCCCTTTCACAACCAAATTTTTGGAAAAGTTTTTAATTGCTGCCTCTGTTTATCCCAAATCCAATCAATCAAACAATTCTCTTGACTCTACTTCCTGAATATCTCTCAAAATCATTCATTTATCTGTATTCCTACTCTAGTCCAAGCCATGATCATCTCTCCTTTGCCAATAACTTCCTATCCTTCCTATATTCATGTTTGCCCTCCAGTCTTCTCTGCACAATAACTAAAATGATACTTTAAAAACTCAAATCTCATTATGTAACTCCCTCCTCAAAAATCTCAAAGGTTTTCTACTGGTGTAGGATAAAGTCCAATTATCATCATCATAATTTATATATGGTCTTATGGAACTTGGCCCATATCTTATTTTAATTCTGTAACTTACCCTGCCTTTCCTACGCTATAATCATATGAGTTTGTTCTCATGCGAGTTTGTTTTCACTTCCACAAAGTTTCTATGGCTTTATCAACTTAGCACACTTTGCCTGAAATATATCTCTAGCATTCACCTCACTCCTACTTATCTTGTCTTTTGAGTTTCAACTTAAGCTCACTTTCTCAGAGAAACTTTCCCTGATCCTCCCATAGTAGGTTAAGTCTTCTAGATATGTGCTCTCATTGTACCTTGTAATTTTCTTTGTAGCATTCACCACAATTATAATTGGTTATTTACTTTACATTTATTTTCCTGGCTAGATGTAAACTCCATAAGGATTTCTGTCTTGTTCAGTGATTAATCCCCAGCACTCAGCTCATTGCCTGGGATAAAGCAGGCATTCATACATTTGTTGAATGGTTGAATGAATGAAAGAAAGTGCATATTAAGAATATAAAACATGGTAAAAACACATCCTTTAGGGGCGCCTGGGTGGCTCAGTCATTGGGCGTCTGCCTTCGGCTCAGGTAATGATCCCAGGGTCCTGGGATGGAGCCCTGCATCGGGCTCCCTGCTCAGCGGGGAGCCTGCTTCTCCCTCTCCCACTCCCCCTGCTTGTGTTCCCTCTCTTTCTGTGTCTCTCTCTGTCAAATTAAATAAAATGTTAAAAATAAACCACCACATCCTTTACAGTGAGAACAGACCTTCTTTTTATTCATATATTGAGATAAATTGCAGAGACTGAAAGACAAAAATTCATCACAAATCATTCAGCAGAACATTCATTAAAAATCAAATGCATTTTCTTTAACAGAATTCTCACACAGAAAATTTTATTTTATAAGTCTGATATCACATTAAGTATTTTACAAATCAGACGTTTTTAAATCTAATTGTATAATCTTGAATGCACTATAGACAAATAAAGTAAGATCTCCTTTACCAGTTTCACTTCATTTAACTTACACAAGGCTTCCATTAAAATTCCATCACACCTTGAAAATTACCTGCAGCTTTTAAAACACACATGATTTAAACCTTAAATGGAAGAAGGTCTTATGTAGCCATCCGAAAAATGAAAACAAAACAAAAATAGGTAAGTAGCATTTCTTAATATAATTACAAAATATCATTTATATGTGAGTTTCTTTCTTCTCATTGGTATAGTCAGCCAACTCAAAAACAATTCATTTTGAAACTGATGCTTAAAATACTCCAGTGTCATCGGAAAACTTCTATTATTTTAGTGGTACTCTTAAATGGCAAAGTAGAATCAGACTGGAATGTCCCGACTCCTGTGCCAAAGTGAGTAAGAACTGCTCAAACTCATGCCGGGTGTCATCGCTGGGCAGTTACGAGATAGCTCGGCAGCCAGTAACCCCAAGAGTTCATAAGAATTTACTCAACTAGACACTTTTGAGAAACACTTCTTACCCCTACATAGTTCCATTGCTAGAGACAGAAAGATACAATTATATTTGAAGTGTGGGCCTTCTAATAGGAATCTGTTTTAAAATTTGAAAAGGATCCATGGAAAAAATTCACACCAATGAAATTCTGTGGAATGATTTTCAAAGTTAGAAATAAGAATATCCACTGCTAATGGAAGCCCTGCTCTGTGCAAACATAGTGTGGTATATATTGAACAATCACACATTTGAGGTATTAGCTGGAAAAATATATATATGTACACCTATACATGGACACAGCCACAGAATATTCACAAGTCCATTGGCCCCAAAACCAGCAGATAAATTAAATGAGAATGAATCACGTACCAACAGGAAAAAGTTACACACAGGGAACTTACAAAAAATGTGGTTATATAATCCTTAATATAAGGAGTATGTTTTGAATTAATGTTTTGAGGGAAAATGTTTCCATTTATATCAAAGTGTTTATTTAACAGTAATGGAAACCAAAACGGAAGCCTGAATTCTAGGACTGTGTTGCCTGTCAGATTATTAAGGGGACGTGCAAGAACTCCTTGAAGATCCTCATTCTACTCACTTTTTCTTTATAATTACAAATTAGAATTTTAAAAGATTTAAAAAGTTTTGTGAGTTATTGTTATACTACTCTTTCCTTTTTCATTATTTATAGAGAATTTTATGGATTTTAACTAGGCAATAGTCCAATGTGGCCAATGGACATGGTTTTTTAGCTATTTAGTAAAGATTAAAATTCAGATTTAGTGTTCATTTTCAGAAGTTTTCCTGTTCAGATAAGAAAAAGGATTATGAATGCCCTTTCAGTCTGCTTCACTCAGGATGAAGACAGATGGTAATATGAACCTATGCTTCATGTGGGGAAGCTGAATAAATGCACAAATTCTCCTTTTGAACCATATGGTCCTTTGACATAACACTTACTTAACTGGAAAGATGGCTCATTTGGTTCTCAGGTCAACATCAAAAAATATTTCACTGCCTTAACACAGGTCGGAGATTTATTTTTTTTAAGGAAATATATGGGAATACATTATTAATAATATGTCACAGTTATTAAATAACAGCTGCATTTAAAACTATTACAGATCAACAAAGAAAAATTGAAGAGGGTAATCATTTCTCTCACTATACACTATTTTACATACTAGTGGAACTGAAGATTTAACAGGAAGAAAACTAAAGCATAAAAGTGCAATCACAGTTAAGGGCTGGAACTCCACATTCCTGTTCCTGTGAACACCTGAGCTGACACAAAAGCAGAGTCGCTTAATGCACTGGCATATTTATGCCTTAAGGATTTACTCTTCTCTACCAAATCTCTGTAAATTATAAAAAAAACTGTAGTGATTATGAAACAAATTCTTATTTAAGCATTCAAATGCAATCTGTTCCCAAAATATATTGTTTTTATTTATTAGATGGATTAAAACTTGAATTTTCTCATTGAGAATGAAATTCTCAGATTTGGTCAAAATAAATTCTGAAGCTTATAAGCGACTAGCACCAGTCTACTTCGGAACTAAGGAATCAAAAAAGGAGGAGAAAAGGTACTATTTACTTTCCCCCAAATCCTCACAAGGACAACGTTTATATGTATGTGTAAAAAGAGATAAAAATGTAAAGCATTAATAAATATAGTTGCTGCCAAACTTCTAAAATACCAGTTAGAAAAGCTAGTAAAGCAGTATTCAAAGATTCAAAGCTTTCAGGCAATGGTTAAAATGAACAGTACAAGTTATCAAATGAAATTGCAAAGCTTGTGTAGTAAAAATAAGATGGCAAAATATTGGGATTTTTATTGTAAGAGTAGCAAACGTGAAAATCTGACATCTCAAGACAGTTCAAATCTTCTTACTTTGTAGAACTAACCCAAAATTCTAAGACACTTGATTGGGCCTTTATACCAAAATATAGATGACATTAAGGACTTAATCTTTTCTTGCATACTTTATATGTGGCTTAAATTATCAGGCACTCGATCAGTTATTTCGTACAGTTGTTTGAAAATTTTATTTTATTGAACACATTTCCCCCGAACATTTTACGAAATGTGATGGAATGTAGCAATGCAACTGAAATATAATACTGTCCAAAAGCCATATATGACTTCATAATATATAACTTCACTTAACTTGATAACTTCATCTATCCCCATAAAGCCAAGATTAAGGGAAAAAGAATCACTCAACAAGAGTTCAATTCACATTCGCTCAATCACAATAGTGTAAATTTCCCATTAAAACTGGAAAAATAAATGGACGAAATTTTTTCATTTAAAGTTTTGTAAGTTTTCGGATGTATATGAACTTTCAAAGTTAATTAGAATGCTATGACCTTATTTTCTAAAAATTCATTCTGCAGGCTCAAGAATATATTTAAATTTGTATTTTCTTTTAAGCACTGCTATTTTGTTTAATTTAAAAGTTGCATTTCTAAAAGAAAACTGGTGAAGATGTCCAGTTTTCCTAGGGCAGTATGTTGTTTAGTTTAACTCACTAATTCATTCGGATATTTCTACTGATTCACCTGGAAAAGGGGATACAAGAGAACATTTTAAAAAGATTGGTCATTTTAGCAGTTTTATTCAACAGATGCTATAAAATCAACCACAGGCAGAAAAAAAAAATCCTTAAACAAAAGAACACTGCCAATAGAACTAGCATGCTCTCACACACACAAAAAACTACCAAAGATGCATTCGTGTTCCATTAACTGAGTATGAAGCAAAATCATTAAAATATTACAACTGTTAAACATAGAAGACTAGAAATCAAATAGTTTTCATACTCAATATACAGGCACCAAAAACTTCAATTTCCAGCTTATTTTTCTAATTTATATTATGGATTGAATTACAGAGAGCTTATTCCTATAAGATAATTGAATTCCTCAATGGTGAATAGTTTTTAGCTCAGAATTTTGTAAGGATAACTTGCTACAAATCACTATTCTACCTGCTGCTCACTGTTGCATGTGGCCAAATAGATCATGCTCTGATCAAGTAAGTGTGCTGTAATCTACTTATATGTTTAAGAGTTGGCAATCAGGTTAAAAGGCACAAAGCTTCATTTTTGTAGTATTTTTCTCTTATTACTCATTTGTAGAAGAACCCATTTACTTTGGATCCTGCTCAAATGATCACTAAGAAGAAACTAAAATTTCCATGGGGGGCAAAACAGGTGGGTCCTCTTCTTCATAAATGTTAGCAGCCTTCAAAGACAGATATATAAACATGTGGGGGCCTTTGAATTACTGGAATTGCAAATGACATAACTGCAATTTACTGTTGAAGACCCTTTTTGTTTAATATCTACATAGCCATTTCCTCATATTTTCTTTAAAATCTATCAGTATAGCATTTCATTTCTATGCATGGCTTAGCAATTCATAAAACTAAATAGCAAACTGATACTCTACACCAGTTCATTTATCTCAATATATATTCTGGAATATAATGGCAATATTAAAAATATCAATTCCCTCTAAGCTGATAATGCTACAAGATTTACACAGTTAAACAGCTTTTTGTTTTTTCTTTTCTTTTTGAAAAAGTTTCATTGCTTAAACTCCACATTCGACATCTGACAAGAAAAATGTAATTTTGTCACAGAACATGTATTCTATCAGTTTAAACTAAAGTGTCTCATGGAGTTAAATGCTAAAAGAATTTAAATAAAAATGCAGTAACCCATATGTACACAAAATGATCATTCCATAAATATTTACATGACCAAAGGAAACATGGAGAATCACTAAAACTGGAAACTGCTACAGGTGTGATAATCCTTTCTCAAGACATTTTTAGTTAGGAATAATATAAGCTTTTAAAGTAAAAATAATTGCCAGAAGCATAAGTAAAATATTAATTTTAGTTTTCAGTTCCCTACTATTTAAAGGAGCCAGTTAGGTCATAAACAGTCCAAGATTTCAGGGACCAACTATTCAGTTTAGTTTTTAACATCCAATCTTTTTCTTTAGCTCTCATGATGAAACTAAACTTACTTACAGAAAAAATAAAGAGTACGCTAAAAGGTATAAATACAATCCCAGTTCATCCTCCTTTATAAATACTGGTCAGCCGCTCCAATTCTTTACAGTTGTCCATGCTCAAGGCGTCTGCCTTTCTTCGGAGCCGATCATCACGGTATACTTTCGCTGCATACTGCATATCTGTTTCTGTTAACAAACAAAAATATTTTGCTAAGTAGATAATAATTTAGGTCACCTAGTTATTTAAGCTGAAATGATATTCAATAGAAGCCCTTCAATATTATTTCTATTAACTGACCTTTTTTTAAAAAAGAAAGGAATCCAAGTCTTACTCCTAAAAGCCTTTGGAAGCCTAGCATGTAAAACAAACACAGAGCTATTCTGGGAAACAAATGAAAATAAAATCCTATCCCTTTCCCTCACTCCTGTCCCCAAAGGTTTAAAAACTACTGCTCTAAAGCATCATCTTGTCCTTTCATACTAAAGATAAATTATATGCTATTCAATCCTGCTAGTGGTTGTTTTATCTGTGACCTCTTGTTAAGGTTTCAGATTAATTAATTACGCCAAGACTGGAGTAGAAAAATTTGAAATCTTGTCCTGAGTTTGCTTAAATTAAAAAAGAAAATTTTACTGAAGGAACACAAAAGGGAAGAAAGCTTGCTATAGAATCATAGTAGTGTTATTTAGCAAATAAGTACTTCTGAGATTTCCTTCAGTATGTGGGTAGCACTACTAAAGAAAAATAAATGGACTATGAATCTTTAGGTAACTGTTCCTTGTTATCTTCCTGTTACTCTCAGTCATTTCACTGTTTATTAACACTTCCAAAGGGTGGGGGCACTTAGAAAAGATGTAACAAGACCCAGAAAAAAGTCAGTTACTTTCTGAAAAACAATGGCCCAAGTAAAGGATATCCAGTCAGGACCACATTCAAAACATACTCACAGCAAAAGTATATCCTCTTTTTAAAGATCTTCAGAAATGACCTTTTATTCAGTCAATCCAGCTAGAATTTAACAACTCAATCAAAACTGCTCCATCCCCTTTATTTACAAATGAGGCACTTGTAAAATCCTTTTACAGGTATGTCTTCCCAGATGAGGTAGATAAACAAACCCAAGTTCACAGAGCTTGTCAATGACAATCTAGATTCTAAGCCAAACTTCCAACTCTTAGCCTAATATTCTTTCCATTACTTCAAATTACTGCTTGTAGTTTATAAAAACCTATTGTATCAATCTAGACATTATAGTGTTAGAAATGACTGCAAAACAGAAAAACCCTGGTTAAAAAAAATCTATTGGCCAACAACCTTTTCGATGACATTATTTTATAAAACAAGAGGAGTTATCCTAATCAACAAGTAAAACATTCAATCAGTGGATTAATTAATGTTATACTGAGCTCCTCTCACTTCCATCTTCATTTAAAACCTCAAACCTCTAGGGACGCCTGGGTGGCTCAGTTGGTTAAGCGTCTGCCTTTGGCTCAGGTCATGATCCCAGGGTCCTGAGATTGGGCTCCCTGTTCAGCATTGGGCTCCCTGCTGAGCGGGGAGCCTGCTTCTCCCTCTCCTCCCCGCTTGTGCTCTCTGCCGCTATCTCTGTCTCTCTCTCTCTCAAATAAATAAATAAAATCTTAAAAAATAAATAAATAATAAACCCCCTAACCTCTAGATGAATTTGTTAAGTTTTATTTTGAAAATTTCAAGGGGCGCCTGGGTGGCTCAGTTGGTTAAGTGTCTCACTTCAGCTCATGTCATGATCCCAGGGTCGTGGGATGGGGCCTGGGAGGAGCACTGTGCTCAGCAGGGAGTCAGCTTGTCCCTCAGCCCCTCCCCTCATTTGTGTTCCATCTCTCTTGCTCTCAAATAAATAAATAAAATCTTAAAAAAAAATTTCCAAACCTACACAAAGTTAGGAGTGCTACAATGAACACTCTAAAACTTTTTACACCTTGATTGATCAATTCTTCACATTTTGTCAAATTTGCTTTACCTGTCTCTAGAATAAAAACTGTTATTGTTGTGGTGGTTATTATTATTTTGCAAAACCTTTTGAGAATAAGGTGCAGACATCATGACCTTTCATTCCTAATTACTTCGCCATGTTTCTCATAAGAACAAGGGCATTGTCTTACATAACCACAATACAACTTTCAAATTCAGAAATTTAACAATACTATAATCCTATTATCTAATATATAGTTCATATTCACATTTCGCCAGCGGCCCCAGTGATGTCCTTTATAGCCATTTCCTCCCCTCCCCATCCAGGATCCAATTCAGGATCATACGTTGTACTTAGTTGTCATTTCTTTTTAGTCTTTAAGAGTTTTGTCTCGTTCCACTGACATTGTTGAACATGAGCACATTGTTTTATAAATAATGACTTATTAAATTCAGATTTAGTTAAGACTTCTGATAGTAACTTTATTTTCTTTTTTTTAAAAATTTTATTATGTTATGTTAGTCACCATATAGTAACTTTAAAAGACACACATATAACTGTGTAAATATAGCTGTAGACAACTTGGTATAGTAAACAGAACACAGACTAAAAGTCTGTAAAATATTAACACCAATCTTGCCAGATGATTAAAAGGTTAAAGTATACCAAGCAAAAACACTTGGCTTATAGTATGAATAGAAAAAAAATAATTATAGTAAGTTATAATATTGAACACTTACTGATGCAAGATATTATGCTTGTGTTAACTAACTTGGCCTAGGTAACATGTTGATCGAGCCAGGGTCTTATCTTGCAAGGCAGCCTCAGAGCCTGTACTTTAGCTATAACATACTATCTTCCATAAATATGAATATCTTTTCCTTCCTTCTTTCTATTTATACAATTTCCCAATTATTTAAGGTAATAGAATTTAAGTATGCATAATCTAAAACTCACCCCTATTTGGCTGAAGATTAGAATTTGTATTTGAAAGGTGATATATCTAATGTGTTAGTCATTCTTTTAACACAAAATATGCAGGTCTTTCATACGTTCATTCTTATAAATTCATTAATCCTTCACCCAATTATTCATATATCCATCAAAAGTTTACCATATGCCTATGATAGGCCAAGGATTGTGTAAGGCACTAGACATCAAAAAGTGAAATGAAATGAAATAAGTAAAATTTGGTATTCACTGCCCTTAAGACCTGCTAACGCAGTTTCTCAGCCTCAGCAATGTCGGCATTTGGGGCCAGACAAATCTTGTTGTGGGGGCTATCCTGTGCATTGCGGGATGTTTAGCAGCACCCTGGCCTCAATCCCTTTCCCTTCCACATTACCAGACGTAATGTGAAGCAGAGGCAAATCATTCCCAGTTGAAAACCACTAGTCTAATGTAACCTTCTCCACACTGAGAACAGACTGATTTCACAGACTCAGAGACTGAGACACCAAGGAGGTTGTATCTCTTCTAACTGCCACCATATAGAATATAGATGAGGAAACCGAGGCCAGAGATAAGAACTTTCTTGGAAGTATACAAAAATTATGTTTTATCGGATTTTCCCTAGTGGATGAGAGATGATGATAACGGCTACCATTTTCTGGGCATTTTACTACCTGTGAAACACTTTATTGTCTGATTTAGTTTTCACAACAAACTCGCAAAGTTGGGTATTATTGAGAAGACTGTGGAGCACAGTGCCTGGATTCTGGAGACAAATGGACTGTTTGAATCATGGACTACCGCTATGGCCCTGGGCAAGTTACTAAATTCTCTTTGCCTCAGTTTCCTTGTATATAAAATGGGTATAACTTCACAGTGTTGTTGTGGAGATTAAATGAGTTAATATATGTAAAGTGCTTGGGACAGTGACTGAAATCAGAGGTATTATATAAATGACAGTTATCTCCTCCTCCCACTCATCATCATCATCCATTTTATACCTGAGGGAGTAAACGCAAACAGGTTACAATATTTGGCCCTAATCACTCAGCTAAAAATTTCAGAGCTAGGATTCAACATTAGTTTAATTCCAAAGTCTACACTATATTGTCTACATTATTATTTGTAACAGTCAGAAAAACAATAACTATAACAACACTAGCTTCACATGCAGCATCCCTGTAGATTCTTATGGTCAAGCTTTTATAGGTGGAACTGCTTCTTAAGTTACAGAAGTTGAGGCTGGAAAAGGCTAAACAAATTCACTAAGTGTTCCCAGTTATGTACAGAATAAAGGAAAATGGAATGTCAACAGAACTCATTATACATTAAGTGTTAAATGTTTAAGCTAAATTAATGAAGAGTTTCAAACTTCACTCTGAAACAGGATGCATATTAAAATTGATGACATAGCTAATTGGCCAGAATTTTTTTTCTTAGTGGTACATAAAATAATGATGCATGTTACAATTGACAACATCTTAAATAAAATGGAATTTGGTATTATTCACTTATTCAACCAAATATTTATTGATAACACCACAAATACCAATGACTAAGTGCTTGCTATGTGCTGAATACTGTTTTAAGGCCACATAAAACATACTGCCTTAAGTATTGAGCTCCAATTATGTGCCAGGCAATTCTAGAACATTTCTTGGATAGAGAAATCTACAAATAATCAATTCTGAAGACTCTGCATAAGTTTTTAAATGTTAAACATTTCATAAACTTACTTTGTTGTCTTTCTTTCCAGCAATTATTTCGAATATTAGTCACATAATCTTCTTCCACACTCTTCTCCACTTTTTGTAATAACATTCCTTTATATTCATTTTTAAAGTCCTTGTTGACATAATAAACGACACCCAAGTTTTCTGTTTGCATTTTAATAGTTTGCCCTGATCCACTGTAAAAGAAATGCTTGATCATTATTTTTAAATTAAAATTGTACATTTTGATCCTGCTACTACAAACCAAGCTAGCTAAATTAAAAATAATTAAAAAGTTAATATTGATAATCATTTATTTACATTATTTCAAATTGCCTAAAACCACCATCCATGTCATAAAAAGTAATCATATTTTAATATAGTATGTTCTTATAAGTTCTTTCAATTTTTATTTAATAAAAATCTTATTTAGAAATAAAAAGTTATTTCTTATTTTTAGACCAATCTGTTTTTAATACTGTAAAATCACTGGCAATATGATTTTACCAAGTTTCCTTTATGTTCACTGTATTCACTTAAGTTTTCTAGAATGCATATTGTGTTAAATTTCCTTTTTGTCCTGGTCTCTTCTTATATATAAATATATTGTAGAAAAATACTTCATATAACAAAAAAGTAATATTTGCTTTTCTTTAACCAATATTTTACAGAGAATGATGTCATTTACTCCTCAATGATATAAATCTATATAACATCAATTACAATTCTACTTTTGTCTTTGAAGTATTTTTGTCTTTTAAACTATTTTTTGCCTTTGATTTGATAGGTAATGTAATTACCTATCATATTAAATTGCTATCAGGTTCAAAAATAGTACTTCTGTCTTTATCCACAATGGAACAGAAATGTAACTAACAAGATAATACAAATTTATCACTTGAGTAATTATTTTTTAAATTAGAAATTTAAAAATCTGATACACTTACAGAAGATTACTTAAAAGTTGAAGAGAGCACATGGCCCTTTAAAGGAAGCTAGATAAGAAACAACAGTTTTTTTTTTAAACTTCACTTAGCTACTTACGATCTGGGATATAGGGAATAAGGAGGATTAGAGACCATCAATTGGCTTAATAATGACACGAGGATCAATACAATAATGGGCATCAGCTGGATAAACACAGAAAAACCTCCCTACAAAAAATCATCAAAAAATAATAAATTGTAATATAATTGTAGTTGTTAATAATCCAACAGTTGTCATATATTTTTAGAGACAGAAAGGACATTTGAGATCATTTGGTTCAGTGCTTTCAAATCTGCCTGATCATATCAACTTCCTGGAGTGATTCTTAAAATTACCACTTTCCAGGTGCTTTATGTAGAGATCCTGATTTGGAAAACACTGATATAAACTGATCTCATGTTACAGATGAGGAAGTTCTCCGTCTCTCTTGCAAAACTATCTTTCCCTTGACTTTGAGGATGATACGCAGGAGCAGATGAGTGGCAGAGCTGGGACTCAGGCCTTCCATTTTTTGGTCCAGTGTTCTTTCCATTTACCTTCTTTCTACTCCATGTCATTTAAGTGCTATATGCAATTGGGTATAACTGCATTAGAACAAGGAAAGTAACTTCCAACTTAAGTTCTTCAGTATTAGTTCTAAATGTTTTAGGACCAACAATGAGAACTTCAAAGCATGCATACTGCAGGGGTATCTTCATCAGAATCATAGAACACCAAACTCAGAGGTATCATTTTGCCCACCACCCTCCACCTTGACTTCTACCCCTGCTCCCTTAATATCCCTAAAAACTGTCTAGTCTCTATTGAATACATCTAGTATGAGAACTCATTATTTCCTTTTAAAACAACTTGCCCTATTTTCAGACAACTCTAATTGCTTTTCCTAAGCTGAAATTTGCCATTTTGAGGTTTCTAATCATATCATAAACATACATCTCCTCTTTCTTCTTCTCTTTCATGTCCACTATGTCGATGCTGATGTTGATGGCTATAACCAGCTCGTCCATTTGAAAATGAATGTACACTACCTAAAAAATTAAAAGCAAGGTTAAATTAAGGAGAGCAACTGTGATCAGAAAAATCATATTTTCTTTTACTTTTTTTTAAAGATTTTATATATTTATTTGAGAGAGGGTGAGCAAGAGAGAGAACACAAGCAGGGGTAGGGGCAGAGGGAGAAGCAAGACTCTCCGCTGAGCAGGGAGCTCAGTGCAGCTCAATCCCAGAACCCTGGGATCATGACCTGAGTCGAAGGCAGATGCTTAACCAACTGAGCCACCCAGGTACCCCTTCTTTTACATTTTTATGAATTTTTTTAAACTACTAAAATAATGCATGTTTTGTGAATTAGAGTAGTGAATGCTTATTGCCCTTTCCTCCTGTGAGTAAAGGGTGGATGGAAACAGAAATGATTCTTCCCAGACTTTGCTTCCTTTAAAGTAGAAGTTCTCATATGTGGAATTTAAGAAACAAAATAGAGGAACATATGGGAAGTGGGGGAAGGAGAGAGGGAAACAAACTACAAGACATTCTTAATGACAGAGAACAAACTAAGGGTTGATGGAGGGAGGTGAGTGGGTGATGGGTATTAAGGAGGGCACTTGTGATGAGCACTGGGTGTTGTGTGTAAGTGATGAATCACTGACTTCTACTCCTAAAACCATTATTGCACTGTATGTTAACAAACTAGGATTTCAATAAAAATTTTTAAAAAGTAGAAGTTCTGGGACACCTGGGTGGCTCAGTCAGTTAAGGGTTTGCCTCTGGCTCAGGTCATGATCCCAGGGGATGGATTCCCATATCAGGCTCCTTGCTCAGTGGGGAGTGCTTCTCCCTCTGCCTGCTGCTCCCCCTGCTTGCGTGTGCTCTCTCTCTCTCTGACAAATAAGTAAGTTAAGTAAGTAAGTAAGTAAGTAAATAAATAAATAAATAAAATCTTAAAAAAAAATTAAAAAATTAAAAAATAGAAGTTCTTTCTTTACGAAAACTTGAATAAGAGTTCCTACCTAATATTGCATCCATAAAGGACTTTAGTTGTGGTTGGTTGTTTTTACAAATCTTGGGTCATCACTCTGAAACTCTGCTTTCCTCATTTATCAATGAATCACAAATACCTCTAGAAATCAAGACAGTGCTCTAACTCATTTTTTAAAAAAAAATGAGTACAAAATACTCGTATAATATACTATGGTAGAGATGGACAATTTATACAAACATTCTGCTGCTGATAGACTTTTAGGTTGTTTTCAAAGAAGGTGAGCAATCAGAAATATTGACACAAAGTAAATTATGTTATAATAAGCAAAAGAACTGTAACTCAAAATTCACTACTACCTGAAAGATTTATGATTGTTCCTAGCATATTTTCCGTCAAAACTACTAGTCTGAATAATTTTTCTGTGAGAAGTAATTATATATCTTAGTATGTCAAAATATATGCTATATTTTCAGTCATTAATTTGTATTTACACATTCTCTTTCCTTCAAGGATGCTTTACAAAACGTACTATCAATGACCATAATCTTTCTCAATAATATTCTGATAGGGCCATCAGGCCAAAGTATATTGCCACATTCATAAAGATTCTCTTAATTTTGAATCGAATGTTTAACTTAGCATTTAAATAAATGTTGTAAACATGACTGGAGCGATAATTTCAACTATCTTATAGGAGCTATTCTTAAAGAAAATTAATTTTCACAGAACTCATAGTAAATATAAGTAGAGTTCAATACAACTTATGCTGGTACTATAAAATCAGTTCATTTAGTAGTACCTCCACAGTATTTTACTTTGATAGCCTAGTTCAACTAATTATTTCTGTCTTAATATAATTTTAAAAACCCATTTACTTTATATATAACCTATGAATCAGACATTTTAATATTTCAATGGAAAGTACCTCCATATACATCCATATTAGCAATTATAATGTTATGAATGAAATACCTACACAGATCTTCAGAGAACCAATGTCAAATTGTCTTCTAGGGTATGGGATACCTCCTGTGATTGTAATAGTACTTAACTAAGACATTGCTACTGGATTTCCTACTTATACATCCTTTCTTCAGCTTTATATAAAATAGAGAATATCCGTACTCATTTCTTTTTTTAAAAAATTAAAACATGTTCTAGAAAAAAGGCAAACTTACAGTAAAGGTAATAAGTCTAACACTTTTTTCCACCTTCATGAAAAATCATCGAGGATCATAATACTCTAAGAAATGTAGTGGAGTAGATAAATCTCTAAATAGCCTAACTGGAGGTGAGAATCTCTAGCTTCATAAAATATAATATTTACAACTAACATTAAAATACCTGAAGGAAATCCACCACCAAAGAATATATTAAATAAGTCTTCTGGAGTTATATCAGCTTCACAACCTCTATGGAAATTAAATCTACCATTGTTTTGGTGATTACATGCTTGTTCTTCATTGCCTGTGAGGTCATATTGTTTTCGTTTTTCTGGATTGCTTAAAACAGCGTAAGCATTTCCAATCTCTGAAAAGGTAAAGAGTAAAAATTGGTAAGCAAAGTTTTTATATTATAAAAAGATTTCCCCATATAAAAGCTACTGTCATATTAACCAAAAAAAAAAAAAAAGCCCAAAAAACAAAATAAAACAAAACAAATCCTACTTCAGGCTAATCAAGAAAATAGTAAAACAGTAACAATTTCTTTTAAAGGTTTATACATTAATGGCGCCTGGATGACTCAGCTGGTTAAGCGTCAGACTCTTGATTTTGGCTCAGGTCATGATCTCAGAGTCATGAGATCGAGCCTGTGGAGGGCTCCATGCTGGGTGTGGAGCCTGCTTAAGATTCTCTCTCTCCCTCTCCCTCTGCCTCTTCCCCCTTAAAAAAGGTTTATACATTAAATTTATACATTGCTTGCAATTATACATATTATCTCCCAATACAAATTTTTATATGAGACTGCTAAGTCTCCCTACTATCTTGAACATAAAGGAATGTCCATCTTGCTTTCTTACTATTGTGCTCCATCCTTTAATATCCCGCTTCTTTTGAATATCCTAATCTAGTCATTCATTAGTGCAACTCAAACCAATAATAATAGCAGTAGCTACCAACTGCCAGGCTCTGAACCCAGTATGTTATTACATTATTCATTATTATTCCTACTTTACAGATGAGCCTCCTGAGGTTCAAAAAGGTTCGGATACTTGTCCAAGGTCAAAAATTTTTTAGCATAGTAAGTATACGCTATTCAACAGACACTGTAAAACTGTTTTTGTACACTCCAGCCCAGAATGAGCTATTTTTCATTTTATTCATTAACAATTAATCCTCTTAAAACTGTAAACTCCATGAGGGTAGGGAGGGTATCTATGTCTTCATTGAAATATCCCCATGGTCCAGTATAAAGTCTGAATTTGCTTGTGAATGGATCTAGATAGTCTCTAATATTCCTATCTCACTTTGTTAGTTTTGTGATATTTACTTGTAAAGAATTCTATTTCCCATCTCACACTCCCGTGTCCAAAAGAGGCCGTGGTATATTGGTTACCAAAATGTCTTCTTGAGGCAATTAACAAAAGTTGTAATGTTTGGATCTAAAAGTAGGAATTACCCTATTCTCATTCTGACACTTCTAATAATCATTTCATTTCATAAATATAGCTTACTTCTTAAAGTAGATTGTAAGCCTTTTGTAATATGGGATATTTTAAAAATACTTTTTGGATCCCATGTGGTAGCTGCCATAGGTACTGTACAAGCAAACAGATGCTCATTAGGTAGTTGTTTTTGGATGATTATGTATCACACTGAAATTAATTATACCCATATACTCTGGAACTTTTCTTCTGATGGAGATTCTAAACCCTGGGATTCAGAGATAGCTTTCAGATGGTCTGTGAACCCCAAGGTATGAAAAATTAGTTGGATGGTCCATTTATCTGAAGAGTTGGTCCAAAACTTTCTTTAGATTCTCAAGCAGATCTATGATTCAGAAATATAGCAATCATTTATAATGTTGCTCTAACCGGAAAGCATGACCAGAGATCCAAACAATGTACTTACAAACAAAACCAAGGTATTAACCAATACCTAAAAAAGAAGCGTATCTATCAATATCTGCCAGAGTTGTACTTCCAATAATATCAGGATTTACCTCTATATCCTAAATAGAGTATTCCAGGTAATTTCACAATGCTGTTACTTTTTAAACTATTGATATATTGGTTTTAAGGTTTTGCCATTTAAAAAAATAACTTCCAAACATTAAGATATTTTAGAAGATCTATGTGAAATATTGTTATAATCCATAATTGTATATGCAAGAGAATTTATTTTATCTACTGTGACTAGAGTAATTTTCTATTCATTTACTTTGTGCTACACCCATAATCAAAATTTTTTTCAGTTCCTTATTACCTAAAAAATTAAATCCAAAATTTATTTTGGTATTCAAAAGCTTTACCAAATACATTTCTACCTCAGTCTCACTTATTTCACCAAAAGTACCTTCCACCATATTCTTTTTTCTTTAATTAAACTTTTATTTTGAGGTAACTTTAAATTTACATGAAGTTGTAAGAAATAATACGGAGAGATCCTCTGTACCTGTTACCTAATTTCTCCAATGGCAATTTCTTGTAAAATTAAAGTACTCTCACAAATAGGATATTGACATTGATATAATCAGGATATGGGACATTTCCATTACCATCCTCTTGTTGCTCTTATATAACTACACCCACTTCCTTCCCTTTCATCCCCTCTCTAACCCCTGACAACCACTAATCTAATCTCTATTTCTATATTTTTGGCATTTCAAGAATATTATATAAATAAAATAATAAAATATATAAATGGAATGAAGCTCTTTGGGATTGGGTTTTTTCAATCAGCATAATTCTTTGGTGATCAATCCAGGTTGTTATGTAAGCCAAAACAGTAGTCCCCACCTTCAACCCCAATTCATGGTTTCAGTTACCCTCAATCAACCATGGTCTGGAAGCAGATGATCCTCCTTCTAACCTATCATCCATAGGTCAATAGTAGCCTAAAGCTATGTCACAGTGCCTACATCATTCACCTCACTTCATCTCATCATGTAGGCATTTTATCATCTCACATCATCACAAGGGTGAATGAAGTACAAGGTATCTTGAGAGACAGACAGACCTTTTACATAACTTTTATTATAGTATATTGTTATAATTGTCGTATTTTATTGTTAGTTATTATTGTTAATATCTTACTGTGTCTAATTTAAAAATTACCCTTTATCATAGGCATGTATGTATAGGAAAAAAACACGGTATATATACGGTTCAGTACTATCTGTGGTTTCAGGAAGCCACTGCGGGTTTTGGAACATTTCCTCTGCAAATAAGGGGGGGGGGGCGCTACTGTAGTTCATTCCTTTTTATTGCTGAGTAGTATTCCATGGTATGGATTTTACCACTGTTTGTTTCACCATTCACCCAATGAACAACATCTGTGTTGTTTCTAGTTTTTGGTATTATGAATAAAACTGCTATTTACATTCATGTGCAGGTGTACAAACATCAACTTTTACCTCTAAGATAAATGCTCAGGAATGTAACTAAGTTGTATGGTAGCTGAATATTTAGTTTTTTGAGAAACTTCAAACTGTTTTACAGAGTGACTGTGTCATTTTACATCTCATTAACAATGTATGAGTGATCCAGTTTCTCTGCATCCATACAGGCTATTTGGTGTTGTTGCTATTTTTTATTTTAGCTATTTAATAGGTACGTAGTGATATCTCATTGGGTTTTACTTTACATTATCTCTAATGGCTAATGAATGATGTTAAAAATCTTTTCATGGCTTATTTTCCATTTGTATGTCATCTTCAGTGGAATGTCTTTTACTCATTTTCTAACTGAATTGTCTGTTTTTTAAATTTTCAGTTTGGGGAGTTCTTTATATATTCTAGATACCAGTCCATTTCAGATATGTGTTTGGCAAATATTCTCTCCCACTCTGTTACTTGTCTTTTCATCCTCTTCATAAGGTCTCTGCAGAGCAAACCAAAAAAATTTTGATGAAATCGAACTTATCAACTTTCCCTTTTATGAATTGCGCTTTTAGTGTTAAGTATAAGAAATTATTGTCTAGCTCAAGATCCTAAAGATTTCCTCCTAAAGATTTGCTCCCATGATTTTTGCTAAGAGTTAAAAAGTGTTTTATATTTCATGATTCATTTCAAGGTCATTCTTGTAAAAAGCATAAGATTTAGGTCAAGGTTAACTTTTTTCGCCTATGAATATCTTAACTGTTCTAAAACCATTTGCTGAAAAGTCTATCCTTCCTCTATTAAATTGCTTTTGCACCTATGTCAAAAATCAGTTGGGTATATTTGTATGGGTCCATATCTGGGTTCCCTATCCTGTTTCATTGATCTATTTGTCTATCCCTCTGCCAATACTATACTGTTTTGATAACTGTAGCTATAAAGTCAGTCCTGAAATCAGGTGAACTGATGACTCCTACTCCATTCTTTTAATAAACTGTTTTTATTTATTCAGGTTCTTTATCTTTCCTTATGAGTTCTAGAATAAACTTGCTTTTATCTACAAAAAAGTCTTCCTAGGATTTTGACAGGAATTATGTTAAATATGTAGATCAATTTGAGGACACTTGAGGACATGCATCTTTACTATGCTGTCCAATCCATGAACATGATATATTGTTCCATTTATTTAGATCTTCTCTGATTTCTTTCACTAGTATTCTACAGCATTCAGCATAAAAATCCTGTACAAGGTTTGTTAAATTTACAACTAAGTATTTCTTGTGTGTATATGTGTGATTATAAATGGTAATGCTTTTTTAGTTTGTGTCTATATATTCACTGCTAGTATAGAGAAATGTACTAAATATTTCTAAATATAAAAATTAATTTTTGTACATTTATCTTGTACCCTAAAATATTACAGAATATATTTATTGATTCCAAAAATTTAGGGGGGAAGATGCATTCCTTGGGATTTTATACATTATTATATCATTTGTAAATAGGGACAGTTTTATCTCTTCCTTTCTGTGTCTTTTCCTTTTCTCACCTTAATGCACTGACTAGAATTGCCAACACTACTGAATAAATGTGATGAAAGGAAACATTCTTACTTTGTTCTCAATCTTAGGGGGATAGCGTTTAGTCTCTTACCATTAAGTATAGTATTTTCTATAGTTGCTCTTTTATCAATTTGAGGCAATGCCTTTCTATTCTTATTTATCCGTCAGGGTTTTTTTTTTTTTTCCTGTTAGTTTTATCATGAATGAATGGTGACATTTTTCAAATGCTTTTACTGCATTGATGGATACAATCATGAGATTTTTCTTCTTTAGCCTATTAATATAGTGGATCATACTGACTGATATTCAAATAGTGAACCAGCTTTGCATCCTTGGAATAAACTCTACTTGGTCAGGGTGTATAACTTATATATATATATAAGTTATATATAAGGGTATAACTTATATAATATATATATATTACTGAATTCTAATTATCCTGTTAAGGATATTTGGGTTTATTTCATGAAAGACTGGTCTATAGTTTTCCTTTTTTGTAGTGTTTTTGACTGGTTTTGAGAGCAGGGTAACAGTTATTTTATAATATGGATTGGGGAATATTTCCTTTTATTTTCAAGAAGAGACTATAGGAGTAGTTTTAATTTTTCTTTAAAAGTTTAGTAGGATTTTTTAGTAGAGACATCTGAGCCTGGAGACTTCTTTTTTTGGGAGTTTCTTGATTACTAATTTAATTTACTTAACAGTTATAGGGCTGTAAACTCTTGCTTTGAGTCTATTTTGCTCTTCTTTTTCTAGGCTTATAAGGTAGATGCCTAGATGACTGACTTAAGCCCATTCCTCTTTTCTAATATATGCATTTAGTGTTATATGATTCCTCTCAACATTGCTTTTGCTGCTCCCGTCAAATTTTGATATGTTGCATTTTTATTCAGATTAGTGAATTATTTTAAACATTTCTTGAGACTTCTTTGACCCATAAATTTCTTAGAAGTGTGTTGTCCAGTTTCCAAGTGATAAGACATATTCCAATTATTTTTCTGTCATTTTTACTTTGATTTCATTGTGGTCAGAGAACACACTTTTCATGACTTCAGTCTTTTAACTTAGTGGAGGTTTACTTTATGACCCAGGATATGATCTATCTTGGTGTATGTTCTGTGAGTACTTGAAAATAATTTATAGTCTCCTGTTGTTGGACAGAGTGTTCTATAAATGTTGATTAGATCTTGTTGGGTGATGATGTTTAATTCTTCCACATTCTTGCTGATTTTCTGTCAAGCTCTTCTATCAGTTGTTGACAGAGAGGTGTTGAAGTTTCTAACTATAATTATGAATTTGTCTATTTCTTCTTCAGTTCTATCAGTTTTTGATTTACATATTTTGCATCTGTTTTTTGATGTGAACACATGTATATTGTTACGTCTTCTTGAAGGATTGACCCTTTCATCATAATATAATTCCTTCCCTGGTAACATTTTTAGTCTAAGTCTACTTTATCTAATATTAATATAGCCACTCTTGCTTTCTTTTGATTAACGTTTTCATGATACATCTTTTTCCATCTCTTTACCTTCAGCCTGTCTATATTGTTATAAATGAAGTGAGTTTCTTATAGATAACACACAGCCATGTTTTTTTAATTCACTCTGCCAATCTGTCTTTTAATTGGCATATTTAGATCATTTACATTTAATGTAGTTACTGATAAGTCAGGGTTTATGTCTGCCATTTTATTTTTTGTTTTCTGTTTTTTCCTGACTTCCTGTGAGTTACTTAAACATATTTTTTAGAATTCCATTTTGGTTTATCTAGTGTTTTCTGGTGTATTTGTACAACTTTTTAGTGGTTGCTCTAGGTATTTTATTATACATACACAACTTATCACAGGCTACAGCTGTCATCATTTTACTAGTCAAGTGTACTGTGAAACCCTTACTTTTTTACTTTCTTTTATCCTTCATTTATAACATAATTGTCTTATATATTTTCTTGGCATACATTTAGAACCATATCAGACAATGTTAAAATTTTTGCTTCAAATGTCAAACAACTTAGAAATTCAAGAGGAGAAGCAAAGTATATTGCATTTACCCATATTTTTGCTTACCATGTTCTTTCTTCCTTTTTCATATTTCAAGATTTCTTCTTTTATTGTTTTATTTTGGTTAGAAAACTTTCTTTAGCTATTCTTTTAGGGTATGTGTGCAAATAACAAATTCTCTTTTTTCCTTCATCTGAAAATGTCTGGATTTCCCCTTCATTCCCAAAGGATGTTTTTGCTGGGTATACAATTCTGGGCAAAAGTTCTTTTCTTTCAAAAGGTATTTGAAAAATGGGCCACTGTCTCCTGGCCTGCATGGTCTCTAATGTGAAATTCACTGTCATTTGAATTGTTTTTCCCCAGTAGGTAAGGTGTCATTTCTCTTTTGCTTCTTTCAAAATTTTCTTTTTGTCTTTAGTTTTCAGAAGTTTGACTATGATGTGTCTTGGTGTGGATTTTTTGGGGTTTATCTATTTGGGGTTCATTCAACTTCTTGAATTATGTAAGCTCATTTCTTTTACCAAGTATAGGAAGTATTCAATCTTTATTTACTTATTTATTTTTGCATACTTTTTCAGCTATGCTCTCTTCTTCCTCTCCTTCTAAGACCTTAATGATATAAACATTAAATCTTGTCATAGTCCCACTTGTCCCTGGAGCTGTTCAGATTAGATGTCTATTTTTCTATTTTCCAGCACACTGATTCTTTCATCTGTCATTTTCCTGTTTATTCCATTCATTGCTAGATTTTATTTTGGTTTTTGTATTTTTAAGTTGTAAAATTTCCATTTGATTCTTTATACCTTTTATTTGCTCAGATTTTCTATTTCATTACTGAGACTCTTCTTTTTCTTTTTTTTAAAGATTTTATTTATTTATTTGTCAGAGAGAGAGAGAGAAAGAGCATAAGCAGGGGAAGCGGCAGGCAGAGGGAGAAGCAAACTCCCCACTGAGCAGGGAGCCCGATGTGGGACTTGATCCCAAGACCCTGGGATCATGACCTGAGCCGAAGGCAGCTGCCTAACTGACTGAGCCACCCAGGTGTCCCCTGAGACTCTTATTTTTCAAAATTTACTTAAAGCATACTTGTAATTGCTCATTGAAGCATTTTTATGATGGATGCTTTAAAATCTTTGTTAGACACTTCTAACTTCTCTGTCATCTCCATGTAGACATCTATGACTTTTTATATTTAGTTTGAGGTTTTCCTCGTTCTCAGTATGCAAGTGATTTTCTACTGAAATGTGGTCATTTGAGCTATTATCTTATGAGACTCTGGACCTATCTAAAACTCCTGTTTTTAATTGTCCTCCTCTGACATTATTCTGGTACAGGAAGAGGAAATACCACCTTGTTACTTCCAGATGGGAATAAAAGTTCAGGTTTCCCCCTTGGCCTCTGATGACATCTGAAAGGAGGAGCTCCTCGTTACTGCTGAGCAGGGATGAGATTCCTAGTCTCCCATCAAGTCTCCAATGACATCTCTGTGGCTGGAAAGAGTAGGTAGGGGTGCTGCATTACTGCCCCCCAGGAAGCTTCACTGACACCACAAGGATATGGCTTTGTTTACCTCTAAATGGTGGTAAAAGTCCTAATTCTCCACTAGGCTACTTATGACACTTCCCCAGTGGGGAGAGAAAGGGACACCTTGTTACTGTCAAGCAGAAGTACCCACTCCCTACTTGATCATCTCTGTTACAGCCCCAGTAAAGAGGGTAGGCATGTCAAAGCATCTTATTGCAGCCCATAGAGGGTGACAGGCTATGTTCTTTATTCAGCCTTTGCTGATGTGGGGGTGGGTAGGATGGGACCACAGTTTTTTCTTTGATATTTGGCTATATTGGATGGTTATTGCTTAAAAATTTTCTTACTATGTTGCCCCCTTCCTGGGTGTTTAGCTAGAGCAAGTAGGCTTTTCTTGGGGATTGTTTATCAGTGCTTATTGGTATTTCTGGGTTGTCTGCTTCTCCAGCACCTAGTCTAAGATATAAAAAGCAAAATGAAAACCCAAGCAACTTACTGCCATGTAGTTCTTTGGGTCCCAAGGTCCCTAGCTCATCTACCTTCTTCTTTCCACCTTTCAAAGTTTTTTTTTTTTAATGTTTGTTTTGTTTTATACATAATATTCAATTATATTTTATGCAAGGAATAGGGAAAAGTACATCTATTCCATCTTCCTGAAAGTGGAAGTCCTCATTGATTCTTAAATCACTTGCCTCATTCTCATACCCAAATTTCTGCCATTTTCTCTTTTCTCTAATCATACTCATGTCCAGAAAACTCTTAATTCTCACCAATTATATGAAGGCTTCTCTAATTACTCTGATTATAATGTACTTTATCTTTCTGACTTTTCTTCCAACATCTTTATTCAATGTTTTGGTATTTAATTATATTCAGTCTTCTGGGAGATCTTGGGTAAATCAGTTAATCTCTCTGAGCCTCAATTTTCTTACTGGGTAAAGGCGGATGACACTAGTCCCCTGACTACTTCATAAGATTTTTAATAAGCATTAAATGAAAAAATAGGAATGAAAAACTATAAAATGCTTGTCAAATGTTACGTATTACTATTATTCCAAATATTCTGTGTGATACTTTCTTCTCCTTAATGACTTACAAATTCTTTGAGTAAGAGGATATCTCATATGCTCTTGTTGTATTTCTCTACAAAAACTAGCCCAGATGTTAAGAATATTGAACTACCAGACCTAACACAGGTAATAGCATCTGATCCATTATTATTTATCAAGTAAACACATAACAATCTAAACCACACCCCTTATTACTCTCATGTGTATGTCAATAGGCACACGTACTCTTCAAAGGGTCTCTGAAATACTTTGAAGTATTTGTCTTTGAAGATAAAGGAGACCAGGTATATTTTGAAGACATCCATGTCAGACGGAAGGAAAGGGATCCATTTCATTCAAATATTTTTTAAAAGCATGTTCATATATACTGTGCAAGTCACTCTCTAGATGTAAATAAAATATTCCCTGCTTTGAGAAACTTGAGTTACAACCTTAACTTTAAAGAACAAGCAGCCACATGAACTTAAGAGTTCATTTAGTCTATCCTCCTTGATAGCAAACTCTTAATTTTTAAATCTTTACAAAACACATAAATGAAAGGACACCTGGCTGGCTCAGCAATTTTTTTGTTTTCATATGACTCTTGATTGTGAGTTCAAGCTCCACTTTGGGCACTGAGCTTATTTAAAGAACAAAACAAAACAAACACACACACAAATGAAAATATCTCTTCTATCTAATTTAATTCCTTAAACCAATTACCCCTCTTTTTCTATTCTTGGGGGAAATAAAAAGCAAATGGTTTCCATCTTCTGTAAAAAGTGTTTTGGTAGTTACAGAGCAATCAATCTATACTTAATTTTCATACAAAAGAAAAGAACTATAGTATTTGCTTAAAATAAACAGCTTGGTATCCCAAAAACAGATGTTAGGATCAACTAGTTAAAAATAAAATGATTCAAAAGATAAAGAAAAGACCCTGTGTGCTGAATAAATGAAACCTGCCATTTCTTAATGATGACACTAACTGTAATATTTTCTAATTAACTACCTTTGCTCACCGAGCATCTGTGGATTACAATCTAGTTTTCTATGTAGTTTCCACTCAATGAAAAATGGGCTCATCAACCAACTCCCTATTCTGATCCTCTTTGGGATTAATAAATTGGCATTCTGATTTACAGATAACCTCCTGTGTATTGAATAATGTGAGCCTCTTCTCTAGAGATGAACCACCTCCCAGCATGTTGATAAATATTAAGTTTCTAGTGTGCAAAGTAGAGCATTACACTCTGAAATGTACCACATCAAAGTGTAATCACCTTTGTAAAGCCCCGTCTGAATGTCTAGCTGGGCTGACATTTATGCTGCTCCCCTCTTCAAAATACATAGGATGTAAAAATATTGGGAAGTCCATTACTGTTATTCCAAGACTAATAATGCTAAATGACTTCAATACAGAAGTCAGAGAAAGCAGTTTAACATTTTTAACATTAATGGAGAATTAATACCAAAATCACTTAGCAAATCACAAATACGCAAAAACTCACTGCCGAAATGTTTTTCACTATTTAAAAACACCAACAATTTTAAATTAAATGATTTTAATTCATAATGTCAAAAAATTTTTTTTAACTTTTGGGGGAATGTGCTAAAATTAGTGTTTTTGAGTAAAGAAACATTTTTTGTACTTTCACCATGCCGCTTTTAACTTAAGGAAACAAACAGAGAAGGCTCTCACTGTCACAGTGACATTTTACTTTCACCAGCACCACTTTGGCAGTTGCTTTTATTGAAACATATTAATAATTGCCTGAATATATTTTAGTTGGCAACTTCCTTCAAGATATAAAACTGTTTTGAAAACAATTTAAACAGTATTTTGTGAAAGACCAATGAAATCATCTACCTTTTAGGAGCATTTTATTTTTTTTAGAGAAAAAGAGTGCGTGAGGTGTGGGGAGGGGCAGAGGAAGAGGGAGGGAGAGAGAATCTTAAGCACGTTTCACACCCAGTGCAGAGCCAGATGCGGGGCTACATCTCAGGACCCTGAATCATGAGCTGAGCTGAAGTCAAAAGTCAGATGCCTAACTGACTGAGCCACCCGGGCGCCCCAGGAGCATTTTAAAAATTAGTATTTCCTTCCTGTTATTCCAAGACCCCAACATTTCACTGCAAACATCGTATGTTGGCTCTATAAGTGCCAAATTCAAAAGAAGGAACAATCACAAATATAAGCATTTTCCTACGAATTAGAAATTAACTATTATGAATAAATTGTATGTAATAAGATACAAAATTATAAAAAATCAACTCTCTGACATGTATTTACTAAATTGGCAAAAACAAAACAAAACAAAACAAAAAAAACCCCGCCCAATCCTGAAATAATATTAAGAAAGAAAATGAAGAAAAATGAATATAGGCAAAAGGAAAAAAACGAATTCTTTTTTTTTTTTTTAAAGTAAGCTCTATACCCAATGTGGGGCTCGAACTCATGACCCTGAGATCAAGAGCTGCATGCTCCACTGACTAAGCCAGCCAGGTGCCCAAAGAAACTAATTCTTAAAAAGAAAAAGTCATATTAGTTAGAACCACATATAAGAAAATGCAAAAGTTGGCCAGTTAACAGAAATATAAGAACACAAGCAGAAAATTCCAAGCAATTTCCCAATTCTAGACAGTCTCTATTACCCTAAAAACTTGCAAAAGCTATATTTTGTTTTAGTTTAGGAGCTCATGTATAATCACCACACTACTAGTGTGTGGTAAACTAGAAAGCATGCATGATTATCTAGAAAAGCTACTTAGGACTTTGCCAAAACTGGCATTTTGCTTTTGTGAAGCCACAGTGCATTTGTTTGGCTCTTGGCATAATTAATAGTAAAGTTTTAAAGGATTTTGAGGACCTTACTTATGCTGGCTTCTAAATGTACCAGTCTAAAGGCAGAATTTAATATCCTAAAACACTGTAAAGTGGATTCTAAAAAGAGCTTAGTACAATTGCTTTAAAAGGTTTACTTTACTTTTAAAAGCATCTGTTGCTCCAGGTGCATGGTTTTTGTCTGGATGAAACTTCAAAGCAAGCTTTCTATAAGCTTTTTTCAAATCTTCATCACCAGCATCTTTGGTAACTCCAAGTACTTCATAGTAATTTTTACATTTGTTTATGCTGTGAACAAAAGAGTGTGTTATAATGTAAATTTCAAGGAAGAACTTCATGTAATATCTCTCATTTTTTATTTATTAGAATAGTAGAAAGAACTGTCTGTGGATTGTTTTCTCAGTGTCAAATGATAGCTTATCCCATTAAAGGTTATTGCTTCATTCTCTTTTTTGACCACAGACCATTTCTTAACCTCTTTCCAGTCTAAGGAGAGTTGACCATGAGAATGTCCTTGGTGCTTTTTATCACAACTAGAGAAGTAAAGCAAAGCCCATAATAATCATGGATGAAGGACAGAGCACACACTGAAACTAAAATGAGGACAAGAACAATTTTACAGTACTCTTAAGTGCACAAAGAAATTCCAGAACTCTTCACAAGTATGTTGTAGTATGTCGTAGCTAAAGATTAATTAATATGCATTGCATTCCAAGATTTTTGCTGTCACATAACGTAGACCTACCAAATATCAAAGCAACAGTTTAGTGAATGTAAAACAATTACAAGTACCTTAAATGCCAAGGCAAGTTAACTCAGCTCCGCTATACTAACGAGAACTTGTCTGTCAGTCTAAGAAAAAGAAAATCTCATAATAATATATATCACAGGACTCAAAAATGCTTGTTATACCCAATTTTCATTATGATTAGCATGCTCTTAAAGATTACTTACATAGCTAATTAAAGATGTTAATGGATTTAAGCCCAGAGTCTTTGAAGTATATTAAGAAAAAAAAAATACTCTGAATGGAGCAGAGAACATTAATACTTCTAAATGCTAATATTCTCCTAAAACCTAATACTTTTCCTTCACTAAAATACAGTAACATTTTAAACATTTTCTGTAGAGTACTTTATGACCTTAGATGTGTTCCATGGGTGAGTGGCTTAAGGTAGTAACAGGAGAAAAGATCTAAGGCATAATTGTTCACCGGCAGCTGAAGAATTGCAGTGACTCAAAGTTCTCAAAGGAAAGAGACAAGATTGATCTTATTTTACTACTGAAACTATAAGCCATGATAGTGCTTGGTACAGGATAGGTTCTCAGTAAATATTTCTGGAATAAATGAGCCTTAGCTCTCTTTTTATAATGAAAACGTTCAACATTTTGTTAAATGAACAAAGTTAAAAAAAAAAAAAAAGACAGGTTTAAGATTATAGAATTTTTTTTATAATCACATATCAACAAAAATCTGTTATGCAGTCTTCTTTATGGTAATAATAATTAAAATTGGGGGGCTCCTGGGTGGCTCAGTCATTGGGCATCTGCCTTTGGCTCAGGTAATGATCCCAGGGTCCCGGGATCGAGCCCTGCATCAGGCTCCCTGCTCCATGGGAAGCCTGCTTCTCCCTCTCCCACTCCCCCTGCTTGTGGTCCCTCTCTCACTATCTCTCTCTCTCTCTCTGTCAAATAAATAAATAAAATCTTAAAAAAATAATAATAATTAAAATTGGATTTTTCTACTTTAGATACTTAATAAATATTAACTGTCAACAGTCAATTAATCATAAATGTGATACTTCCTTTATTTAATCAACAATATTTATGGAGCATCAATTATGTCACAGACCGTGCTCTGGGTACTTGAGATATATTAGTGAATAAAATAGAATGATTCCTGCCTTTGTAGAGACCCATTCTCCCAGATATGTTTAGAAACTATGTGATAAAGGGAAAGGGGACATTTATAGAACACCTACTGTGTGTCAGGCAAGGTCCACAATCACATATCCATGTTCCAATATCCATAAAGCTCTGAAAAATGGAAGTTATTCTATAATTTGACTGCAAAAACCTGACTTGAACTCTTTTAGAGGCAAAATTTGACCTGAATGGGTGTGAAGTGGCTAGAGTTTTCATTTATCCCATTTAAGTGTGAATATTTCTGCATGTTGCTGCAGAAATGTTACTATTAAGTAATGGGCTGCTCTCCAGATGTTAAGTGTTATTATGTTATGTATAATATATGTTCCTTATTACCTTTCTAAAATACGAACAATTCTGAATTCCAAACTACATCTGGTCTACAAAGATTTCACAACAGAGAGTTGCAGAATCTTATTATGTTGGTTATTTTATACAAATTGTCTCATTTACTCCTCATCTAACCAATGAGAAAATTGAGGCTGGAAATGGTTAGGTCCTATAACCAAGTAATAGATGGGAACTGAAATTTATTTCTTCAACAAAAATTTACAGATCATCTACTTTCTGCTAGACACTGTTTCAGATGGTAATGGTGAATAAAACAGTCAAAAAAAAAAAAAAAACCCTGTTCACACTAAATTTACAATTGGGAGAGGGATGAGCAATGAACAAATTATACAAGTAAAATAAAAAGTACATCATACGGTGATAAATATGTAGAGAAAACTAAAAGTGACAAAGGAGACAAGAGAATGGCCAGGGAGGCCAGCTTTCTAAATAGGATGATTAGGAAAGGTCTCACAAGTAAGGATTCAAACCTCAGTCTGTCTGACTTGAAATTCCTGTTATCTCAGAATCAGAACAAGGAAAAGGAGTCCTTCAGACACCAGAGTAACCCAGCTCTTCCTTTCTGTTTGCTTTTCCAGTGTTTAAACAGACTCTTCTCTTGTAGGTATTTTCAAATGTTGGTTTTGGTGCCCCAGACATGCTTTCTCTGCCTCCTTTCTTGCTTAGTTAGTTTCTACAATTTCTTCAGACCTCAACTTAGCTTTTCCTTTTCTCAAGAAATCAAATTCCTCAAGACTAGGTTTGGTGTTCCTCTTATATCCCCCACAAAGCCCCCTGGACGTCAGCCCTCTCCCAGCAATTACCACAGTGTACTGCAGCTACCTGGTCTGACTACTCTTCTAGACTACAAGCCTCTTGAAGGCAAGGATTATGTCTTGTTCACCATATCTGCTGAATGGATGGATGATGAATGGACAGAGGGATGACTAGGTCCAGTGTAAGGGCAGAAATGGTTAGGATCTAAAAGTCAAAGGTGGTAAGTGCTATAATAAAAATGTAGTTGGCACCAAAAGTCAGTTTGGAATAGAGGAGAATAGACTGTAGGACAAGGACTAGAGCTATGAATATGATAGATAGTACCTGAATGCAGAAAACAAAAGGAAGTGATAAACAAAACACTAAACAATCCTAAAGTCATTATTACTTGGTTTGTATGCATAAGATGATTAATTATATACCAGATTAACCCTCCAAAATTGTTTTGTTAAGATTTCCTGAGCATAAAAGGCTAGGCAATAGAAAAAGGCAGCCCAAGAGAGGACTGTTGGATAGTGTAGGGAAATTAGAGGTTGGAATTCACAATCCTCTAGAGATGGGTCATAAAGCTAAGAATTGTCACAAAGACGGGGAAGCCAGCAGAGAGGTATAAAGTTGACATCACCAATGCACCAGCTGAAGACCACTATATATTTCAAGTAATGCTCCAAATATACTCATTTACCTAATTTTTCACACCTGAATCAAAAATTACCATTCATATATTTATTTTAATTCATATTTTTATTCATCATTCCTTCACCACTTAAATGCATTTGTCATAGTTTCTACAGTTCACTCCTTACTGAAAGATTCAAACCTTCTTCTCCATCTTCACCAAAGAATTATTTTAAAAGAGATAAAAAAGAAAATAAATTAAAAAGAGGTAACCTATTACCTACCCCGGAAGGAAATATCGTACAACCAGTCCAGAAAGACTGACTTCAAGCTCAACAATGGAGAAGTACATCAGTTCAGCCCCTATGTCTTCCTTTACGTGAACGAAAGCATAGCGGATAGGGCAGGAAGGTCCTCTTTCAATTCTTCTTTGCATGTTTTTTTTTTTTTTTTTTTTTTTAAAGATTTTATTTATTTATTTGTCAGAGAGAGAGAAAGAGAACACAAACAGGGAGAGGGGCAGAGGCAGAGGGAGAAACAGACTCCCTGCCAAGCAAGGAGCCCGATGAAGCACTCGACCCCAGAACCCTGGGATCATGACATTGGCCGAAAGCAGACGCTTAACCAGCTGAGCCACCCAGGCGTCCCATCTTTTTTGCATGTTATAGCCGATCATTTAAATAGACTCCAGATTTAATTGGTGTTTAGGGAAATATTTATTCCTTAGACAAAGGATTATTTATTTTATAAGTTTAGCAAAATGATTTCATTTCAAGAACAGCTTAAATCAAATCCTAATCAAATCCCCATAATTCAAATGACTTATACTTGTACAGAAGTGTTCCTAACTGATAAATAGAATGATGACCCAGTTAATGCTTTTACAATGATCTTGTAAGTTTTTAAAATAAAAGATGGGCTCTTTTTTCAATGAGAAATTAAAAACTTCAAATTAGATCCAGGACACTTCTCAATAATTTTTCAATATATTTCAATTCAAAAACAGTGTTTAGTTACACAGAATATTAGCTTTACAAAGTTATACACATTTTCTTCAGTCTTATTGTAAGCTAGCTCTTACTTATGCAATGGATGCAGTATTATTGCATGGCTTCTCCCATTGAGCCAAATTGTCACTGAGCAACTTGTTTGCATAACCCTGCTAACATAAGATAACATGGCTTTCTTCAGAAAAAATCCCCTGTGTATAGGTAAAACAAAAAACAAAAACATACAGCATCTAAGTGTTTGCTGGTGATCTGTTACCTCACTAAAGCAACACTTACGAAGTTTAATATAATGAGTAAATGTTACAAATTTCAGCTAAGCAACTCATAAAAGTTATCAACTTAAGTACTCTGAATAACTTAGGGATTCTATTAAAGAACATTCCAATCACATTTAGTCCTCAGAGGAAAAAAACTGCATTTAATAAAAAAGGGATAAGAAAATTATTGACCAGAGAAACAATTTCTAATACAGCTGTACTACTAAGCTAATACTTATACCCAATAAGAATTCATGGTCTGAAATTTGGCTGGGTCCTCAACGCTAATCAGCAATCCTTCCATTCCCTTTGCCTTTCCGCTCTGTAAATTTTCCATACTTTTACAACTCTCCTCAAGTTTCCAATCTCATCTCTTTTCTTCTAACTCTCAGAGGATAACCTCCTCTCCAATTTCCCAGCGAATATAGAAGCCAACAGACAGAAACTCCCTCAATCTCCTGTTTCCATCTTTCCAAATCTGGCCATACACAAAGTGTATCTGTACCCACCACCATCTTTCATTCTTCCATTCTCAAGATATCCTGCCTAAATACTCCAAGAGATAGTAAAACAAAGCACTGCTCTTCCTTCCTTATTTCTACCATACCTTGAGCTACTCCTCTTTTCCTTTTAAGGTGAGGATAGAGCAAACGAAGAAAAAAAGATTTTTAAAAAATAGCACCAGATTTAGGGCATACCTATTCTCCAAAACTTTCAACTCTATTCTTTGGTGATATTTCAAAATATATAAGTAGTTCTATAGTCTTTTTTTTAATCACAAAATGCTTCTAAACAGAAATCACATATAATACAATTAACTTTATTTAGGTCTTTCATTAAGGACATACTCTCCCAATAGAAAGTCAATTCTACAAGAAAATACAATTTGTTTTCAAATAGATGTGGTTTCCTGGAACACATTTCAGCACACCATTTAATTAAAGCTTTTTCTTGAAGAAATTCAAAAGGAAGTCTCTCATTTATTCATTCACCTATCTCACATAGTCAACCAACTCTCAATCACACAATACTAGTTATAAAAGTAGTTAGCAAAATTACTTATATCCCAAAAGTGCTTCACTACCATTCATGCTAATCAAATACCCTTTAGCATGGCTTCACCATGATTAGGGAGTCTTTTTTCTTTTCTTTTTTTCTACCAAACACCAACATCTGTGGCCACACTCAGATAAAATGTTACAATCAAGCTTTAGCATCTAAATATGTAGGGAAAAAAGAAAAATGTAAATACATTGATATTTTATTTAAGATGACTTCAATTCTAGGGGGCGCCTGGGTGGCTCAGTCATTAAGCGTCTGCCTTCGGCTCAGGTCATGATCCCGGGGTTCTGGGATCGAGCCCCGCATCAGGCTCCCTGCTCAGCAGGAAGCCTGCTTCTCCCTCTCCCACTCCCCCTGCTTGTGTTCCTGCTCTCTCTGTGTCTCTCTCTGTCAAATAAATAAATAAAATCTTTAAAAAAATTAAAAAATAAAATGACTTCAATTCTAAATTATGGTAAGAAAAAAAAGAATGAACTAAAAAGCAATGGAGAAAAAAGGATGAGGAAAAAAAGGAAATAAGATCAGAAGAAAAGCAGATAAGAAAACGTTAAGAGAAAGACAATCTAGTTTTATCTGCTCTTCACTTGAGCTAGTTCACTGTACTATAATTCATTCTCCATGTGAATTATCCAATTAATCACTGTTTAGAGTCTTTCAACCTTGCTAGAGAGCAACATCAGTACAGTATCAATAAAGCTTCCCTAAGCTGTAGCAGAAAACAAAACAGCATTTTCTGTAGTGTTTCATACTCAAAGGTTCATTTTATTTCCAGAAAAGCTTTTCCTAATCATAAAATCAGTTACATCAGATCCCCAAAACCTAGTTCACAATTTTCCAACTCTACCTAATTCTTTTACTTTAAGTAGAAGTATAACATGAGGTAAAACTAAAAACACAGAGGCAGAATAATTAGAGTATGAAAAATATTAAAAGAAGAGGACATTATTATATGTTTGCATATGTATATATAAAGATGGCCTTAAAGAAATAGAAAAAAATTGTGCTACATTAATACAAATGAATTTGAAAATGCTGCTGCTATTGCCCTCAATTTTCCTCTCATATGAAATTCTCCTACTTTCCTGTATACAAAGACAAAACAATTCTTTCTCCTCTTTTATCCTCTTTTAATACAGTTATCTAAATATTATACTGTGTCAAAAAATTGAAATAATATTCCCCAAGAAAAAATATCTGGAAGCAACTTTTGCCTTATAGTTACTTTAAAAGATGGAACCTTCCATAGAGTTGGTACTTTACAGACTGATCTGATAAATAACATAAAGCATAAGACACCCAGAGTTCAATTCTTCTGTTTGTTCTTCCACCAAATTATAGTTCACACATTTTTTTAGGCGTTATAACATTAAAAAATTATGTTAGTATCAATTCTAGTTGAGATATAAGTCATATTTATCCCTACCTGAGAACCCCATCTACTTGGTCTTTGGTGTAGCCCTTTCCACTTTCACCGCTACCAGATGTGCTGTCCTTTGTACAATTAGGCTTGTTTTGATCACCACAACCTGATGGTTTTCGGCAATGAGGGCTATTTCCAGCGGTGCTTCCATTTTTCATAATTATTTCCAACAGTGCTGTAGAAAGATACAGAAAGCATACTATGCCATGTTACATCATGTATATACACACGATCTTGAGAAGAAAGTTATAAAGCTGAAAAATTAAGAATCATGTATTCCAAAAGTATTCACCATATGGCTTTTTAAAATAAAATATATTCCCTTATATACCTGTTTAAGATCACATCACTTAGAATATTAAGAAATTAAACCTAATAACTCAAAAGTACTATCATTTAATTCCTTATGACACACCTTCATTTGTCATATCATGGTGAAACTACAGAATACCAAAGAAAAAGAGAGAGTCATTAAAGAAGCCAATGAGATTATCTACAAAGAAAAAGAAATTAGACTTTCTATTTATTTCTCAACAACAACAATGGCAGCTAAAAGGCATGGAAATAATACCTTCAAAATGCTCAGAAAGAATAACTGTCAACTTGAATTCTGCACTTATTTTCTAGAAAATGCTCAAGATTAAAAACATTTCAAAGAAACAAAAATGGATAAAATTTACCACTTAGATTTTACTAAAGGATACTGTAATATATAGGTTTTGGGCAGAAGGAAAATGCTTCCAGATAGGTGAAAATGTAAAAAGGAATGGCGAGCAAATACTGTGGTAAATGTATGAGTAAATCTAAACATTGAGTCTATAAAACAATAATATAGTTATGTCTAGGATTTGCTTTAAAATACTGGAGGAGCATAAAAGAACGGGTAGAGAAAATATATATAAAGTAAGATTGGCCATATATATTCATAAAGGTTAAAGATGAGAGGGCAATAGGAATTAATTATACTATAGTTTCTTTTGTGTATGCTTGAAACTTTCCATAAGTAAAACTAAACATAAGGGGGGACTGGGTGGCTCAGTCAGTTAAGCATCTGCCTTCAGCTCAGGTCATGATCTCAGGGTCCCTGCTCAGCGGGGAGTCTGCTTCTCCCTCTCCCTCTATCTCTCTCCCTCCACTTGCACATGCTTGCTCTCTCTCGCTCGCTCTCAAATAAATAAAATCTTTTAATACATGTTTAAGAAAAACTAAACATAGAAAAAAGAACTAAAAGGAAGAAACAGAAATTCGCCATGGTGGTAGAAAATTTTAACACGTTTCAATTTAACACAATGCAATGTCATTTATTAACTAACATTGGGTAGATGAAAAAATCACCAGGATACAAATGATATAAATGTCTAATTTATCAAGCTTGATCTAAGAGATACAACATTATGCCCAACAACTGGTGAATATTCATCCTTTCAGGCACACAAGGAATAAAAACACTGACTACATTATAGCTAGAACATAATGTTATTCTCTTTGAATTTCTAAGAAGTAGTCATATATTCTACAATCAAATGAGCACAATGCATTTAAGTAAGAAATCAATTTAAAAATTTAAGTAGAAAGATCACAAATGGGTTAGGAAAAAAAATTGAGACAACTCGTATATCAAAGAAATAATCATAATAGAAATGAAAAAATAGAATTGAAGAAAAATGAACGTACTACATATCAGAACATGTGGGTCAACAAATGGTGCTGGGACAAGTGAATATCCACGTGCAAAAAAATGAATTTGAACCCCTTTGTTACACCATATACAAAAATTAGCTTAAAACAGATCATACAACTAAATGTGTGTGTGAATATAGAAGTAAAGAAAAATTTCTTCCTAGAAGAAAAGATAGGAATACATCTTTGTGACCATGAGTCAGGCAAAACATTTTTAGATAAAAGTACAGGTGACAAAGAAAAATAGAGAAACTAGACTTCATCAAAATTAAAAACTTTGTCCCTTCAAAGAATATTATCAATAAAGTAAGAAGGCAATCCACAGAAAGGGAGAACATATTTAGGAAACCATACATCTGAAAAAGACATATACCCAAGAGAAATAAAAACACACATCTACACAAAAACTGGTTCACAAATGTTCATAATAGCATTGTTCATAATTGAAAAACATTGGAAACAATCCAAATGTTCATCAGTTGATGAATGGATAAAATGTGATATGTCCATACAATGGAAAAATGAAGTACTACGTAAACAATCAACAAAACTAAAAGGCAAAAAACTAAAACTATGGAATGGGAGAAGATAATTGCAAATGACATATCTGATAAAGGGTTAGTATCCAAAATCTATAAAGAACTTAACAAACTCAACACCCAAAAGACAGATAATCCAGTTAAGAAATGGGCAGAAGACATGAACAGGCATTTATCCAAAGAAGTCTTCTAAAGAAGACATTTTTTCCAAAGAAGATATACAAATGGCTAACAGACATATGAAAAGATGCTCAACATCACTCATCATCAGGGAAATACAAATCAAAACTATGATGGTTACACCTGTCAGAAGGCTAAAATTAACAACACAAGAAACAACAGGTGTCGGTGAGGATTCAGAGAAAGGGGAACCCTCTTGCACTCTTGATAGGAATGCAAACTGGTGCAGCCATTCTGGAAAACAGTACAGAACTTCCTCAGAAAGTTAAAAATAGAACTACTCTACTATCCAGCAATTGCACTATTAGGTGTTTACCCAAAGGATACAAAAATACAGATTCAAAGGGGTACATGCACCCCGATGTTTACAGCAACATTATTAACAATAGCCAAAATATGGGAAGAGCCCAAATGTCCATTGACTGATGAAGGATAAAGAAGATGTGGTCTGTCTGTCTATCTATCTATCATCTATCTATCTATCTATCTATCTATCTATCTATCTATCTATCTATCATGGAATATTACTCAGCCATCAAAAAGAATGAAATCTTGCCATTTGCAACAACATGGTGCAACATGGAGCTAGAGTGTATTATGCTAAGTGAAAGAAGTCAGTCAGAGAAAGACAAATACCATATGATTTCACTTATATGTAGAATTTAAGAAACAAAACAGGAGAACATATGGGAGGGGGAGGAAAAAAAAGAGAAAGGGAAACAAACCACAAGAGACTCTTAATGATAGAGAACAAACTGAGGGTTGATGGAGGCAGGTGGGTGGGGGATGGGCTAGATGGGTAATGGGTATTAAGGAGGCCACTTGTTATGATGAGCACTGGGTGTTATATGTAAGTGATGAACCACTGAATTCCATTCTTAAAACCAATATTGCACTGTATATTAACTAACTAGAATTTAAACAAAGGTTTGGGGAAAAGGGCCACCCAGTTTGCACCACCTGGGTGGCTCAGTCAGTTAAGCATCTGCCTTCAGCTCATGTCATGATTCCAAGGTCCTGGGATTGAGCCTCACATTGGGCTCCCCGCTCAGCGGGGAGTCTGCTTCTCCCTCTGCCCCTCCCCCTACTTGTGTGCACACAGGCGCGCTCTCTCTCTGAAATAAATAAATAAAATCTTTTTTTAAAAATTTGGGGAAAAAATGAAGCTGATATATGCTACAACATAGATGAATTTGAAAACATGCTTAGTTAAAAAAAATCAGAAATATTGTATGATTCTATTTATATGAAATGTATAAAATAGGCAAATGTACACAGAATAAGGTATATTAGTCACTGCCAAGGGCTAGTGGGGAGGAAAGGGTGGAATTGGGGACAAATGAGGATTAACTGCTAATGAGTATAGGGTTTCTTTCTGAGGTGAAGAAAATGTTGTAAACTTGTTTGCTGCAATGGTTGCACAACTATGAATGTACTAAAACCCACTGAATGGTATACTTTAAAAGAATCAATTATACATATGCGAATTATATCTCAGTAAGGCTGTTGTATATATTTTTTAAAGATCCTAGCAGTGTTGGCAAATTTGCAAACATATAGTTGTTTATTATTTATATCATATATGCACTTATATAAGTATATATATGTATCTATGTATATAAGTATATAAGTGTGTGTGTATATATATACACACACACACTTCTTTCTACCATATCTTTTCCCTAGTTAATGCATTCAAGAGGTCACCAAAGACATAAGAAATTGTTTTTATAATATCTAGTTGTAGATGATGCAGAAAGGCTCTTAGACAGCAACCTATTAGTTATTAACAAGGTAAGTATGATATATGTTATATAGTTAATTTTCAAATATAGTTTAGTTTGTATTTAATGCAATCATAATGTTAACCTTTAGAGCAGAAGCCAGCATGGTCTAGAAGTTAGTGGTTCACAAAAATTCTCAAAAATTTTGTAAGAATTCTGGGAAGAAGGATGTGACAACAGCTAAAATTTTAAATCTCTGCCAATTCCCTTATAAAATCTGAGCAATTAGATAGCAAAATCAAAACCTCATGCACAAAATCCCAAAGTACCAGAAGGTGGGGATGAACCACCAATAAAGCTACAAGATCTATGTGGGTTTTACCATCTGTGTGGGAAGAAGTAGAGCACAGTAACAGGGCATTTGCCAGTCCACAGAACAAAAGAACTCCAAAATAACCAACAGGGACTTTCTATATTACAACACAGCAGGCAAAACTGAGAAAAATATGTAAAAAAAGAATGAGTTCTGCTCCTATTGTAGCATGTGAGTGAGAGGGTCCACAATAAACTCTTAAGGGCATAGAAACTCCAGGCACTAAAATGCTCAAAACTAATCAGTCAAAACTCCCAACCAGAACAAAAGCCACACCAAGAACCTGCTGAGAACAGGACCCAAACTGAAGAGGACAGGGGCAGTAGAAGAAATAAGAAACTCCAGATGAAGTGAGGAAGGAGAAAAGAGAGAGAACTTATAAAGCAAGGTGATATATTTTCAAACATTACCCAAAAACTGGAGAAGGATCTCTGTGTATTTAGAAAGGCTAATTAACTTCACATAAAAATAAGTATAAAAAATTAGTAAAAGAAAATGGTAGAACTGATATCTGATACAAAGTTATTGTGAGAAAAAAAGTGAATAGGAATAAAATAAATCTCTGAAGACAATGAAAACATACCACAAAGACTTGCCAACAAAACAGGTAAATGCTATAAACCACTACTTCAAAACAAGCTGAAAAGACTTTAAAAAGTTATACACAATACAAAAGTACACCATAAATTAGAATTAGAACAACCCCTAGAATTATTCATTCAGAGCTTAGATGATAAAACTCAGGAAACAATAAGAAATAAAAGAAAAAAAACAATTCAAAAAAGAAGACTAAACTAGAAGAAATAAGGAATTAATAAACTACAGATAACTTTGTGTAAGCAAAAGAGAATATTAAAAAGAGGAAAAAATTTTAAATTAAAAAATGAAAAAGACAAAAAATTAGAAAAAAATGGCAAATACTGAAAATAGTTAAAGAACATCCAACATACATATAATAGGAGTCCCAAAAAGGAAAAATAAAGCAAGGGAGTAAAACCAATAAAACAATAATTGGGGAAAACTTCTCTGATAAAAACATCTAAAGTCATATAATGAAAGGGCAAATCACATAACTAAGAATATTGACCCAAAATAACCAACCCCAAAATATATTCTAGTAAAATTAACCAAGCATCTAGGCAAAAAGATAAAACAACTTATAAATGAAAGAAAATTAGATTGTCATCAAACTTTGCTTATCAGTAGTATTTGCAGAAAACAATGGAACAACATATTTAGATATCCAAAGAAAGAAAATTTCAGTCAAGTATTTTGTATGCACCAACTAACTTCAAGCACTAAGTCCCCAGATGAACGGTTTTCAACATTCCAGAACTTAGGAGCATAGTTCCCACAAGCCCTTCCTAGAAATCTACTAGAGAACAAGCTTCAGGAATACAAAATAATTATAAATACATTGATATAAGGACTGATGGTGAGAACTAAATGTATAGTGACCTACAGAGATAAGACTAAATAACGATTAAAAGAAAGTGCATATATATAGTATATAATAATAATATGCTCCGACACTGTAGACAGATTCAAATATTTTTAAAATGGTGGGCTTCTTCTGGCTTGTCTTTTACTTGAAAAACAAATTATTGGTCTTCTCTTCCCTTTCCTTTTCTACCTTTTGGCAGCTGACACTTGAATGAAGGAAGCTTATTGGAACCAAGAGGGTAGCTATAGCCAAAAACAGGCCTGAGAATGGCATTACAAATATGGAAACAGAGGCTAGAATGAACTCTGTTGGACTGAAAGGGAGGTTTGTGGATGTTGCACAGATATGAAAATTAATAAAGATTAAATTACTATAAATGTGCATATGTCCATATACAAACACATATAACACACAGATATACACACACATACATATACACACATACATTCACACATACCTATATTTCTTAGCTCTGTCGACTGAGAGGCCCCAAAGGCAATGACAACCCTGTAGCAAGAAGCCTATCTAGTGTGTATATCTGACTTTCCGAGTACCATTGTCCACTGAAAAGAGGAAGAGCTCCTTGGAGAAATAGCTGATTCCCAGGACAATAAAATAAAAAGTGAACCCGAAAATTGTTTTGTGCCAGAAAGTAAGAAAGCTCAAAGAGTGATGGAGACATGTCAAAAAATTAAAGTCAAAAAGACGCAGGAGTCAGTTTGAAGGGACTCCTGACTAAATCTGAGGCAATCTGAGCATCAAAATTAAAAATGATAGCAATGGGGGTGCGTGGGTGGCTCAGGTGGTTGAGTGTCTGACTCTTGCTTTTGGCTCAGGTCACGATCTCATGGGTCATGAGATTGAGCCCACATCATCCCCATGCTCAGTGGGGAGTCTACTTGAGATTCTCTCCCTCTCCCTCTCCCCTCACTCACCCACATGCTCACTCTCTCTCAAATAAATCAATCTTTTAAAAACATGATAGTAGAAGAACCATGAGAGACGATGGAGTCTGAAAAACAAACTGAGGGTTCTAGAGGGGAGGGGGGTGGGAGGATGGGTTAGCCTGGTGATGGGTATTGATGAGGGCACGTTCTGCATGGAGCACTGGGTGTTATGCACAAACAATGAATCATGGAACACTATATCTAAAACTAATGATGTAATGTATGGGGATTAACATAACAATAAAAAATTAAAAAAAAAATAAAAAAAAATAAATAAAAACATGATAGTAATGGATTAAATAGGAATCCATGAATCCAAACTAATAAATAAAGTTGAATGCCAACTAATAAATTGTAGAAGGAATGACAGAATTAGAAAACCACCATTGACAACCATTAGAAATTTATTCAGGAAAGAATCATCGATGGACGCTTAAAGGAGTTGGGGAAGTTTGTTGGGGAACAGGACATTTACACAGTTTTAAGTATTTTCCCACAAAATATTTATTAATTACAAAGGGGAAACAAAGTAATTTAGAATGGAGAACCTGACAATCAGCAACTCAAACAAGTGATGAAAATTAGCATCAATCAATAAAGACCAGATCACTCCTGATATGTTATACTAAGAAAACAACATCACTTCTATGTATTCCTGCCAAAAATTCACATGAGGAAATGTCAAACCCAAATTGAGGGAAATTCTATAAAATAACTGGCCTGTACTCATCAAAAATGCCAAGGTCAAGAGAGAAAAAAGAAAAGATAATCTGGAGAATAAAACATGTCAAATAAATGCAACACGTGTCTTTTTTGTTATCAAAGACATAATTGGGAAGATGGGTAGAATCTGAAAGAGGCACATGCATTAATTTCATTAATTTAATGGTTGTACTGTGGTTATATAAGAGTGTCCCTGTCTTAGAAAATATACACTGAATTATTGAGGGGTAATGGGACATCATGTCTATAACTTACTCTTAACTGGTTCAGGAAAAAATATAGTAAGAACAAATTGTGCATGTATGCATGGGACGGGGGAGACAGCAGGGTAGGACAGAGGAAGGGCATGATAAAGCAAATGTAGTAAAATTTTATGAAATTGGAAGCCTGAGTGAAATACACAAGGGAAGTCTATACTATTCTTGTGACTTTTCTAGAAATTTTAAATTATTTTAGAATGTTAAAAAAACTTGAAATGGGGAGGGAAAATGGGAGAGTATAAGCTAAAAATTTTAACTTTTCAATAACTGTATTAGAGGAGTAGTATTGGTAATACTACTCTGAAATTATTATGTAAGTATATGATGTGGCAGAAAGCAAAAAAATAATTATGACATATTCTATCATTTACCATGGCCTTGAGAACCAGCATTACTACTGTGGGAGGAAGGAAATAGAAATATAAGCTAGAAAAAAAAAGAAATATAAACTAGAGAAATTTAACACCCCAAAGTGCTTAATTTGAATGAAAAGTAAAAGTATATACTCAAGCTGTTTTAGCTTCAGAAAAAAAAAGTTCTTTCCTAGTCTGTACACTGAAAAAGCCCAGAAATAATGAACAATCCAGTAGCTACAGCATCCTTAGTGCCAGATTGTAATGTTGAAACACCATTTTCCACTAAAAGAAACTTATTGGAGATATTTACAGATCTCTCACAGAAAATGTACAAGAGGAACCTGAAACATTCTGTTACACCAAACAGCAAGCCAACTATTAAAGACTATTGGGAATCTGTCTGTACTCAGGAAGTAAATGTGAAGGGGCTCCCTACTGGCCAAAGACCTAAAAAATAATACAGTTGACCCTGAACAACCCAGCAGTTAGGGGCACCAATCCATATGCAGTTAAAAATACCCATATAACTTTTGGCTCGCTAAAAGCCTAACTACTAATAGCCTACTACTGACTGGAAGGAAGCCTTACCAATGACATAAATACTTGATTAACACATATGTTGTATGTTATATGTATTATATACTGTATTCTTACAATAAAATAAGCTAGAGAAAAAAAAAGTTACTAAGAAAATTATAAGGAAGAGAAAATACATTTATAGTACTGTATTGTAATTAGCAAAAAAAAAAAAAAATCTGATTAGTGGATCCACACAGTTCAAACCCATGTTATTCAAGGGTCAACTATACTAATTAGCTGCTTTTGGGGAAAAAAAGGGAACCAACTCCGTTTCTTGAAAACTGATAAAAGCAATCAAGCACTTGTCTTTCCTGTATGAACTGTACCACTATGTAACCCCAAGACAGGAAACGGGAAATACCTCTTTATAGAAGTAGTTCAGCTAATAAATGAAGAATTTTTTAAAACTTGTGGAGCCAGATATGAAAATGATTTTATGTGTTTAGCATTTATAGGTGGACACCAAGTCCCTATGCATGCTAGTCAGAAGTTATCTGTACATTCCCTTTCATTCTTAGCATAAAATTATCTTCCAGTGTTTTTCTGGACATCATCCAGGTTAATAGCTAGATGCTGAATATTGCTGAAGCAGGATCATACTGTTGTTTTATATTTTCAACATCTTTATGATACTGAAAATTCTTCTACAATTTCATGCATAGGGGCTCTGCTTAACAATGGCTACGTGTGTACATGCACTCATACCAAACACTCTTTGCCTCCAAAGAGTGAAAATTTGGACAAGTTCCATTACCTCTGGGTCTCAATATCCAGTTTTGTCATCTTAAAAATGGACTCAGCAAAGCTTTCTGTATTAATTTCTGGAACCAATGCCTGAGAAGGTAATATGATTCAGTTCAAATAGTGCCAGAATTTAGAACACATTGGATTTTTCTGTCTTAGCTATCACATGAGATCTCATTAGCAATAATGTACAGTATTACAAACATTAGTTGGGCAAATATAGTACTTACAAACCAAATACAGTACTTATAAACTTATAAAACAGACTACATTTACTTTTGGTTTTCAAAATTATACAGTATCATTTTATGCCTTCACTTTCCACACGTATTGCTTTACTTTCGGGGTTTTGACAGACTCTGCATTTAAGAATACTCCGTATTTAGGACTGGTAAAAAAGTAAATACAGTATTAAAAATGTTTATGTGAATCATCCAAGATCTGAGAACCAAGATCTGTTTTTATTTCATAAGTTTCTACTGCACACCTGTTATATAGAATGTCCACTATTAGCTAAATCTAAAATAAGGATAAATAATTTGAAAAACAAATGGATGTTTTCCTCCTCTTCACAAACCAGAAACAGCTTTTATTTGTGTGATTATAAAAGTAATGTTTCTCAGCTCATTAAAAAAGACATAACAAAGTAAAAATCACTTATAAATCCCACACAAGAAAATCACTCAACCATTTTGGTATATTTGACTCTAGTTACTCTAGTTAGCTGTCGAGTTTTTTATGTATGCTTAAACAAAATTAGAATAATCTAAATATTTGATAGCTTACCTTTATTTAGTTCATAAGATATCATGTATTTCATTTTTTATCAATAAATATCAGTCCACATCATTTATTTATGTATTTATTTATTTATTTACATCTTATTCAGGACTACTGCAGTAGGGGAGTAATCAGGCTTAACTCCGAATTCAGCAAAGACAGCTGGGGATTTATGGCCAATGAGCAGGGTGAGGGGATCAGCAGATAGAAAATTATTGAGGCACATTATCATTTTTAATAGATGCATAGTATCTGAATGCAATGTAATTTATTTAATCGATTCCCACTGATGAACATTTACACTCTTTCCAAATTTTGCTAGTGACAATTTTTATATATACATTTTGCATACTTATCTGATTATTGAAAAGCTTCATTTGTGAGTAGCATGTTAAGCTATAAGATTTTCATTTAATTATTTAGCAAATCATCCTTATTGAAGGGAATAAAGTTATATAAACAGGTATCATTCCAGAAAATACAGGCTTATACATGCCAAAGCAAATACTGTCAGGTACCAGGGGAGTAAAAAGGATAATAAGATTAAAATGGTTCCTGATGGCAAAAGACTTTTTAATCTAGGAGAGGGACGGCTATATACACAGACAGCATAGCACGAGGAATGAATGCAGCAAAATAGGGAGAACCACATGTTAACTAAGCATGGAATGAGTAGTTGAATCTAAATGGAGAGCAATCCTAACTTAAAGCAATTATTTTCTGCTCAAACAAGTAACTAAAAATGACAGAAAAGAGACAAATATTATACTGTTGACGCCAAGGCAGTATCCAAATACTTTTGGCTTAGTAATAATACACGACATTCTTACAGCACTTAATAAAATATCTTTATAATAATCCCGTGAAAATTACAGATGAGATAACTAAGTTTCAAGAAAGGAAAGGAGAATCACAGGAACTGAGCCATTATTATGTCCAGCAGATACATCATATTTCATTCCTGTAGAATGTAAGCTCTAAGAGGACAAGGACTTATTATTCACTTACTCCGTAGCCACAAGGAAGTGTGGATTCAGCAAATGTGTGTTGAATAAATGTATCCCCATTTTAGAGATGAGAAAATTGAGGGCCCAAAAAATAGTTACATATGCAAGGTCACACAACTATAAAATTAAGGTTCAAAACTAAATTCAGTATTCCTTCTTTAACTATAAAACACTTTGGCTATTAGCTGAAATTTGGAGATCATTTTATAACCCTTAATTCAATGTTATGGAATATTTGTTCTGAATGTATAATTTGTACTCGTCACTAAAATTTAATTAAGTCAGAAATAGAAAGAAAATGGAATTGCCTTAAAAGGAACAGGTTGGCTAATACTCCAGATGTGTAATGACAGTTTGAAAAGCTTTATTTTACTATTTTAAGTGAGGCAAAAGAGGGACAGAACTTTGAATTTTTTATTAGATTTAAATTTTAAAATAATGTATAAAAAAAGGAAAATTCTATACATATATCTTTCACATGAGGGAAAAAATAGAGTACTATTTTAATTGTTATTGTGCAGATAGATGCTGCAAATTACACATGAGTTATCCATTCATTAAAGCACACAGGATGGCCTTTTTTGAAGTTGTAGGCCACAATTTAGTTCAAGTTACTAAGAAATTCTTGAAAACAATCAAAATGCTTTTCTTCGAAAAAAACCAATCTATACTAATTGCCCCCCAATTAGTATGAAACACTGAAGTTAATACTAAGTAAAAAGCAATGTAAAACATTAAAACAGTGAGATTGTATCCCTCTGTGAAAGTCCAAAACATATCAATAATTCAATAAATATACAGTTTAACTAAAAAGTAATTTACTTTTCTGCCTGCTGACATTATTTTTCCAGAATATGTAGTAGCTAGTCATACATATCAATCCTTTTGAACATAAACCAAACTCATAGAATGAAAATATTTGAATATTTGTAAAATTCAATTCACTTAGAAGTCCACTGAAATAAATGATCCATAAAATAATATCCTCAACTAAAAACATAGAAAGCAACAATGTCCTAGATCCATTTGAAGATCAAGCTTTTCCTCAAGGAAAACTCTTGCCAACTTTTTTAAGTGTTTTATCAATCAAACTGCTCACCTGGCAAAAATAAAATGTAAAGAGGATAAAAATTCTGGAGTTTAGTTAGAATTTACTCTCACATTTTCCCATTCACTGTATAAGAATAATGAAAATCAATATGCAATGTTTTCTTTTGCCTATGTTAGTATGAAAACACATCCAGAGGAACCTTCAGTCAAAACCCTGAGGCATAAGAATTTATTAGTAATCTAGAATAGGAGAAATTCAGGGATAAAATTTTAAAATTTCATTTTAACCACTAGCTTCACTTTCTTTCTACACCAATTATTTTCTCAGGACTTACACAAATGTTCTAGACCTTTTCCTCCCCTCCCTCCTACCATTAAACATCTTCTGAGAACATTCTATGTAAAACACACTCTGCTAAGTATTTGAGCGTAACTTTATTTCAGCAAAGCTCACCTCAACCCTGGGATGAAATCTTAATTTCACAACTAAAGAACACTTAGAGATGCTAAGTAACTTGTCCCTGGTTACAAAACTGTCAGAGGTAAAGTATGCATCTGAACTAAGATTTTCTGACCACACCACAACTGTAAACTATCACTTTCCTTGGTAATCACAGACTGCCTTTACAAGACATTGTACTATTAATTTTCACTGTTATCTTTCTTAATGTTTTCTATGTTCATGTCTTTAAGAGCAACAACTGTGTTGTGCTTTTATATCTTACAGTATCCTTTAGCAGACTGATTCAAATTGCTTATATGATAGGGGTGCCTGGCTGGTTCAGTCCGTAGAGCACGTGACTCTTGATCTCAGGGTTGTGAGTTCAAGCTATGTTGGGCATAGAGCTTAGTTAAGAAAAAAAACACTGAAAGAATAAAGTTTCTCAATGAAGCATTAAACAAACAACAAAAACAACAAATTGTTTATATAAGAATGACAAGCTACAAGTTTAAAGCTTCTCAGAGCTTCACACTTGTTAAATAGAAATGATACCAAAAAATTGAGTGCTTACTGTTAAATGCATTCCATATATTAATTCCTTTAATCCTCACAAGAGCCCCATGAAATCGGTACATTATTGTCCCATTTTGCAGATGAAAGAGCAAAGGCTAGAGAGGTTTATGCTACTTGCCCAAGATTAAGATTACAGCCAGTAGGTGGAGAAGATAGGCTTCAAAAGCCAAGGCATTCTGTCTTGAGTGGTTACTTGCTTAATGTTAAAACTGTCCCTCTAGTACTAGATAATGGTTAAAATGAAATCATGTATTCATACTGTATGCAAATTTTAATTATGGGCAATGATTTCTTGAATATGACACCAAAAGCACAGGCTTAAAAGCAAAAACAGACAAATGAGACTACATGAAGCTTAACAACTTCTCTACATCAAAGGACACAACCAGCAGAATGAAAGACTTCTTACAGAATGGGCGAAAAAATGTGTAAATCATATGATAAGGGGTTTATATCTAAAATATATAAAGGACTTCTACAACTCAACCACAAAACAAATAATCCAATTAAAAAATGGGCAAGGGTGCCTGGGTGGCTCAGTCCGTTAAGCATCCAACTCTTGATTTCAGCTCAGGTCATGATCTAAGGGTCATGGGATAGAGCCCCACTCAGGCTCTGTGGTCAGCATGGAGTCTGCTGGAGTGTCTACGTCTCCCTCTCTCCCTCTGCCCTTCCCCCCACTTGCACACACACACACCCCCCAATAAGTAAATAAAATCTTTAAAAAAAAAACTACTTTCTGTCAATCACCTGAGTTCTACTCTCAACTCAGCACCTTAATAATAATAATTAAGTTATTTTTAAAAAATGGGCAAAGGACTTGAATAGACATTTCTCAAAGGTGATATAAATAAGTCAACAAGCATATAAAAATATGCTCAACATCACTTATCATTAAAGAAATTGCAAATCAAAACCACAATGGGATATCACCTCACACTTTTCAAAATGGCTACTATCAAAAACAAACAAAAAAGTTTTGGTGAGGATGTGGAAAAACTGTAACTCTTGCACACTGTTGGGAATGTAAAATGGTACAACTGCTTTGGAAAACAGTATAGTAGTTCCTCAAAAAATTAAAAACAGAACTGCCAATATGATCCAGCAATCCCATTTCTTGGTATGTATCTGAAAGAATTGAAAGCAGGAGAAACTTGCAATGTGATACTTGCACACCCACGTTCATAGGAGCATTATTCACAATAGCCAAGATATAAAAACAACCTAAATGTCTACTGGCAGACGAATGAATAATGAAAATGTGGGGGGGGGGGTGTAAAATGAAATATTATATAGCCTTAAAAAAGAAAATCATATCACATGCTACAACATGTACTTAAAGGAATTATGCTAAGTGAAATAAGCCAGTCAAAAAGACAAATACTGTATGATTTCACTTACATAAGGTATCTAAAGTAGTACAATTTTAGAAAAATAAAGAATGGTGTTGCCAAGGGCTGGCAGGCAGGGAAAATGGGGAGTTGTTTTGTTGGTATAGAATTTCAGTTCTGTAAGATGAAAAATTCCAGAGATCTATTACACAACAGTATGAAAATGGTTAATACTACTGACCCATATGCTTAAAAATGATTAAGTAAATTTTGTTACCTATTTGTGCCACATTTTAAAAAAATATTAACTCTTTTCTTTCACTTCCTTTTCCTGTCCTCTCTGGTAAAGTATTCAACAGCAGTGTAATAAAAATGATAAAGCAAAGAATACAACAATATAAAAAAATTGAGAAAATAAAACAGCCTCACGTTCTTATTAACTTATCATTAATTTTCTTAACCTAGAAATACCTTAAACCTCCAGTGAAACAGTATTCTATTGGCAAGACTATAGAGCATAGTGGTTAAAGGCTTTTTGGAGCTGAAAAGCTCAAGTGCTATTCTGACTTTGCTACTAATTACTCTGTGACCTTCGGTAAAATATTTTCATTCATTCGCTCATTCATTCATTCATTCATCAAAAAATGTTTACACATGGGTAAACCCGGCTAAACGAATTCCATCTCTACATAGGACTGTTCTGAGGAGTAAATGAAATAATTCATATAAAACACTAGGCACAAGGCCTGGCACTTTAAGTGTTCAGTAAATGTTGGCTATTATTATTACTTTAAAGCCTCCAGAGCAGGACCTGAACAGAGCGAATTCAACTCAAGTCAGTCCAGTACACCATTCCTTAGTGATTTGCCTAATTAATCGATAATTATGGTGTTATCAAATCCGATACTATTTAGGAAATCATTGCTGACTCTATCATTCTTGCCAAATTTGTGCTCTTCTCTTCTAAAAAAAACTCTCTACCAGGGAAAAGCAATGTCATCTCAGGTATTCGAAATGTTTGCTTTGGGAATAGTGTTCCACCCCAAAGGTGGTGGAATGGAGACCTGTACATGAGCCATTTGAGTTCCCCATTCCTCTCACTTCATTAGGGGCCTAGGCCTTATTTGAGGGTGAAGATGCGGTGGGAGGGGGCCACATAACCAAACAGCCATATATATAAAGCCCCACTCAGGTAAGACGGGGCCAGAGAAATCTCCTGGCAGAATGACAGCTAAACCTTTACAAAAAGGACCGGAGAACCGGCAACACTCGTCTGTCAGCTGAGAGGCGGCATCTCCAAGGCAAGCTAGTGCAGAGGGAATCTCGGGCAGCCCATCCCAGGCCCGGCCCGGGACAGTCGGGGCCGGGGCGGGGGTGTGTCGGGATGCTCCTCCCGGGGCCCTGCGGCGGGCTCTGGCAGGCCGGGGGTCCCGCCGGTTCCCGGAGGGGCGATGGTGGGGGCAGGGGCGGGCTACGCGGCGGTCTGGGGACCCGGCAGGTAGGGAAGGAAAGGACAGTGAGGGCCTCACCGCGGGCCGAGGGCAGCGGGTAGAGTTTCTCCGCCTTCTGCAGGAAGCGCTGGGCCTTCTCACGGTTGCCGGCGTTGAGGGCCTCCCGGGCGATCTCGACACATTTCTCCGCCTCATCCCGGTTCCCCTCCATGGCTTGCGCTTTCTTCCGTTTCCTCCGGTAGCGCAGCTACTGGGGGACGGACGCCGCGGCCGCGGCGGAGGCGAGCCGGCCCGGGGTGGGGGCGTGCGGTGGCGAGCGGGGAGGAGAGCAGGGGACCGTGGCGGCGGCGGCGGCCCGGGCGGACGGGCAGGCTCACAGCTCCGCCTCCTCGCGGCGGCCTCCCCGCCCCCCGCGGGCCCCTACGGCGCGAGCCGCATCCCTCCGGGCCCCAGGACCGAGCTCCCGGGCCTGGGAGTCGCAGCCGACTCGGCTGTCCGTGCGCGGCACCGACACGCTCGGAGCCGACCCACGTGGTGGGGGGGGGGGGGAGTAGGCGGGCGATACCAGCCCTGCTGCCCGCCGGGGTATTCCGTCGAGGTAGGGACTCCGCCTCCTGCCTTAGCAGCGCCGTGGCCCCTGACCCCCCAGCGCGGCCAGCGCAGCCGGGAGCCCGCCTTCCGGGCGGCCGGGGCGACAGTTGGGGCCTGGGGACGCTCGTTTACAGGAAAAATCCCAGGGATCGAAGGGCCCGCCTCTCGGCCCCCTCAGCCTTGGGAGATTTCGGTCAGGTGAGCACCGCGCTGTCAGTCTCTATGAAGCGCTTCCGGCACAGGTGTTCAGAAGCACATTAGAGCGTCGTTTGACCCTAACCACGGTACTGTTTTATTTCCTTATTTCAGCTACACACCATTTTCCTGACCCACATTCCATTAAATTGTCTCTCGGTACATCCAGAAGGTACGAACACTTTATTTGCAGTTTGCAAACTATTCTGGTGAAAAGCCCTAGTCCTAATCCTTTGTGATCAAAACAAGGCAGGAACCACCTTTTCTTAATGTATTAGCATCACAGAAATGACTTGTTGGATTTTCTCCCTTCTCCCATTTTCATGGCACTTCCTCGTGAAATGCTGAACCATGTCATGTTGGGTCTCCTTGGTGGGGGGGGGGAAGGGACCACTTACTGCTTGGTAAGGACATCCAAATTTTAAAAAATTAGGACAGGAACTTCCCGCAAAGCAAGTGTCAAAATGGTCCACTCAACCCAACCAAAAAATACTCGTTTTTTTCACAATGTTCAAGCAAGCTATTGTTAGCATGCAAATATGTAACTCAGGACTTGCAAAGAAATAGACACTCTTCTGGAAAATGGGAATTGCACGCAGCTCCCCGCCCCCAATGTTAACTACTGAAAAATTTAATTCAAGTAGACTTCAAAACACTGTAGTGCATGAAAAAACCATTATCTCCAAAGTCTAAACTGAAAGTTCCCTCTGTGGAGGTAGCTATAATGCCCTCTCCCCCTCCCCAAATCCACCACAGCAATAGCCCACCAGTGTGATGCCATCACACAGAATAAGCACAGCCAACAAATTGAGATGGTCAGCTTAGCCTAAGAAACAGCAACTTGCCCCACTGCAGCTCCTGCCAACGTTTTAAAATTTTTAATACCTCATTACATAATATTAAAAAAAAAATTACACTTGGGTCAGCTGACTTCATCTACCAAGTTCAATTTCAAGAGAAGAAATATGCTTATGTGACTGCTGTATGAGATACCTACTCAAAAGAAAGGAATTCCCATTACAATCAAGCAAATTTAAAACACAACTAAGTTTGGGATATGACCTTTATTGAGCTTATCCACTGGAGTGGAAATAATGTCTGTACAAAACCAAATGTTTGTTACTATAACTTCTGCATCACAATTAAAATCCAAACAGTTTTTTAAAAACAGTCAACTCAATCAAAACCCACTACTTCAGAATCAATAGCTTCTTTGAAGCCACAGTAACACTTAAATATGGTTAAGACTCGAATGCAGAAATTTGGTTGGTTGGAAAGCTAATTAAACTTCCAACTTGCTCAAATAGAATTACAAAAAGGCAAAATTGTGTTTTTCACAGAGATACAGTCCACTGGAATCACCAACACTGGACAGCTGTTAAGAGTATTTAGAGTCCTGAGATAATAAGGAATCCAGGCATCCTTTAAACAGTCTTCTGTTGTCCTTTCTTCCCAATCAGAGATTTGTGGATGTGTGGAATGACACCTAGGAGAGGAAGAGGGATTAATTCTACTTTTCAATATATATATTTTAAAAATCACACAACACTTAAAACCAAGACAGTTTAATGTTCAACTTGGAAAATGTCTTTAAATGCAAAGCTCAAGTATGTAAAAATTCATTAAGTTATATACATGAATCAAATATAATAATGCAACCACACTGAATATCAGTGAAAATAGGCCTTCTGCACTAAAAATTAATAACAAGAACTACACAATTTCTTCTACAAAGAAATAAAATTTTAGTATTTACATACCACCACCGGCAATTGTAGCCTTGATGAGAGAGTCCAATTCTTCATCTCCACGAATAGCAAGTTGCAAGTGACGAGGGGTAATACGCTTTACCTTCAAGTCTTTTGATGCATTTCCTGCCAATTCAAGTACCTACAAGGCAGATTCTAATCAATCTCCTTACAACTTTCCTTAAAGCCAAAGCCCAGAGAGTAGAATCAAATCTTCATGCAGGTAAATCTACCAAATGACGTCTTCCCCTACTAACTGAATGGCAACACATGCAAAAGGGGGCACGCAATTTTATTTCCAAGAGCAGCAAACTCAACGAAGCTCAGTAAGATTCCTTAATGAACACCAGCCCCCTCTAGCGTTCTCAGAAGCTTCTAGCCGCGTTTAGGGCCTGGGAGTTTTTCTTGCATCACTTTCCTCCTTCCCTCTCGCTGCCTACCCCCCCCAACCCCCCAAACCTTTCCCAGATTATAGGCGTACACCCATTTACCTCTGCGGTGAGGTACTCCAGGATGGCTGCGCTGTACACAGCGGCAGTCGCGCCCACACGTCCATGACTGGTCGTCCTAGATTTCAGGTGTCGATGAATACGGCCCACCGGGAACTTAATTTTAAGCACACAAACATAAATGCACAAAGGTGTTACAGTCAAAGACGGTAATATTACACGCGCGCCAAACCAAGGGGCATGGACGCTGGTGCAGCAACGCACCCCAGCATCGACACACGTGATCGCCCCCCCTTCGATATTTATCGTATCGGCTAACCAAGTCGCGACACCGCATCACCCACGCAAAGACGAAACGCCCATCCAGAGCGATGATAAACAAGAAAAAAGGTGGAAAGAAAAACGCCACAATTCCCAGACTGCACGAACAACCACTGACCTGCAAGCCGGCTCTCTGTGAGCGGGAAACCGCCTTTGTCTTGGCCTTTCCGGAGTCCTTCCCAGCCTTACCGCCAGCCTGCGGCGCGCACACGCCCGCGAGCGAAGGAGGAACGGGGAATATAGAATTACCAGGGCGGTGTGCCCCTCCCCCACCGCGGCGCGGCCCAGGCGCGAGCGCGGCCCCGTGCCCAGCCGGGGTCTCCGGCCAGCCGCGCGCCGCAAGGGCGACCCCGCCCGCCGGCCCCCCGCTGCGCGCCCGCCGCGGCCGCGCGCCTCCGTCCGCCCGCCGGCCCCCAGCGGCGCTGCGCGCGCCACCCAACCGTCGCCGCCCGCCGCGAGATCGGAGGCTGCTCCGCTCGCCGCCGACAAAACACCTCCCCCCGCTCTTCCAAATCCTGTCTCCGCGCGTTCCCAACCGTCGCCACTTCACCCCCATCTCCCGTGTGTAACGGGTTTTTCTCCCATCGGCAAAAACCCGCGAAGTCTTCGAGCGCCTCCGCGAAGTTTACCATTTCGAATTCTGCTGAAGCTCAAACAAGCAAGGCAGAGAAAGGACTAATCAGACAGCCAGCGAGATCCCACCGCCTACTCCTTCGTCGCACCGCGATTCAAACTGCGCTGTCTCCCGCCTTCCCCGCTCCCTTTATACTGCTGAATGTTCCCTCATCCGGGAACTCGGATTGCTCATCCCACCAATGGCTGCCACCCGCCCTCGGGACGCGTCCTTGAGGCCTCAGCCAATGAACAAGCGAAGAATAGGGTGGAGGGGCGGGCACTCCGCAGCTCGAGCCGCTATTGGGGCGTGGGGAAGGAGGTGGGGGGAGGGCGGAGGGATGGGAACTGAGGAGAAGAAGGGCACGGCGGCGGGAGGGAAGAAACAGAGCGAGCTACGCTGCGGGAGCGAGGAGACCCGCCGGCTGTGGTCACGTGCCTGGGAGGAGGAGCTGAGAGGCTGGCTCAGGGGAGGGGCACGCGGTGGCGCCCCCGGTCTCCCAGCCTGATCCCGGAGGCTTCGTGTTGTGGCCTCCGGATCTAGCTCACCCCCTTCCCCCCCACCCCACCGCGCTAGCACCCCGACCAGAGCGCTTCGAAAGGCGAGACCCGCTGGCTCACAGCCTTTTTTCCGGGCCCCGGGGCACCCTCTTCCCCGCCCCCCTCCATCCCCAGCGTCTCCTCTGGTCTGACAGGTGGCGCGTACGCGTCGAGTGAGACTAGCCCCCACTCCTCCGTGAACCACACACAGGCTTAACAGAGATTTCGTGTTTCTTCCCCATAGGCAAATCCCCAGCCTCCGACTGATCGCGACCCGCTGCTCCCATGTCATCTTTAGCTGTATCTCCCAAATTTTCTTTCCTCACCACTTTTGAAGCCACCCGAGAGATAGTTCCACGGGAACAAACGGTGGAGCAAAGTCACCTCGCTGGTCACAAAAGACCTTTTGGTCTACGCACGGAGGGCTTGGGGTGAGGCCGTATTCTTGAATCAAATCATAAACCGTATTTTTCTGGAGACTACATATCAATGGGTTGTACTTATAGCCTGGTATCTAAAGTTGATTTAGTGAAACCTGAAAGCCATTATGTGTCAACTTTTCTATACAAAACATTTTGCTACATGACAAATGTTCGATAAATGTCAGTGGGGTAACTCCTAAAATGATTCACAGTTACAGATGGTCCATGTAATCAATTGCAAATGGTGGGCTTAGAAAATAGTCCTGTACACAGAGTACTATCATAATGCCAGCTACTTAGTCTTCCAACTAGTAGATTAATAACACCTGTGTGCATCTCCAGATGCTTGTGGTGATGTAAATCTTTTATAATTATAGTTATTACACTTTAACAGTATTTCTGACATGAAGTAATTTTGAAATATGTATTAGGTACTTTAGATTGGGTTTCAGTTTGAAAGATGTTATCAAATTAGAGGACTTCTCTATTTCTGGGAGATAAGTTCTAGAGAAGAGATCCCCAATAATTTTGATACTAAGGTTTATTATTTCCTCCCCTTGAAACTGAGGAATTATTCATGATGTCATCAATAGAAGAACTAATCAGTTCCCCCACCGAATTGATATAATGACAGTAAAAAGCTGTGAAGCCTGATGTAATAGTTAACCTAGGCTCCACTGGGCCTTTCTGATAAACAACTCACAAGCCAACATTAATACCTTTTCCGGTTTAGAGACTATGTTCTCTTTGTTATGAGGCCCATCTTAAGGAATTCATTGTTGCCTCGCTGAATAGAGTTTAATAGAATGAGCTCAGGAACGGTAGAAATAGATTCTGCTCTTCTTTCTTGCTATCATCATAGTCACTAACCTTTTGGAACTTCCAGTTCTTCTATGAAAAGGGTATAGTACCACCTATTTTCTTTTCTTTTTTTTTTTTTAAAGATTTTATTTATTTATTTGACAGAGAGATAGGGAGAGCAGAAACACAAGCAGGGGGAGCAAGAGAGGGAGAAGCAGGCTTCCCGGCTGAGCAGGGAGCCCGATGTGGGGCTCGATCCAAGGACCCTGGGATCATGACCTGAGCCGAGCTGAAGGCAGCCACTTAACGACCGAGCCACCCAGGGGCCCCAGTACCACCTATTTTCACGTGGTTGTTGAAAGATTAAAGGAGAGGGTATTCGATGTACCCTTTAGCATGTGTTTGTCACACAGTAAGCATTCAATCATAACTATGATTATCTTTTACCCTGGACCCTGGGGAAGGGTGAAATAAAGTATCTTTGATTCCTAAGCATTTTTTCCTGTCTAGTACATTGTCTTCCTTTGACATGAAAGTGGCAAGCCTGAAACCTGCCCAAGTATGCACAACCAAGGCATCCATCCTCTAAACTAAAATCCTAAATTGGTTTAATACATTCCATGGTTTTCCTCTTCCTCATCCTCCCCAAATTCATCATATAAAGATGATTACATTAAGAGAAACCTATGTGTTTGTTTACAGTGGTGATTAAACCAAGGCTATAGTTTTAAATTCCCAATTGCCCAGTTATATACTTCCCATGACCACAGATTTCATACACTTAATTCATAAATACAGGGTGTAGGTTACAAAGAAGATCAGCTGAGTCTACTCTACCCCAGTCCACGGCCATTTCAGGAAAAACAATCAAAGGTCATGGGGCCCAATATATCTTTTAATACAGTACTAAATTTATTTTTTCTATACCTAACAGTCCTCAGAATGTTTGGAAACTTGCTTTTTTAAAATAAAAAATCGAGGGTCTTTTTTTTTCTCATATCCTTCCATTACCTATTGTTGGTCTTTAAGATTTACTGAGTAGAGAGAGGGAGTCTATGTGTTGATATGTTTTCCCAAATAAGATTTCACCTATATTAGTATTTTATAACTTATCCCACCAGCTAAACTGTAAATACTGTGCATCATAACGCATGATGCATAATCCCTCCCTAATAAAGGAATAGAAGTGATATATGCCAGGTTGGTGCTGCCAGCCTGTTAGGTAAACTAGAACATAGTCATTAAGTTGTACTATGTGCCAGGCAACATGCCAAGCAATCGCAGTTGGGAGACAGGATATGTAGAGTTTAGGTTCTTCCCTTGGTCTAGCTGAAAGGATTAGACAAGGAGGAAAATTTAAACAATGCTCTAATCATTAAGACCCTATTAATAAGGCTGTTACAAAATAAGTTCCTGATTGGCTGCCAAATCAACAGTTTCTCTAAAGGACAGAGACAACGGTGGGCTGGAGTGTTTTGAAGAGTTTATGTTTAAATGGACACAGGGAGAGTTTAACTAGACTGGCAGGCTGGTGTAAGGAAGCAGCAGCTAGAAGGTAGGTGTGGAAGAGATTCCTGGTCATATCTCTTTATCTATTTTCCCAACTTCTTGAGGAATAGCACTTTCAATTTTTAGTGGGATACTTGCTCATCAGAATATAAATACATTTGGCCAGAAAAATAAGTTTTCACCAAAGGGTGTAAGCAGCAGTAGGCACAACATCCAGGATATTTCCTTAAAAAAGACAAGCCTTTTTCTTCTTCTTGAGGACTGGAATGAAAACAGAGTTGGAAAGCCATTTTGGACCATGAAATGAACTTGGGAATATAGGTCACACATGAAGGAATAATGAGATAGAACAAGCAAGTGATACTATGGAGTATCAAATCTGCCCTGGATCTCTCTGAACTTTTACATCTATTTTGTTTGAGTCACTTTTATTTTGGATTGTCTGTCACTTGCAGCTGAACCTGATCTTAACCATTACAGTAAGTCAACATCCTAAATCTTGGAAAAAGATAGCCGACTTTACCCTGAGGAACTGAGAAACCAATTAATACTTCTGAGAAGGGAAAATACAGTGTTCATTGATTTTAGGATACTAATCTAGCATGAGGTATAAGGCAAATCATAAAAGGGAAAATTTTTGTTAGAAGCCTGGCAAAGATGATGTATGTCACTTAGGGATAAAGCCTAAAGCCAGTCTAACACTGTAACCAGGAGAAGGATGTAAAACATCCTGAAAGAAGAATCAATAAGATTCAGTAACTGACTGGGTATGACATTTGGGAAGGCATGGGAGGTGGACACAAATAAATGAAAGGGCATAAAAGAAGATACCTAGATTTTTAGATTGGTGGTCTGGGATATAAAGTAGCATCTAAAGAAATGGGGAGGGGTGCCTGGCTGGCTCAGTTGCTGGAGCCTGCAACTGTTGGTCTTATGGCCATGGATTTGAGTCCCGCCATTGGGTGTGGAGCCTACTTAAAATAAAAAATTAAAAAAAAAAAAAAAAAGAAATAGGGAAGCCAAGAGGGTGGATGTGAATGGACAGAGAAGAGAAGAACTAAGTTAGGAAAGTTATGAAATATTTAAGTTGACATTAGAGGAATTCAAGTGGAATTTTCAAGTAGGTACGTTGGAAATAAGGGCAGGAGCTTGTGAAAAGAAAAGGTTTCAAAGATATATCCCACAGAGCATACCTAACAAAAAATTTAGATAGTGATGTCAGAACCGTTAAAAGATAAACTGAGGCATATTAAAAAGTGTAAGAGTTTATTGGATCAAAAATTGATTGGAATTGGGCAACGCCAAACCAGAAATAGCTAGGGGCCCTCCACTGACAGGAGCTGGGGAAAAAGACTTACGTAGAGAAGGTGTGGAAGCAAAGAAAGGAAGTGATTTGATTGGCTATAGCTTAAAGCTTAGTTGACTATTTGTTCTTAGTTGTGTTATGTTTCTAGTTCATAACTTGGAGGCATTTATAGGCTTAGGTTTTGTTGGCTGAGGTGACATTAGAGCCACCTCACTGTAATGGTCTCCTTGTTTATTTAATTGAACACACCGGATGACAACATCAAGGAAAACCGTGAACACAATTGAGAGCTAAAGAGCAGCCAAAGGAAAGGACCCAAAGAAGTGAAGTGTGTGTGGTGTCTCACTGGGCATAATGATTCCATACTACACTAGAAAATTCCCCATAGTTACAATATCTAACAAGATGATGTTCAAAACATTTCCACAAGTGTATTGCTAGCTCTGGGAAATGAACATTAATCAGTTTTTGATCCTTACTATTCTGTTTACCAAAGATGATGATGTTGCCAGAGATTCTGAGACTAAATCTGGTTTTATCTAAACTCTTGGTTGTTACATAAATTTCTTATGCCCAATGTTACAAGGCATGGGTAACTAAGACAAGCTCATTGGCTAACTTCTCTAAGTGTGAAATTCCACATAGTTATCTTAGTATGAGAGGGAATCCAAATGCCATCTTCATCCTGAGGAGGAAAGGGAAACACTACAAAAAAAAAAAAAAAAAGACAAGAGTCTAAAGCCATGAAATTTATACTTCATACCCCTCCACAAACTCAACCCCAGGGCAAAAACCATATGAAAGGGGTGGCCATCACATCCATTGTTAAAACTTTGTAGAGATAAGTGTGACCCCACAGTCCTCTCAATTGGACGGAAATGGTTCAAGAGAAACATCTAAAGGCTTTTCCAGACCCTTACATTTTCCCAGCTTTGTTTTGTGTGGTGTGTGTGGGGTGGGGGAGCAGTTTGAAACTGTTTATTAGCACAGAACAACCCAGGTAAAGCTAACATACAGCTAACTATCTGAGAATCATCTTGTTAGCTATTGCAATTGCTTAAAGGAGATTTCTGAATGAAAATCCTCTCAGGAGAGAATTTAATTAGTGCCTTTGACCATACATACCTGTGACTGTCTCTGTCTTAAACAAAATATGTAAACTCTCTAACTAAACAACAGTATTTAAGACATCAGTGTTATTCTTTCTGGATGAATACTGTTTTCATTGTCTTCTAGTGTCCTGATGTTTCATGAAATAGTCATTTATGTCTTCAATAAGCCTTCTCTACTGCTCAGAATCTCAGCAGGAAACAGTCTGAGACAATCTCTTCCTCCATTAATAGATTAATCCAACAACTCTAGGCAAGAGCTGTCCAGGTCATTTATCATATTTCACCACAGGATATGGAAATTTACATGCTGGCTCTTTGTTTAGATTTTTATTTCCTGTTTTAAAATTAAAACAGTGTACTCATGTTAAATCTCAAAAATGAAACAAGTCACTTTTTCTGCAAAATAAGCTGACAATTCAGGAATTTTACAAAATATGTAAGGAGAGGGAAAAGTCTGACAAATCAGTGTTATTATATATATATATTATAATGTAGAAGTACTTGTGTCACATCACTGATTTTGTAATGTTGTAAAACTTTTAATCTGCAGAAAGGGTTTTTTCCAATTAATGAATATTACGAATTACAGAGCACTTGAAGATAAACACAGTATCTTGAAGATAAATACTTATATGATATAGATAAATATAAATATATAACAAATTTATAATATTTTCACATATGAATATATATAACACTCCAAGTGGTTGCTAAACATATTGCCTAGGAAAAATACCAGTAGATTTGCTTTAAAAAAAATTTCTATAATTACATTAATGATTTGTAAATGTATCAAAGCTCAAGAACTTTTAAAATATGTATTTGAAAATTTCTGTATATTATGTTCTCTGTTAAGTTGGTTTATGAACATTCTTTATGGATAAGTCAAACTGTAATTCAATTTCCAATGACCTATCAAAAATTTCAGATGAACAGGATCTGAAATATTGAGGCTCTACTCTGGGTTGGTTGCCTGTGGTAGTCTGATTGGCTTGAAAAACTGGGGGGCATGACTTGAAGCCGCTTCTACAAAGCAACACATTTTTATTCAGACTGCCTATTTTGGAGGTGGCCAAATCTTTCCATGTCACCTCTAGGTACCAAAATTTTACCTTGAATGATAGCTTATGTAAAAATAGAGACATTTGTAAGATTGCACCTGTCATAAGCTCCCTCGTTCCATCTGCTGCACACACTTCATAAGGCTGTCTTGAAAGGACACAGTGCCTTTTCACTGACGTGATCTTTATATGGGTTTTAGATTTGTATATAGACATTTGAGTAAATACACTGAAGAATATGAGGTAGGTAATCAGAGCCCAGAATGGCAGAGACTGGCTCATTGTTCACCAAACTCATTTCTTCTTCCCGAGCATTCCACTAGAACTCCTGCTCCCTTGCCAGGAGGGTTGGCCATGTGATGGATTCGTGTCAAGGTGGTGGAAGTGGAATGTGTCATTTCTACATCAAGTCTTCTAAAAAGTGAGTGTGCCTTCTCCACTCTCCTTTTCTGTATGTGAGGGTTGTACACAAAGCAGGAGACTCCAAAGAAAGAGAGGATTTTAGATTCTCAAGATTGATCATTACAAAAGACCACCTGCCAACTCAAAACACCAGACCAACACTTTTATTGTGTTGTCACCACAATTTTGTTTGTTTCTTACAGCAGTTAGCCTTCTTTATACACCTAGCTTACAGCCACAAAACAATCAATTGTAAACAAACGTGTTTTTGAGAGATCTATACCTCTGTGGCCCATTGTTATTAGACTCCTCTCATTTGCTAAAACTATACAATAGAAAGAGTTTTGGCAAACATTCCCTACTAAAGAATTCTTGTTTCCATTATTCCCTACTTTTAAAAAAGACCGTACATTGAAAAATACAAAATAACTTATGCACAGGTTATTTATTGTGGCAGTGTTTGTAATAGCAAAAGACTGGAAATAACCCAGATTATCATTAACAGAGAACATATCAATAAACTGATACATCGACATAATGAAGTAAGATGGAGCTGTAAAAAGGAATAAGGAAAGGGATGCCTGGATGGCTCAGTCAGTTAAGTGTCTGCCTTCAGCTCAGGTCATGATCCCAGGGTCCTGGGATCGAGTCCCACATCAGGCTCCTTGCTTGGTGGGGAGTTGCTTCTCCCTCTGCCTGCCACTCCTCCTGCTTGTACTCTCACACTCTCTCTCTCTGGCAAATAAATAAATAAAATCTTAAAAAAAAAAAGGAATAAGGAAAATCTCTATACACTGAAATATAGTGATCTTCCAAATATATTATTAAGGGAAAGAAAGTGCAGAATACGGTATCTAGTATGTTATGTTTTGTGGAAAAATTTGCATATTTGCTCATATATGCAAAAAAGAAACAATAGTGGATGAATAGACCAAAAATTAATAAAAACTATTATAGTGAGAAGGAGGGAAGAAAAGACGGGGATGGAAGCAAAACTTGTTTCACAATTTTTACCTTGGGGTGTTATAACTATTTTTATATAATTAAAAAACTCTAATAAGCAATCTGTAAATATTGAAATGAACTGAATTAAATAAACCTAACTGGATATTAAGTTGATGCCATATTCTTTTTTTTTTTTTTTAAAGATTTTCTTTATTTATGAGGGAGCGAGAAAGAGAGAGGAGGATCAGAGGGACAGAGACTCCAGGCTGAGTGTGGAGCCCAATGAGGGGCTCAATCCCAGGACCCCGAGATCATGACTTGAGCCGAAACCAAGAGTTGGCTCTTTAAGAAAAAGACTTAGAAGCAATGACAAGCCAATAGCAGTAAATATCCCTAGTGGCAAGATCCTGGTTTCTAAATACCATTTTCCACCTAAAGGAATCTTTGGAGAAATGGCTGACTGCATAGCTGGGGCAGAAAATGTACATGATGAACTTATGACATTATATTGTCCCAGAAAGTAAGGACACCATCAAAGACTATAGATCCCTGCAAAAACAACACTGAAAAAAGTTAGAAAAATCTCCCATTGGCCAAAATGGGGTAATTTGAACGTCAAAAGAATAATGGCCATAAGTTTAAGTCTAACATATTAAATTTAGAAAAAGAAATGAGTTCAAATTAAAGAGAAAAAAAGAGTGAGGAGAGAGGATAGATAGAGGAGAAGGTGAAAGAGAAAGGAAGGGTAGGAGGAGGAAAGGAGAGAGAAAGAGAAAAGAAAATTCACTGGATGCCACTGGAAGTGTCTACAGCATCAACTCATTACTCTAATTTGATAATTAAAGGTGAAGAAGAGAACATTTATCTTGTTGCTATTCTATGAATTACATTTCAGTTTATACTGAACTAGTTGATGAGGACAAAATTCTTTTTTTAAAGGATTTTATTTATTTATTTGAGAGAGAGAGAGAGAGAGAGCAAGTGAGAGAGAGCACAAGCAAGGTGAGGGGCAGAGGGAGAAGCAGACTCCCCGCTGAGCAAGGAGCCTGATGCGGGACTCCATCCCAGGACTCCAGGATCATGACCTGAGCCAAAGGCAGACGCTTAACCCACTGAGCCACCCAGGTGCCCCTGGGTACAAAATTCTTCTAAACAGAAGAGTTCAAGCTGATAAACACAGAAGAAATAATAGAATTAGAAATAAAATCCCATTTGCAACCTCCGCATCAATTCTTCAAAGTTCATCAATCTATGGTAAAACCACCTTGTCTTTATAGTATATTCCACTGAAGATTGAGAGTCATACTATTTCTAAGTTTATGTGGAATATTCTTTTAAAAGAATACTTTATAGACAGGGCTGTGTAATTCACTTCATATCTATTCAGGTGCTTAGGCTATTGGAAATCAAAGAAGGACAATAGACAGGCAATGCAAGGGAGCGTTAGCCAAATGTAGGATGTGGGAAATTGACTTGGTTTCCTCAGTAAGAAAATAGTATTGATCAGAGAGGAAGGAGAAGAGAGAGGTTGAGAGAGAGACAAGACAGCTGCTTTAGACTAACAGATTTTCAATTCTTTAAAAAGAATTTTTAGGGTCACCTGGGTGGCTTAGTCAGTTAAGCATCTTCTTTCAGCTCAGGTCATGATCCCAGGGTCCTGGGATCGAGTCCCGTGTCAGGCTTCCTGTTCAGTGGGGAGCCTGCTTCTCCTTCTACCTGCTGCTCCCCCTGCTTGTGCTCTTTCACTCTCTGTCTGACAAATAAATAAAATCTTAAAAAAAAAAAAAAAAGGAATGTTTAAATTCTTTTAAAAAGAATTAAGAGACAGAATAAACCAATAAAATATATTGAACCTTGTTTGGGAGCTGATGTCTTTTAATTTTTTTCCTAAAGTGTTTAGCTAATGGAAATTTGAATATGAACTTATCATTAAGTAATATTCAGGAATTACTGTTAATGTTATTAGATAAAATAATAGCATTTGGTTATGTAAGAAAATGCCCCCTATGTTATTATTTTAAAAGATGCACACAAATACTGAGGAGACAGATGAAATGATTTCTGGAATTTATTTTCAAATGTTCCAACCAAAAAATGATTTTTAAAATGTAGGAGAGAGAAACAATGCAGCAAAGTATTGATGATTGTTAAAACTGGGTCTGTTTTGAAAATTTCAGGAGAAGTTCAAAAAATTTCTTTAAAAGGTGATGAAACTGCTACAAATGCTATCTTTGTGTGGAAGAGGAAAAAAATAGTAAGCCTTGCTTTGCAGTCACGCAGTTTGCTCCTTGCTTCAGGCCCTAACTATGTTTTGCATCATAGCTTTGCCCTTTAAAAAATTTTTTTTTAATAAAGGCCAACCCCAATATCTGATTTGAACAAACCAGGCTGGCTTCTCAGCCACTCTGGTTTTACCATGTAAAGGATATTTTCTTGTTTGAGGTTGCGCTTAGCCATATTTAACAGATAAGCTCATCTATATGAAAGTTTTTGTTGTTAATTTTGTTTTGCTCTGGCTATGCTCAAATAACACACAGGGAACTTGTGCAAGAGGTCACAGGGTACCAATATAGGCCACATAAAGGAAGGAGCAATGAGGCAGTAGTGGGGGAAAAAAAGAGGAAAATTGAATTCAGACAACGTGGAGTTGACACTGGTACTTCCTGGCTAAGAGACGTTTTGTCAAATCACCCTCTGAGTACTGGCACTTCTCTTGGGCAAAATGAGAACGGTAACGGGGCTATTGTAAAGATTTCTTGCGCTACGCGAGGTACTTTTTCAACTCTAGAGCATCATACCAAGATAAAACATTACTAGCACGGAGAATGGATCCAGCAATATTTCACATGACCATTGTCAGTTTACAAAAGTGAAACATTATATGGATTTTTAGAAAAATTTTTTAAAGATTTATTATTTATTTATTTTTTAAAAGATTTTATTTATTTATTTGACAGAAAGAGAGACAGCGAGAGGGAACACAAGCAGGGGGAGTGGGAGAGGGAGAAGCAGGCCTCCTGCTGAGCAGGGAACCCGATGCGGGGCTTGATCCCAGGACCCTGAGATCATGACCCAAGCCGAAGGCAGTCGCTTAACCGACTGAGCCACCCAGGTGCCCCTTATTATTTATTTTAGAGAGAGAGAGCTATAGAACACGAGCGGGAGGGGCAGAGGGAGAGGGAGAGAGAATCTCAAGCAGACTCCACACTGAGCGTGGAGCCCAATTCCGGGCTGAATCTCACCCACCCTGAGATCATGACCTGAGCCAAAACCAAAAGTCAGAGACTTAACTGACTGTTCCACAGAGGTGCCCCAAAACATTATATCGATTTTTAAAAATAAATCAAATAAACAAACTGAAAATTTCCATTAAAAATACCAGGGTAAAGAAATTAATTTCACAATGCAGATCATTACCTCAGTTTTACTGTTTCAGGCCTTATCTTTGATCAAGTTTTTTGTGTGTGTTTTATTTCAGCACCTAATACAGTTGTAACTCTTAAAAAACTTATAGGTAAATTTAGTACCATACAGAGGAACAACAGGAGGCATTAAGTGTGACTTAGATTGTTTTCAGTAATTTATAATTTCAATATGCTGTCAATACTCAGTGTTGCTAACCCTAGAACGCAGCTTTTCTCTAAACTGTTGAAGGCACGTAAACAACCTGCATTAATGAAAAGTTGTTCTTACGATATAATTTTGGGTCCTGAAAAGAGAACTGAAGAAAACGTGCTTTTCCCCTACCCTCTCTTCAGAAAAAGAGGCCACATGAAAGAACACGCATATCTCTTTAAGTAATTAATGGCTTAAGGGCTACAGAGTACTTCAAAAACAAATAACAAAAGTGATCTTTTTCCTAATACACAGCAATAAGAAACACATTTCATCGGACTCTAGGGATCCTCTCAGTAGAGGGATTAGGTCAGCCTAACAAACACAGAGTTCCACATTGGCTTTTTACTTTGTGCCTGCTGGGCCTCATTTCATTATAGTGATGTTAGACCTTCTTTGGTTAAGCTGTTATTCCATTTCTTCTGGTGAAATGATAGAGAAAACACATATTCCTGTGGATACTGTTAGCACTTCCAGTACCTTTAACAACTCGCGCTTCCACATTTCCTCACCCTCACTTCTCCCTACTCTTAACTGTCTTTCAACCCAGATCAACCGCTTTCCATTAAAATATTTATTTACTTACTTATTTTTGAAAAAGCTAAATGTTTACATGTTTCAACATTTGAAAGGTAAAAAAAAATAAGTTATGTAGTGAAAATTCTCTCTCCCACCCCTGTCCCTCAATTACCCAGAAATATGTTTTCTCCAAATTTCCTTGATTGCCTGCTTTTATTCACATTGCTTCCTCTATCTGAAATGTCCTTCAAACATCTTTCAATTTTTGTTCTTCACTTCTTCAAAGTGTAGTTCAATACTCTCCTTTAATGAGTTTTGCCTGAACCATCACCTCTAAAATTGATCCCTTATTTTCCTGATTCTGCACAATTGAATATGGTTTTTACCTTAATTCTTTTTTTATTCATTTTTTAAATTGTTATGTTTTACCTTAATTCTTGAAAATATGCTTAAAAATTAAAAAATGCTTAAAATTGCTACTGTTCCTAAATTATTTTCATATTTCCTGAACAGATTTCCTTCCTTCCTTCCTTCCTTCCTTCCTTCCTTCCTTCCTTCCTTCCTCCCTCCCTTCCTCCCTCCCTTCCTTCCTCCTACAAGCGGTGGGGAGGGGCCAGAGGGAGAGAGAAAAAGCAAACTCCCTGCTGAGCAGGAAACCCGATTCGGGACTCGATCCCAGGACCTGGAGATCATGACCTGTGCCAAAGGCAGCTGCTTAACCGACTGAGCCACCCAGGTGCCCCAGATTTGAGATTTCTGAACAGCTTACAGATTGATAGTGTCCTTAAAAGCAAAAAATGACTCCTATTTCTTTTGTTTTCTATATAGCAGGTAGTCTGGACTCATGCAAATAATTGATGCTGAATACCCTCTCTAGCCTCAAAAACCTTATCAGGTAATTCTTAAAATTTGCTGCTATGAGAATCACCTGGGGAGGTTTGGAAACTCATAATGTCCTGGCTTCACCCTATACCAATTAAATCAGAATCTCTGGGGGTGGGATCTAAGCATAAGCACTATTTAAAACTCACCAGATGACTCCAACTTGCAGCTAAATTTAAGAATCAGTAACCTAACCCACCTCCATGCCCTCGATCTCGGACTATGACCTCATTTCATAAAAACATGCCTTTGCTACCATCGTCAAACGTGCCCCCTTCCTGCATTCATACCCATTTCTGCTTTGCTTCTCTTGAGTATAGAGTTCCTCTTCCTCCCACAGGCTTCCTTCCAGCAGCCATATTTTCTTTGCTCTCCTTCACTGAAAACCTTCTCATAAGGCTTTGCTATGCAGATGGTTGTCATTTTTTTTTTTTTTTTACCTCCAAGTCACTCTTCAACTTACTTATATCTGGCTTTCATTCCCATCAGGCGTGCAAAAATGGTCTTGTTGGTATTACTTGTCATGTTGCTAAATCCAAGGGTCAGTTTTCTGCCTTCTCATTTCTTAGCAGCAGGATCCCTTTGTTGGAAATCCTGTCTTTTCTTGATTTCCAGGACACCACATGTTTGCTCTCCTTTCCTTCTACTGCCTCTTATCTTAGTGACTTCAGGATGGCGGTTTCCCAGTGCTTGATCCTAAGCCCTCTTTGTCGCCACACACTTCCATGTACCACTTGTGCTTAGAGATGATTTCAGATAGTAAATTGTTGAAATGTTTTTTTTTACCTTAACAGATAAGTATTTCTTTTTAATGCTATTAGAAAAGACTACAACCTACAAATCAAACTCACTTTAACACTATAAACTGAAGGAGGATGAGTTTAAATAGCAAATCATATGACAAACTTCATAAAACATTCTTTACACATCTCTTTTCTTTTTTTTACCCCTGAGTGTCTTCTCCAGATTACAGATGCCTTTGCTCTCTCCAAAATCCTCCATCCACTGCTAGGTCTCCTTTTTCCTATATAGCCTTTTCCCTAAGCGTACGCTCCAGCTTCCGGTCTCCATTTTCCCCCTCCCCACTGGTCTTCAGCAGAAACACATCCTGCTGATGAGCTTCTGTATACTGGGGATCGAACCTGCTAGTTTTATGAGAAGTTAGGGTTCACCTAAAAGGGAAGTCTTCAAAATAGAGAATATGTACATTACAAAAGCCATGGGAAATTTGCTTGATATGGAAGAGATATTCTGGGAAGAAAGAGATTATTGAATAGAGTCTGTCTCACGTATGTTTTTACTACCTAAGTAGTAGTTCACATTTAGAAATGTTGGTACACTTTAGGAACAGGGGAGTCTCAAAAGCACCTGCATCAGGATCAAAGCTGTCATATTTGTCACCAATTTATTTATTTAATGGGATGAAGCATTGTCAATATGTAACTCTAATTATTAAATCTGCATCTCTAAGATTTTAATTGAGTAGTGCTGATATAATAAATCTATTTTCTAATAGTTTTGTTAAAGTCTTTTAAACTCGTAGTAAAGGTCTGACATGATATATTTAATAATTCTAGTATCTATAGGTTATATTTATCAGATTGTAATAAAGCTCCAACAAATACACTGTTTCTTTATTCATTTATATAATGACTTTTTAATACATCAGCCCTAGCATTTGTGGAGGCTCATATACTACATCCCTGAATATTTACATGTCAAAAATTAAGCCAGCATTGTTAAATAAAATGTTTTATCTGCCTACATGACAAAATTACATTTATAGTGACAAAAATTTTTAAATGTGAAGAGTTATGTTATTTTTATGTAACTCCAAGTTAGAAAATGTAAAGGTTGACTGATTGTAATTATGGTTGTCATGTGTGACCTTCTGTTGATGGCCCAGGGATGTTTGGAGAGTATAAAGTAAAGGTAAATGGAATTAATAAATTATATATTTATTCTGTAAGAATTGTTTTTCTTGCTTTCATTTTAGAAAAATCACTAGGTTATGATATTCTCATTTACTAGGTATTGACATTATGCTAAATTAGACATTTTTGATTCATTAAAACTTTTCAATGGTTTTTAGAATTAATTTTAACTGGGCAAAGCTTCACTCAGCTGAGGCAAAAACATCTGGATTTTTAAGACAATTCTTAAAGCAATACGTGGATTTGGTAATGAATTATGAATTCTACATATCATCTTCAATCATTATAATGGGTTCACATGTGGTTAATTATTGTTACCCTGTAAGATTTTACAAAATATTTAAGATTTCATTGCCATAATCTATATTGCAATTTATATGGTCTCTTAAAGCAATATCTAAATCTGTATAGTGATATGAAGAATTGCTAGCATACTTGACTGATGCTATATTCAATTGTAATATGAATTATATAGTGTTGAATAAAGTTCTTCAGCTACCATGTGCAATTGAGATTATCATGCTAGTTTATGAGTATTTCTGGAACCACAACTGGGACACACACACAAAAGCAAAAGGAGCGGACACTAAGCATTCCCAGGAAACATATTTTGTTATTCAAGAAACTATTATTGCATTGGCCTGGTTTCAGAATTGCTTTGTAGATATGCGGTGTTATCTATAAGTAGCCCTATTTCTGAACAAAAAAGGATATTTCTATGGCATAAGAAACAAAGCCAAAACTTTAGTTTAAGTTATATGGTAGGGGAGAAATGAGGATGTTTCAAAATATCACAGATATTTGAGATAGTGAATTAAAAATACATATCTATTCACCAATAAGGTTTTAAGTTGCCATAAATTATTGATGTTAATTTGTAATTAAGTGACATATTTTGGAACTTTACTTTAAATATGTATAATGGTGCCAAATTTCTATGACTCAATAATATATTCAACAGCTATTTTCAATACAAGTGAAATTCATAAATATTAGGCAAAATATTAACTTAACAAAGAGTGGTCTGTGGAATATTAAGAAATAATTAATATCCAGGAATTAATATATATGGACAATTATGTGGCAAAATCTGAACATAAGCAAGATTTTTTTTTTTTAATTTTTTAAGTTTTATTTTGTTGTGGTAAGAACTCAAGATCTACCCTCTTAACTGATTTTAAGAGTCCAATACAATAAGCACAATGTTGTACACCAGATCTCTAGACCTTAATTCATCTTGTTTATCTGAAACTTTATACCTGTTGATTTCCAACTCTTCATTTTCTCTTGCCCTCTTCCCCTGACCATCACTGCTCTTCTGCTTCTATGAGGTTGACTATTTTAGATACTCCATGTAAGTGGAATTGTGCAGTATTTGTCCGGTGACTGGCTTGTTTCACTTACCATAATGATCCCCAGGTTCAACCTTGTTGTTGCAAATGGTAGGATTACCTTCTTTTTTAAGGCTACTTGAGTAATATTCTATTGTATGTATATACCACATTTTCTTTATGCATTTATTCATCCATGTGCAAGATATGAATGATTTTAAATGAACCACAAGTTAATATGTGAGATATTTTATTACACACTTGTGAGATCTACTTTATTGCTTTATTGATATGTATTCATGTTTACTTTTGGAGTTTCTTTTTAAATTAGAAGTTAGGATGAGGGAATTAATTGAGTTTTAAGGATCCTTAACCCATTACCTTATTGAACATAGTTAGACCTAAACTTAATGGAACAAAATGCCTGTGGGGGTTTTGATGACCAAAGAGCCATCAATATATAGAGTAAAAATAGAACCTGTCTCTGAACAACCAACTACATTCAGTAACTTAATGAATATTTATCGAATACCCAACATAACAGTCACTGTTCTAGACATTGGCTTGCAACAGTGAACAAAAACAGAGTCCTGCCTTCAGGGAACTCACATCTAATAATGGGATGGAGCGGGGGTGCGGACACGGATGGAGAACAAACAAATTATATCGATGTTTAAGGAATAGGTACAGTGAAGAAAAATCGGAATAGGGGAATAAGGAGTGCTGGTTGGAGGTTGCAGTTTTAAAAAGGATTGTCGGGGAAGGCCTCCCTGAGAAGATGACATTTAGGTCATTAAAGAGGCATGAAAATACACACACACACACATTTAAAAAATATAAACTCAAACTTACAGAAAAGTTAAAAGTACAATACGAAGAATTCTTTTTTTCCCTAAACCATTGGACAGTAAGTAGCTGACCTGATATCCATTACCTCCAAATACTTTGGGGCATATTCTTTATGAACAAGGACATTTTCCTGCATAACCACAATATAACCATCAAAATCAAGAAATCACCATTCTTACATTACTACCATCAAATCCACATCAAGTACATAGACCCCATTCAAGCTTCTCCATTTGTCCCAATTATGTCCTTTATTGTAAAAGGATCCAGTTCAGAATCATGGATTGCATTGAGTTGCCTTATCTTTTTCATCTTGGGTCTAGAATAAGCCATCAACCTTTTTTGAAATTTCATGACTCTGACAGTTTTTAATATTATAAATCACTTACTTTGTAAAATGCCTCTCAGTTTGAATTTGCCTGATCTTTCCTCATGAGTACGTTCAGATTTTGCATCTCTGGTAAGAATATCATAGAAATAATGCTCTTTTCTTCTCATTGCATTCTATCTAGTGGCTCATGATTTTAATTTGTCCCATTATTGATGCTATTAACTTGAATAACTTAAGGTATAATCTGCCATGTTTCTCCTCTGTGAAGTTATTCCTTTTCTTTTTGTAATTAATACATGTTTTGTGGAGAGGTACTTCAAAATGGTTTCTCATCCTATTTGTCATTAAACTTTTTATTTATTCATTTATTTGTCTGGCTGTATCTATCTATCTATCTATCTATCTATCTATCTATCTATCTATCTAATCATTGATTGAATCCATGATTTCCTATTTAATCAGTGCATTATAATTTTTACTACCATTATTTACTGCTGTTCTCAATGGTCCCAGATTTGGCTGGTAGGAGCCTTTTCAAGCTGATGCTGGTGTGTTTTCGACATGCCCCTATCATTCTGGAACATTCTCTTGTTTTGGGACACAAGATACCCAGCCTCATTTTTTAAAAATTTTTTAATTTGAGTATAGTTAACACACAATGTTGCATTAATTTCAGGGATACAACATAGTGATTAAACTTCTCAATATGTTAGGCTGTGCTCACCACAAATGTAGGTAGCAGCTGTCACCGTACAATGCTATTACATTATTACTAACTATATTCCTTATGCTGTGCCTTTAGTCCCATGACTTAACTCATTCCATAACTGGAACCCATGCTCATCTTGTGCTTTGTTGATCTTTTCCCTGAAATCAGTCATTTCTTCAAGGAGCCTTTGTTCCTTTTAGTGGAGACTAATGGATAAGCCGTGATCTAGGTGTTTGATGAGCTCAATGCCATTGGGGGCACAGATGAAGATGGGGGTGATTACTGCTCCAAGGCCTTATTAGTGGTAAGAGGTAAGGAATATATATGTGTGTACACACATATGCGTGCACACACATAGATACATTTACAACTGCTCTAATTTCCACATCCATCTATAAGTATTGAAAATGATGAGTTTAATCAATACCTTTGATTCTAATCAAACAACACAGATTTCATTTTAGTTTTCTGCCTTCTTTTTTTTCAATGAATTAAGCATATGTTTATTCCCATATGCTTCTACCCATAAGTTTACAAACCTTAATGAATGAAGATGTTACTTGAAAGACACATTATACAGAGGGTAGGTTCAATAAGTTAATAGTTTTCTCCCTTTTTATGTTTATTTGATCTGCATGCTGCAAACCCTCCCCAGTGTGGAAGCTTCCCTATCCCACCTGCATGCTTAGGCTTTGATTTCCTGAACTGGGCTATACATATGCACCTTCCTCACTCAGGTTCTTATGTACCATTCCAGGTCACCCTGCTTGCATACATGATCTACCCTCACCCCCCCGCCCTTGTGCTCTAACACTGCACTGGGCCTTTCCTTGCATGATGACCTCTTTGTTCTGCTTGACACCTCAAGCTGGGCTTTCTCCCATGTGGACTCTCTTAATCTACTCCATCTCTGAATCCCCCATTCCAAGATGTCCCCATGGATGGACACCCTCCTCAGGCTCTGAGGCATGCATGAGGCGGCATGGGCTGCCTCCCCAGGTTGATGTCCTCCTCACTCTGCTCAGGCTCTGACTCTCCACTGCACACGTGTCCTCTGTGTAACACCTTCCTTACCCTGCTCAGGCTCTAATATCCTCCCTCCATCCCACCCCATTTGAAAGCCCTCCTTATCCAGCTCTGGATCTGACATCTGATGCCATGTTGCTCTCACTCAAGCATGTCATGTTCACTCTTTTGGGCTCTAAGTCCCCACACCAGTGTCCCATCTCTATATGGAGGCCTTCCTTACTCCACTTGGGAGCTAACTTCTCCTTCCAGGCCCTTTTTGCTGAATGGGTACCCTCTTCAGCCTTCTCACACTCTGATACCATGAACTGGACAATCTCCTTCCCAATGTGGATGCCCTTCTCATTCCTTGTGGGCTCTGACGCCTCACGCAATCCAGCCCATTTGTGTGGATTTCTGCCTCGATCTGTTCACCTAATGTCTTTAAGATTGAGTTGTTCAGAAAGACAAAGGGGAACAGAAGGGAAAGAGCCAGTGAAGAGAAGAGGATGGAGAAAAGAAATTTGAGTAATCGTTTTTTAATAAACAAAAAATAATACATGTACATTATGGCTCCATGCTGTCTTAGTTCATTTGCTACAACAAAATACCACAGACTAGACGGTTCATAAAAAAACCAAACATTTATTTCTCCCAGTTCTGGGGGCTGGAAGTCTGAGATCAGGGTACCCACATGGTCAGGCCCTCTTGAGGGCTATGGACTGCCAATTTCTCACTGTGTTCTCCTCACATGGTAGAAAGGAATGAAGGATCTCTCTGGAGCCTCTTTTAAAAGGACACTGATCCCACTCACCAGGGCTCTGCCTTCATGACCTAATCATCTCCCAAAGTCTCCACTTCCTAATAGCATTTATCTTAGGGATTAGGATTTCAACATATGAATTTGGGAGGAACACAAACATTCAAAACATAGCACACGCCAATCTGGAATTAGCCTTCAATTTGAACCAGACTTCAACTTTTGTTTTTAAGTCCCTGAGGAAAATAGTTGCTATAAACCCCAATCTTCTGCTCTAAAAAGGAGGATTGAAGTTACCCTAAGGCCACAGGACTAACATTTTCATGTAAAATTAAGCTGGTGATTTAGGAAGCCTTAGACTACAAGTCTAATGAAATAGGGGTATGAGGGAGGATGAGGTAAACCTGAATCACTGAAAAGTCATGTTTACTAACAAGTAAAGAATATGAGACAACAGTGTAGAAGCAATCCACTAACAAATATTTATGGAGTTTCTACTAAGACATAGAGAATCACTATTGATCAATCTTTTTGTATTTCAACAGTCTCGTAGGATTTCCTTATGTAATAACACAGCAATTAATGTTAATAAAGCTGAATGAGTCATCTATAAAAGGCAAAGTGAAGGTCCATTTACTTTGTTTTTAAAGGCAGAAAAGTACATTAGGACATTTCAAATTAGGACACACTAGGACATTTCAAAAAATGGCTGACAATTAAATTTTAGTTATCTGGAAAATTTACATGTGGAAAAACTCCATTTCACTTATCATTGGAAAGTAAAGTGCTACTGTTTGTATCAGAGCCAATCCAAACTCAAGGTCCTACACTGTCATTGCCTCCAGCCAGCTGTTAGACTTTGGAGTAGTCACTGTAGATCTTAGGACCTTCCGTTCCCTCATCTATGACACAAGGGAGCTGGTCTAAATTTACTCAAAGACGATGGTCAACTCTAACATTCTATATCTTAGGGCAGATTAAGATAGGGTGTTTTTATCTCCTAAAAAGAACCTCAAGTTTATATAAGGCATTAAAGAATAAAGTACTTTGTGTTGGGAATTGCCCAATGGAGCAAAAGTGACTGATTAGAAATGAAATATTCATTCGCTAGACACCCACACAAGTCTAAGAATAAGGTGTGGTTTTCTCTCAACTGGTAGAAAATTTGAATAATGGAGTATGAAGTCCATAAGTAACTAATTTACCATTTGAGATTTACATTAGAAATCAGCTGCTGGAATTTCCCGGAAGGTAATTTCCCACTACAGCTTATTTTGCTCAATGTGTGGACCATTAGAAGGCACCCTAGCTGATGAATCAGACCAATAACACAATATATTTCATTTGTATAGTGCTCCCACTGTAAGTACAGGTATCCCCCGCTTTTTGAAAGTTTGCTTTACCCACTTTGCTTTTGACACAAGACCTGTATTTGTCCCTGTTTCCACTAACCAAAAGATAATTGAAGAGGATTTTCTCTCTCTCTCTCTTTTTTAAAGATTTTATTTATTTATTTGAGAGAGAGAGAGTGTGAGCACAGAGGGAGAGGGGCAAGCAGACTCCCCACTGGACAGAGAGTCCCACGAGTGGCTCGATCCCAGGACTCTGAGATCAGGACCTGAGCTGAAGGCAGACGCTTAACCGACTGAGCCACCCAGGTGCCCCCTATGGATTTTCTCTTAAGAAAAAAGGCAAAACACGAAAATAGCATTCAGTGTTTGTTTTGCAGGGTTGTTTTGCAGCCATTATAGAGGAGTGAAAGTGAGCCCCCTGAGCAGTGAGAGGGGTCTGGGCAAGCTCCTTCTCTGGGAAGTATACTCAGCATCTCAGCAGCAAGCCACCCCAACTTTGAGCTGTGTCTGTGAGCATCTGTGCTTTATCTCAATTTTACTTGTGCATCTGTTGGCAAGACGTGTCCTAAGGTTCAGAAAAGCCTAAGAAAGGTTATTTTTGGGGTCTGGGGACACTCAAAAAATTTTCCATATAAATTAATGGTAATTGCTTCTTCACTTTACACCATTTTGGCCTATGAAAGTTTTCATAGGAATGCTCTACTTTCAGAAAGCAGGGGAAACCTGTACTTCTGACCACAATTTCCCCCTTGTTTTCTTTCTTTTTTAAAATTAATTAATTTGGGGGGGGAGGGGTAGGGGGAGAGGGAGAGAAAGTCCTTGGCAGTCTCCACGCTGAGCATGGAGCCCCATGCAGGGCTCCATCTCACCACTCCCGAAATCACCACCTGAGTGGAAACCAAGTCTAACAACCCAACCAACTGTCTCACCCAAGCGCCCCTCCTCCTTGTTTTCTTAGAGTTCATTTCCTCAGTCTGGTTGCTCAAGGACACAGCTTTGAGGTCTTTGGGTGTATTTTCCCCTGATTTAGATCAATAGTATTTCCTCACTTGGGATGTTGAATTTAAGAATATCGAAGCTGATTTAGATATAAGTGGACATTGAAAAAGAAAGACTACACCAGGAGATCCCAAGAGATAGCACTAGAAAGTGACCACATTCCTGCTCCAATTATTGGGGTACAAATAAGTTGAAAAGGTTAAGAAGGGAGGAGAAAGGAAATGAGCCTGGAAGAACTAACACACATACATTATCTTAATTTACTTTCCCAGCTACTGTGAGGTAGTGTCATATCATTACCACCAACCGCAACTTGTAAATTAAAAGAATACTATTGAGAAGGATAAGTGACTTATTTTCCAAAGATCACATGGCTAGTTATTTTTGAACCTCACTCTTGACTTGACTCTTGACTTACCACATTCATGTAGACACCCTCCAGGTTCGCTGCTGCACCGTCCTGCCCGTCCTGGCTCTGCGTTGGCCCCGTGACCTTGGAAAACACAGTCTCTCTGAGTCTCAGCTTCCAGGTCTGTAAAGTGGACTTACAACACAGCCTCCCTTATTTAATAGGGTTGCTTTAATACTATAGAACTAAATATCTTCCTTATTATGTTGTATAGTTTGTAAAGGGGGCACTGATGCCTGATTTTATACAGTTAATTCTTACGAAGGGCTGTACACATCAAATGAGAATGTAGGTGAAATCAGCGGTACTGTCATGATCACGTGCTTCTTCTTCCATCTGCTACTTCCCATCTCTGAAGCTGTTGATGTTCTTGAGATTTTGGTTATGATTTAAAAGTTGTCCAGGGAGACATTTCAAAGCGATGCCATAGCCTTTGCTAATGCTTAAGACGAAATGAAGGCGTAAGTGAGAATTTTATAGCCTGTAATGTCCAAATTCTTCAAACAGACATTCAGGGCCATTGACACTCTGTTCACCCTGACTTAATAACATTCATGTAATCGGCCTTCAACTTCACTGTCCCCAGACCTAAATGAATTCTTCCTCTGTGTCCACCTGTTTGGGGGTTCTCCTAATGGTTAGTTCTATGCCTGTGTCTTGCCCCACATTTGGTTTCTCCTGCCTAGAATACACTTTATCTATTGTCTCTCCTCCCGGGTATAGTCTACATATGTGGGTTTTGTTCTCCAATTGCTATTGGTTCTTATTGTCTACAGCAGGGTCGGCAAATTATGCCCAACAATCTGTTTTTGTAAATGAAGTTGTTTTGGAACTCAGCCTATGACAGGCTACAAAGGCAGAGCTGAGTAGTTATAACAGAGACCATATGGCACATAAAGCCTTAAATATTTACTTTCTATCTATACTACCTATTTACTATCTAGCTAGTACTAAAGGGTACTATCTGGCTCTTTATAGAAAAGGTTTACCAACACTTGGTCCATAGCAAATTTCACTTAACCATTGAAGAACCTGGATCTGGCATGATGGAAACAGCCCTTTTCCCCCCCTGAAATTATTTATTATTTATAGTAAGTTTTAAGGGCATCAAAATTACAATAATATGCTGAGTGCATATTTTATTGTTATATCAGTAAAGCACAATTTAGAAATTCCATTATAAAATGAAAGTAATAAATATCCTTTAGTGCCACGGCAATAGTGAGCACCAAAGCCAAAGGATATTACAGACATGCTATGAGATATAATGACAACAGGTGGCTAAGGTAATAGGGGAAAGGTAGGTAGCAAAAGATAATCCTTAGCAGGAAGCTTAGGCTGGGAGGGACACATCAAAGATAACTTCTGGACAAAGAAGGCTAAGGATCTTGGCAACAGCCTAGTGTCTGTCCATTGTTACTGCAAAGCCAGCCACAAAGTCGTGGGTGGAGAGTAGACGGCTGGCTGGCAGAGTCTGTAGAAAATGCACGAGTCATTTGCGGTGAACGTGGATGTTAAGAGGAGCAGTTTGTGATTAATTGTTAACAAAGCACTGTATTGTGTGGAGAGCACCTGTGCACGCCTTTCAGTGGCACCAACTGGGAAGCACTGCTCTCTGCACTGTTCTATGTAATGTTCCTCTGCTGGTCATATTTTCCTAACTATACCAATCTATTTAAGACTACGAACAATGCCCCATACGTCTACCATCCACAACTGTTATTAAGTACAGTGTTACCTTAGTGTGTGTGAAAGCTAACCCCAACACTTGGTCCTGCCTTTCTAAATAGCTCTCTTCTCTTCAGAAGTCAGAAGGATAGATTATTTCCCAGGAACCAAATATAGCCCATGTCTATTAGATAGAGAGAAATTCTTCAAAGGTTACTAAATAACAATTTGGCAAAGTGAAATCTCTTCATAAGTTCTGGTAAATAGCTTTTACTTTCTCATCCGTAAATATATATTAAAATATGGGCACCTGGGTGGTTAAGTTGGTTAAGCGTCTGCCTTTGGCTCAGGTCACGATCCCAGGACCCTGGGAGCGTGTCCCACGTCCGGCTCCCCGTTCAGCGCGAAATCTGCTTCTTGCTCTGCCCCTCCTCCCAGTTGTTCTCTCAATCTCTTTCAAATAAATAAATAAAACCTTTTAAAATATATATATTAAAATGTAACCTCCATAATTATAAAGATGTTAAATGAATTAAGCATTTATTCTTATTGAGAATTTGATTTTAGTTATGGAAAAAGATACTCCTTTCCTTTATGCTTGCTAACCAGATTGTTCTACTCCTTATCTTAGTAATAAGTTATTTCAAATTCAATGGATTTTTTTAAATAGACTTATTTTTTTTTAAAGAATTCTAGGTTCACAGCAAAATTGAGAGGAAGGCACAGAGATTTCCCGTGTACCCCTCTGCCCACACATATGCACAGCCTCCCCCATTATCAACATCCCCCACCATAACATCACATTTGTTACAACTGATGAACCTACACTGACACATCATTGTCACCCAAAGACCATAGTTTACATTAGGATTCATTCTTGATATTGTGCATATTATGGATATGGACAGTGTATAATGTGTCCGCACATACAGTATCATACAGATTAGTTTCACTGCTCTAAAAACCCTCTGTGCTCCACCTTTTCATCCCTCCCTCCCTTCCACTCATATTGCATGTAGCCTTTTCAGATTGGCTTCTTTCACTTAGTATTGTACATCTGAGTTTCCTCCATCTCTTTTCATGGTTGATAGCTTATTTCTTTTTAGTACTGAATAATATACTATTGTCTGAATATACCACAGTTTGTTTATCCATTCACCTACTGAAGGACATCTTAGTTGCTTCCAAGTTCTGGCAATTATGAATAAAGCTGCTATGAACCTCTGTGCAGACTTTTGCATGGATATAAGGTTTCAAGCTTTGGGTAAATATCAAGAAGTGCAATTGCTGAATCACATGGTGAGTTTGTTTAGTTTTGTAAGAAAATGACAACTGTCTTCCAAAATGGCTGTTCTATTTTGCATTCCTACCAGGGATGAATGATAGTTCCGGTTTCTCCACATCCTTGTCAGCATTTAGATATTTGTCAGGGTTTTAGATTTTTGGCCATTTTAATACATGTGTAATGGTATCTTATAGTTTGTTTGTTTTAATACTATTTATTTATTTATTTATGTATTTATTTATTAAGTAAACTCTACCCTCAATGTGGGGCTCGAACTCATGACCCTGAGATCAAGATGCAAGCTCTATGGACTGAGCCAGCCAAGCTCCCCTCATTGTTGTTTTAATTTACATTTCCCTGATGACATATGATGTGGAACATCTTTTCCTATGCTTATTTGTGTTCTGTATATCTTCTTTGGTGAGTTGTCTGTTAAGATCTTTGCCCTGTTTTTAATTGGCTGTTTGTTTTCTTACTGTTGAGTTTTAAGAGTTCTTTGTATATTTTGGATAATAGGCCTTTATCAGATACGTCTTTTGCAAATTATTTCTCCCAGTCTGTGGCTTGTCTTTTCATTCTCTTGACAGTTTATTTCACAAAGCAGAAAAAGTTAATTTTAGTGAAGTCCACCTTATCAATTTATTCTTTAATGGGTTAGGTCTTTAGTGTTGTGTCTAAGATATCTATTTTTTTTCTGTCTTTTGTAGTTTAAATTGAGTATTTTAAATGATTCCATTTTCTCTCCTTTCTTAGCATAGAAGCTGTACTTCTTTTCTAAACTTTTTAGAACTTTTTTAACGGTTATCCTCAAGTTTGCAGCATATATTTACAACTAATCCAAGTTCACTTTTGAATAACACTATACTACTTATAATAGAAAATAATCCTAATTTCTCCCTCCCATCTCTTGTATCATTACTGCCATTCATTTCACTTATATACACATGCAAGTTTACATAATTAAATATTTTGTTATTATTATTTTGGACAAACTGTTATCTGTTAGGTCACATAAGAATAAGAAAAATAAAGGCTTTTATTTTAACTTCCCTTATTCCTTCTCTGATGCTTTTCCTTTCTTACTATGGATAACAGCTTCTGACTTGTATCATTTTTTTTCTCCCTAAATAATTTCTTTTTTTTTTTTTTATAGATTTTATTTATTTATTAGACAGAGAGAGAGAGCACAAGCGGGGGGAGTGGCAGGCAGAGGCAGAGGGAGAAACAGGCTCTCCGCTGAGCAGGGAACCCATTGTGGGGCTCGATCCCAGGACCCTGGGATTATGACCTGAGCTGAAGGCAGATGCTTAACTGACTGAGCCACCCAGGCACCTCTCTAAATAATTTCATTTAACATTTCTTGCAAAGTAGGTTTATTGGCAATAAGTTCCCTCAATTTTTGTTTGTGTGTGAGAGTCTTTATTTCTTCTTCACTTTGAAAAATAATTTTGCAGGGTACAAAATTTTAAGTTGGTGGAATTTTTTTCTCTGTACTTCAAATAATTCATTCCACTCTCTTCTTGCTTGCCTGGTTTCTGAGGAGAAGTCAGATGTAATTTCTATCTTTGCTCCTCTATAAGTAAGTGGTTTTTATTTTTTCTGACTTCTTTTAGGATTTTCTCTTTATCTTTCTTTTTTTGTAGTTTGAAGATGATATGCCTAAATGCCATTTTTTGGGGGGACATTTATTCTTTTTTTTTTAAAGATTTTATTTATTTATTTGACAGAGACACAGCAAGAGAGGGAACACAATCAGGGGGAGTGGAAGAGAGAGAAGCAGGCTTCCCGCCGAGCAGGGAGCCCGATGTGGGGCTTGATCCCAGGACCCTGGGACCATGACCTGAGCCGAAGGCAGACGCTTAATGACTGAGCCACCCAGGCACCCCGGGGGGACATTTATTCTGTTTGGTGTTCTCTGAGATTCCTGGATCTGTGGTTTGGTATATGACATTAATTTAGGAAAATTCTCAGTCCTTGCTGTTTCCTTTCTCTTTTTCTCCTCCTTCTGGTATTCCTATTACATATATGTTACACATTTTGTAGTTGTTTCACAGTTCTTGGATATTCTGTTCTTTTATTTTCTAGTCTTTTTTCTTTTTGCTTTTCAGTTTTGGAGTTTTCTTTCTTTTTTTTAAAGATTTATTTATTTATTTATTTCAGTGAGAGAGAGAGTGCACAGAGGGGAGGGGCAAAGAGGGAGGGAGAAAGAAACTCAAGCGGACTCCACGCTGAACGTGGAGTCTGATGCAGGGCTTAATCTCATGATGCTGAGATCAAACCTGAGCAGAAACCAAGAGTCGGACGCTTGACTGACTGCGCCACCCAGGTGCCCCATCAGTTTTGGAGTTTTCTATTGAGACATCTGCAAGCTCAGATATTTTTTCAACCTTGTCCAGTCTACTAATATGCCCATTTGAAGCATTCTTCATTTCTATTTGTGTTTTTGCTTTCTAGTATTTCTTTTTAGTTTTTTCTTTGAATTCCCATTTATTTGCTTACATTGCCTATCTGTTTTTGCATGCTGTCCACTTTATCCATTAGCATACTTAGTATATTAATCATAGTTGTTTTTAACTCCCCGTCTGATAATTCCAACATCTTTGCCATATCTTTGTGTGGTTCTGATGTTTGCTCTGTCTCTTCAAATTGTGTTTTTGCCAGTTAGTATGCCTTGTAATTTTTTCTTTATCACTGAACATAATGTACTGGGTAAAAGAAAATGCCATAAATAGGTCTTTAATAATATGGTAGCAAAGTGTTGGGATAAGCAAAGTGTTGTATTGTCCTATGACTGAATCTTAGTCTTTTTAGTGAGCCTGTGTCTGTACTGTAAACTTTACAAGTGATTTTCAGGTTTTTTAAATCCCTTTTTAGGTAGGGCAGGATGAATAGAATGGGCTGGGGTTGGGTACTCCCTTCCCTCAGTTTGGTTAAGTGCTGATAAAACCCTGACAGGTAAGGCTCTGGTTAAATAGTTTCTCCTGAAGGCAGATTACATTAAGAAGAACAAAGTGCTCTGGTGTATTTCAAAATGGTTTCTTTCCTCCTCCTCCTATTAGAAACTCAAGGGGATTTTTCTCTCATAGTCACTGTGAGAACCAGATCAAGTTCCTGGAGGGAAATCTTACAAAAGTGTATGGGTGGGGGGTCCCTATGACTGGGTCCCCCTGGAGTTTTTAACTCTCAGAATTGTCCACACTGAACCTCCAGCAATTAGTCAATTATGGTTCAGATTCTCCTACCCCAGCACTGGTTCCCACAAAAGTTTCTGCTCTGGTAAATTGGGATTCTCTATATTTGTCTGTCTCTCTCTCCAGTTCTGAGAACAGAGGTTTGCCCTGTGATCTCATTTGTTTTTAATAGATCTAAGAAGAGATGTTGATTTTTTCAGTTTGTTCAGCTTTGTACTTGTCATTAGGACATAGTGATGACTTCTAAGTTTCTTACATGCTGAACTGGCAACCTGAGTCCAAATGATTTTTTTTTTTTAAAGAAAATATTATTTAAAAATCTAAGTTGCAGTAAATCTCAAAGATGTCAGCGTAGAGTTGGAGTATAACTTCTAATTAGGTAATACGGAAGTAAATAATCAATGTTTTTTAACTTTAAAAATTGTGGTAGAGCATATATAACATAAAATTTACTATTTTAACCATTTTTTGGTGTATAGTTCAGTGGCATTAAGTATATTCACACTGCTGTGCAACCATCACTGCCATCCATCTCTGGAACTTTCCTCATCTTCCTAAACTGAAACGCTATACTTGTTAAACAATATCTCTCCATTCCTCCCTGCCACTGGCCCCTCCCAACCACTATTCTACTTTCTTTATGACTTTGACTACCCCAGGACCTCATATGAGTAGAATCATACAATACTTGTCCTTTGGTGTTCGGCTTATTTCGCTTAGCATGATGTCTTCAAGGTTCATTCATGTCGTAATATGTGTCAGAATTTCACTCGTTTTTAAGGTTGAATAATATTTCATTATACGTATATTCCATTTTGTTTATCCATTCATCTGTTGATAGATATTTCTACCTTTTGGTTGTTTTGAATAATGCTGCTATGAATATTGGACTACAGAACCTGTGCAAGTCTGATTTTTTTTCTTAGAAAGAGCCCTTTTAAATGAATACTTATAAAGTGACTAATATGTGCTAGGCATTGTGCTAGGGGCTAGGTACACCCTAGTCACCTTAGAGCCCATCATTATGCCTCTTTATTTTTTGGACGTGTAGGTCCCATATTCTTGGAACCCAGGTTATTAAAAAACGAATTAACACTTGGTGATGACATTGCTATCCAGCAGTCCAAACGTATAGTGCCAATATTAATGTATTTGGGGATGAAAGGTAAAATAGACAGGAAATATTTTCTCATAAAATACTGAAAAGAATCACAATACTACAGAGATTTTGTTTAATGTGTTGAGTATGCACTTTTTTAAAAGCAGAGCTTTCTTTTTTACTTATATAAAATATATTTCATTTATTTCAATAAATATACTCCCATTTGAAAATTCTCTGGGGAATGGAAAAACAAGCACATCTAGCTTGAAATGGAGTGGTTGGTTCTTATTCAGTTTTATACTAAGCAGTGATTAAAAAAAAAAAAAGTCTCCAGGGTAACCATCTTGATCATTACAGTTTGCATTGAAAGGAAAAACTAAGTATTGCTTGAGCATTACCCTCATTTGCCAGGATCTTTGACAAGTCGTTTTGTCTCTCTGCACTTGTTTCCTGGGGATAGTAATACTTATTTTGTAGAGGCGTTTCAAAAATGAAATGAGAGGATTCATGTGAAAGCATTTTGTAAACTCAAGCACTATACCAATATAAGAAGTTTAAAAAGTTGCTATTTGCAAACATGTCCATATATTAACATTTTAATGGCTACAAAGAAGTGCCAAAATGTCCCCACATTCTGCTGTTTGTTAAAGAATGTAACCGAAGTTGTGAAACCTTTTCCCTAATGGAATTCAAGAAAGCCACTTGGAATTGAAGAAAAAAAAATGGGTTCTACAATTTTTTCTTTTTCTGAATTGGGCCATGTGCTAAAAGGACTCAACCAAGCATACAACTATCCACCCCAGCTTGCTTACACAGGACCCTTCTGTCTCACCGAATGCCACCCACCACAGACCATTTCATTTCCACAACTCCCACTAACCCGTCCTAGTTCCCTGCAGCCACACAGAATATCCCTAACTAAACGCTCTTCAAACATTTATTTATTTACATTTATTTTTCTTTTTAATTCTAATTCCAGGATAATTAACCTACAGTGTTATATTAGTTTCAGGTGTACAAAATAGTGATAACCCATTTTATTTATTTTATTTTTTGAAGTTTTAATTCCAGTATAGTTAACATACCTTGTTATATTAGTTTCAGGTAATGCTCCTCAAACACTTAAAGAGAGCAACCAATTCCTTTTGCTGTGGTCTTTCCTCTAGGCTAGCTTTCCAGAATTTTTACCAGTCTGACTACTGCTCATTGGATATTTTTTGTTCTTCTATTTCTCTTATGGTGCCTAGAAAGGAGCACAATAGTCCAGATACTCTATGAGTAATACAGAAAAAAAAAAGACTTTTCCTATTCTAGGCCCTGTACTTCTAGTAATATGTCTTAAGTTCATATTAAAGTTTTAGCTAAAGTCTGGACTCATTTTTTATTTGTTTTTACAATAGGTGCTGGTTGAGCCATATTTTACCCATTCTATTTTCCTATAGTGGTTTTTAAAAATTCATCTGGGGTCACCTGGGTGGCTCAGTTGGTTAAGCGACTGACTCTTGGTGGTTAGCTCAGGTCATGATCTCAGGGTGGTAAGATCGAGCCCGGCGCTCAGCCTGAAGTCTGCTTGGGATTCTCTCTCTCTCTCTCCCTCCCTCTCTGCCCCTCCCCTTGCTCTCTCTCTCTTTCTCAAATAAATAGATAAGTAAAATCTTTTAAAAAAAAGATTCTCAATCTTTCCCTATGTGTCTCCTCCTGCTTGTGTGTGCTCTCTTCCTTAAAAAAAAATCAGCTGTAGAACTGAGTCTATTTTTATAAATTTTGTCCTGTCAGATGTAAAAATAAAAGAGTATAGAAAACATTTTTGTTTCTAAATTTTCTATTTCATATGAAACCCACCTTAACTTCTTTCCTGTCCTTGGACTGTGTAAAATCCAAGAACAGTGCTCCTATACCCCCATTATTGGCTCTCCTTGTACTTGAACTAATTCGAATGGATTTCTGGATCTTTGCACTCAAAAAACAGCCTCGACCAGAACACAGCATTAGCCCAACTAGGGCTCATTTTACTCATCCTTAGAGTGTAGGACTGGAGACCAGCCTAACAAGTAGTCCCAAACTAAAGACCAAGAATTCTAGCAGCCTTGACTACACAATTGCCCGAACAAAAAGAAAATACTCCTCCATATTGTATCTTTCTCATACTGAAAATGGAAGAAACAACATTGCAAAAGGATCATTTATGTGGAGGAAAGCAATGAATGTGTAGATACAAAACACGCATGGGACTTGGAGTTAGGAGACACTGATTATTATCCGAATCCTGCTACGTTCAGGTTGTGGGACTTTTGGCTGGTCCCATCTTTCCTAGGCTTCAGTTTCTTTATATGTAATAGTTAGAGAGTTGGGTGGATTCTGTATAATATCTAAGGTCCCTTTCAGCTTGAAATGCCAGGTTCAGTGTGCCTCTGGGGCTGCATGCATGGCACCACTTGGCTGGCTCCTGTGACAGTCCTCTTCAGCCTTGCTTTGCTTGCTGTGTCTGGAAGATATTTCTTCCAAAGTCCTGCAGACAGCCAGGACTACCGCAGGTGTGTAACCGTGGTCTGTGGATTCAAGACCCTTCCTCCCTGCTCTAACCTGTATCATTTTCTTTTCCCTGGATACGCAGAGCCTTCTCTGTCTTTGTCCTTCTAGTTTAGACAAGTCCATTTCTGCTTTGTCAAATCCTCCCAGCCTATGGTGACATCTAGGGTTAATGTAAGATAGCATTTCCCCCCACTTACCAGTAAGTTTGGCTCTGATTGCCACAGCGGCATTTGGAGAGCTTCCTGGTTTAATGTAACAGCTTCATAGTATTCCAGTGTTTGGATGTATCAGAATTGACCTAAGTTAGTTCTGAATTTCCCTCCAAAAAAGTGCTTCTCCCAACTTATATTTCCACAAGCAATATGAAAGGGCCTGTTCTCAACACTTATTCCAACACAGTGTATGATCAAACTTTTTGGGCTTTCCAATTTGACAGGCAAAAGACAGTATCTCACTGTTGTTTTAAATTGCATTCTTTTATTGGGAGTGAGGTTGAGCATCTTTTCACGTGTTTAAGGGCTATTTGTCTTTCCATTTTTTTGTTATCTGTTAATATCATTTGCTAATGCTGCTATTTAGGTATCTTAAAGATAAATTTGACACAGGCTTTTAAATTATGTAAAATAAGGGTCAGGTAATGCTCAAAAGTCAGGACAGAAGGTTTTAAATCTTAAAATAATTAAAAAGAAAAATTCAGAGGAATTTTTTCTTTTCTTAAAAGTTTATTCATTTATTTAAGTAATCTCCACAGCCACTGTTGGGCTCAAACTCAAGACCCTGAGGTCAAGAGTAGAGTCCCAGGCTTCTCTGACTGAGCCAGCCAGGCACCCCTGGAGGAATTCTTAATCATCATGTTTCCTTTTGCATTTCATTCTCTTTCTTCTCTTTCCTATTTACCTTTGTCTCTTCTCCCTCAACTATTCATAAAAAACTTAAATATACATTTGGTATTTCCATTTAGTGAGTAAAGTTTTGTGATCCCTTTCTCTATTGTATAAAAACAAAAAATAGAGAATTCTATATTCATTAAAAGATAAATTAAAAGTGCACTTTTTTTTTTAAGATTTTATTTATTTATTTGACCGAGAGAGACACAGCGAGAGAGGGAACACAAGCAGAGGGAGTGGGAGAAAGAGAAGCAGGCTTCCCGCCGAGCAGGGAGCCCGATGTGGGGCTCGATCCCAGGACCCCGGGATCATGACCTGAGCCGAAGGCAGACGCTTAACGACTGAGCCACCCAGGCGCCCCAAAAGTGCACGTGTTTTTATGCCTTTTATATTCTTCATGTCTTCTGAGTTGGAAGCAACAGAAACTACGGATGTTTTAAACAGACATGGGGTAGCTCCAGCAGGCAGGTAACCGGGTTACTCATCCATGAGTAGTGGGTAGAGTGGTGTTGCAGAATCATGAGTCCATCAGAGTTGTTGGGCACTGTGCTCAGTGGCTCGATCACTACTCTAATGGATGCCAGGGGTTGCTGTTGCAACTGGATGTGGCTGCCATTGGCTTCTCCCCCGTGGGTTCAGAACAATCCCTGCTTCTATGGACCCATCACATGTGATGCAGTTTGTCTAGACCGTGTCTGGTCTGTGGCCTGGGTGAGGTGTCCGGGCTCTACCTGCAGGAATGCTATGGAAACCAGTCGCAGGCATCCCCATCTTCAGCGGTGGGAGGCAGGCTCTGCATCGTAAGATGGGGGAGGTTCCATCACTGGAAGGCTGTTTAGATTCAGGATGTTCAAAAAGATTGACAATTGTCATCAGTAGTTCTCGACTGATCTTCTCCTTGTCTAGGTAGTTATCCTTAAAAGACTGCCACTTGAGAATCAAGATTAATTGTCTATTTCTTCTCTTACCCTAAAATGTTGAGGGTCAAGGAGGAAAATAATTGGTCCTCCCTTCACATAGCCTGATCAGAGTTTGGCTGGGATGGGAAATAGGAGAATGCAGTTGGAGAAAACCTGCTAAAGCCAACATGGAATTACCAATTTTTAACCCTTTATTCTGATTATTTAATCATATGCTCTCTTTCCATCTGCTTACTTTTTCTGAAAAATGAGTTCACACTAACATGTTCTGGATAAAAATAACAACTTACTGTCTTTGTATTTTCTAGAATTACAACAGTTAAGTTAGGGCTAGCCAGAGATACACATGGCCTCCAAAAAAAAAAAAATTTTTTTTAAATCCCTTTTCCCTAGGCTAATTGTGTCATTGTGTAACAAAGTACCCCAGACTGGATGGCTTAAACAACAGAAGTCTAACGTCCCACAGTTCAGGAGACTCTAAGTCCAGGATCACAGGCCCAGCAGGGTTGGTTCCTTCCAAGGTCAGCGAGGGAAGGGTCTGTTTCAGGCTTCCCTCCTTGACTTGCGGATGGCTGTCTTCTCTGTGTGTTTACAAATTGTCTTCCCTCTATACATGTCTCTGCGCCCAAATTTATCATTTTTATAAGGATACGGGTCGTGTTGGATGAGAGCCCAACCAAATGATCTCATTTTAACTTGCTTACCTCTATTTCCAAATAAGGTCATGTTCTGACGTACTACAGATTAGGGCTTCAACATATGAATTTCGAAGGGGCTGTAATCAACATGAAGCTAATGTTGCTAATGTTAATAACATTTGTGTTTGGGAGAGGAGGATAAAAGACCTTAAAAGACTCTAGTAGCTGTAGTACTTTCTAATTTGGGGGGAAGGTAGTGCTGAGGGTCAGGAGTCTGAGATAATGGCATTTCCAAATCTGGAGACGTTCCAGAAGACCTTTCAGTACACAATCTCTGTTTATAATATTTTAGAATAATAATTTGCAGACATGATCTAGGCAATCAAATCTAAGTAGAATTTGGTATCTACATGTCCTATACACAGCCCTAAAAGCCATTTTTTTTTTTTAAGATTTTATTTATATGACAGAGAGAGGTAGAGATAGCGAGAAAGAGAGCACAAGCAGGGGGAAGTGGCAGGCAGAGGGAGAGGGAGAAGCAGACTCCCCACCGAGCAAGGAGCCCGATGTGGGGCTCGATCCCAGGACCCCGAGATCATGACCTGAGCCGAAGGCAGACGCTTAACTGACTGAGCCACCCAGGCGCCCCGCCATTTATTTTTAATTTAAAAAAGCATAACTTTGGGGTGCCTGGCTGGCTCAGTCTGTAGAGCATGCGGCTCTTGATCTCGGGGTTGTACGTTCAAGCTCCACAATGGGTGTAGCGTTACTCCATAAAAATTCTAATTCTACTCCAATTCTAAGGTGCTAAACTTATTTCTCTTCTCTAGTTCTGAGGTGTTAAACTTATTTTGGAAACAATCTGACAATTAATATTGCAACAGAACTTAGTCCTACTAATTTCACTGAATTTTTCTTTGATTACAGAAAATCACATAAGAAATCTCAAAACTTGGGATGCCTGGATGGCTCAGTAGGTTAAGCGTCTGCCTTCGGTTAGGAAGTGATTCCAGGTCCTGGGATCGAGTCCTGCATTGGGCTCCTTGCTCTGAGGGGAGACTGCTTCTCCCTCTGCCTGCAGCTCTCCCCTGCTTGTGCTCTCTCTCTCTCAAATAAAAAAATAAAATCTTAAAAAAAAAAAGAAATCTTAAAACTCATGAGTTTTCATATGGATTTTTCCAATCAATTGAAACCACATTTTTTGAGCACCTATATATAAAACAGAATGTAGTAAAAAAAAAAAAAAAATGTGCTAGAGTCCGAAAATTGTGATGAATCTTCTCTAATCCATCTGCCTTATCTATCTCACAGGAATCAAAAACAATAAACTGTATAAAGCCCTACAAGTCCAAGCTACTTTTATAACAAACTATGAACAAAGAGTCTTACTTTGCTTTTAGGTTACTGAAACATACGGCAAATTCTCTATTGGTTTCAAGCACCTTAGAATTAAAATGGAGAGGATTGATGAGATGTTACAAGGAATTAATAGCATAAGCAAATACTGCCAACTTTTATTGAATAGCCTTATTAGAATTACAGCCTTAATATTTAAAAAATAGGCTTCAGTCTAAGACAGTTGACTCTCCCTTCTGAGTCTCCTTTGCACTTAGTTTGAGCCTATTTAAGTTCCTACACATTCCGTTTTGCATTTGGACAAATTGCATTTTGGCAAATTTCCTAACTTTGGCAAATCATACATATTTCCTATCGTACTCTGCAGGAAGCTTATAGGCAGAATGTATTCTATTTGCTTTCAGTTCCTTGGGGCTTCCTCCTTTGCACCTTGCTGAGTAAGGGGTCACTATAAACATTGTAATTTTTGAAACTTTTGAATGTGAATGAGCAAAGCATCCACATGATGGCAGCATGTTAAAAGAATAAAGATTGTCCACTTGAGGCCATCCTTTTCATCTTTAAAAATCTGTATGGACAAAGAGGAAAACTTCAACTGTACCAACTTAGTGAACCCCTTATACTCATTGATTCTTACAGAGGCAGGAGCTGAGCGTAAGAGATGGTTTCCAGATCTCAAAAACAATAAGGAGCAAGAAAACAGAGAGCTCTGAGTACTGAGATTTTAAGCTAGAACCAGACAATCAGGATGTGACTCATCCTTCAAGCTGAATGGTTTTTGGTTACAAGCAAAGGAATTGTTTGGCAAATTGTACAAAGAAAAATGCTAATTTATGGATAGCGCCTAATTTTCATGTCTGGTAGCTATACAGATGTTTTTGGTTGCTCTGCTGGTTAAATCTTTGTCATATACATGTATGTGTTACGTATTTTTAAATGGATTGCCAAAACATTGCAATGATGAATTTGAACAACCTCTTTGCCTTGTCATCTGTGACTAAGGATTTTTATTTCATTAGGAAACCAATTAGCCAACATTTGTTGGAAACCTCCCGCTGCATGATAATTGCCTAGGTAGGAGAGAGTGAAAGGGTATTCTTGCGCCGGCAAGTCTAGGTGTAATTAATTCGGGCCGGGCTGTAGACAATGGCATCGTCTTTCTTATTTAAACTGTTGGTGCTGTTTTGTTTTGCATTGACATTGTTTTCAGCCGGGCTTTCTTTGGTGATGGCAAACAAGACCCTAGATCATGTTTAGCTGGAGGTTTAGCTACTTCAAAAAGACAGTTCTTTCTCCCAAAAGCTTCAGCCGAAGTTCTGGAGCTGGCTCCCATTGGCTGGGTTCGGGTCACTTACAAATTCCTGAGCCAATCCAAGTGGCTAGGAGGAATGGAGTGTTGTGATTTGTGAGGCCAGGCACGGCAGATGGCTGAACGCATATCCTCCCCACTAACAACATGAGAAAAGAGAAACAGGCATTAAATTGTTTGCTTAACTGCTGCTTATCATGTCCAACATAGAGCTCATATCACAGTTGAAACTCATATCCGTATTTCCCAAATGACAGTGCTTTTACCTATGTACAACAGTATGGAGTGCTTGTGAGTATTTGTGAGTAAAAAATATTTTGATATTATATGATCTAATATGCAATAATGAAACTGTGTTTGGCCATAAGAAAAATCACCTAGCCAAAACTTTCTCAAACTGTAGTCTGCCCATGTCATAATTTCCTGGGGTGTTTGCCATAAATACAAATTCCAGAGCTTCATCCTTTCCGAATTCCTGAATCAGAATCTCAAGAGATGGGGTCCTAAGAAGTAGTATTTTTGAACAAGAGGCTTACATGATTTTTATGCACTGTGATTTTAAGAATTTCTGGCTTGACATATTTAACTGTATGCAGCCCTAGAGATTGCATATTTGTAGAAAAGAAATCAGAGGAGCTCCTGGGTAGCTCAGTCTGTTAAGAGTCTGCCTTCAGCTCAGGCCCTGATCCCAGGGTCCTGGGATCAAGACCTCAGGTCTGTGTCTGGGCTCCCTGCTCAGCAGGGAACCTGCTTCTCCCTCTCTCTGCTATTCCCTGCTTGTGTTCTCTGGCTCTCTCTATCTCTCTGTCAAATAAATAAAATCTTTTAAAAAAAGAAAAGAAAAGAAATCAGAGATCCACAAGATTCCTTTCAGTTCCTTCTTCAGGAAGTTACTGAAGAAGTTACTTTGGTCAACTTTTTTTTTGTTCTTTTCTCTCCCCTCAAAGTTGAAATCCTCATAAGTTAGAAAGGCTGAGAATTAAACTAACATTACATCTAATTTGTAGCAATCCAAATTAATCACTGATAAGGCTATTAGCCTTCATGGCAAATCCTTTAAAATAAAAATAGAGGATTAGAAAGGACCTTAGCTAAACTAACTTCTCTTATACTCAGATAAGGAAACTGATTTCCAGAAAAGTAAAGTGGCTTGCTTAGCTAGGCAATTAATGTGGATGGCCCTTTTGAAACCACTCATTTTTAAATGACTATTTCATTTGGGGAAATGGTCATAAAAGTCAGTTAGCATTTAGAGTGAAAACCCAGCTTTAGTTACATTTACATTTTTTCACACTAAGGCATAGAATTCAATTTCAGAACCCTGAGCCATATTTTATGATATGTCTTTATTAATGGTTATTATACATTTGCTATCCCTCTACATGTATTCCTTATTCCTTGCAATGTTAAGAGTAAGTGCTAGCATGCCCATTTTTTAAATGAAGAATTTGGGACACGCATAGATTAGGTAACTCACCCTAGATCAGTAATTCTCAAACTTCTATGTGCAAACGAGTGACCTGGGAGTCTGGTTAGTATGCACATTCTGATTCAGTAGGTCTGTGGTGGGACTTGAGATTCTGCATCGTTAAGCCAACATTGTTGGCTTGCTGATCATACACTGAGTGACAAGGTCTTAGATCATGAAATAGTACATGGTAGTCAGGCAGTGTCTTAACCCTGGCTATCCGACACTCAAGCAGAGTATGCGTTGACCTTTCTCTTTATTACGTTATAATTTATATACTACAGATAGAGGAGTGAGGCCACTTCTTGCTGAATGTTCATTTGTGATGTAACTTTATCCTTGAGGAATATCCAGGGAAATGAAGCCTATCGGGACCATCCTCACCCCAGAGGCTATTTCTTCTACACCTGCCTGTTTTGGGGTGGCTGCTACATAATCATGAAGGTAAACATCTGATACACCTAAAATTGTTTTGTATCCATATAACCATTCTCTTTCTCACTTTCAGTGCAGTTTCAATAAATTACATGAGCTAGTTACACTTTATTACAAAATAGGCTTTGTGTTAGATGATTTTGCCCCACTGTCAGCTAACGTAAGTGTTCTGAACGTGTTCAAGGCAGGCTAGGCTAAGCTTGGGTGCTCCATAGGTTAGGTGTATTAAATGCATTTTCGACTTACAATATTATCAACTTACAATGGGTTTATTGGACATAGCCCCATTATAAGTTGAGGAAGATCTGTATTGTCAAATGGCAAAACTAAAACCTCTTAGTAATGAGTTTGATGCCCTTTATTCAAGGGCAACAATCCATGGACTTGGGGAATACAGTCCCTCACAAGCAGAGGAACACTGTTCCAGAGGGATTTGGGGGAAGAGCCAGTTTTACATAGCATTAGAAGCCACAAGGCAGAGAGGTGCCTGACTGGCTCAGTCGGTTAAGTGTCTGACCCTTGATTTCAGCTCAGGTTATAATCTCAGGGTAATGAGATCCAGCTCTGAGTCAGGCTCCATGCTGAGCATGGAGCCTGCTTGGGACTCTCTCTCTCCCTCTGCCCCTCCCAATCCCCCCTTCTCTAAAAAAAAAAAAAAAAAAAAAAAGGAAAAAAGAAAAGGCAGCAAGGCAGAAACAGGGCATGATTGGCTAGGAGGTTGGGATTTCCTTGTAAGGCTAGCAGATCCTGTTTTCTAGGGTAAAATAAGCTAGCTAAAGTTAAGTTGTGGATTGTGATTGGTGTATGCTAGGTTTCCCTGACAGTAAGGTATTTCCCCTAAGTGCAGGCTGACTTAGGTTTGGATTTGTGATGTGGGCCAGGCCACTGGGGTGGCCTCTCTTTTGTGGGTTCTGATGTATGAATTAACTTTATCAATAGAATCTGTGTATTTCATTTGCTTCTAGCCTGATTTCTAGCTCACCATTCTTTTCTTCCCATTTTCCTTCATTTTCATAGTTCATTTTCTTCTGATTCATCTTTTTGTCCTATACTTTCTTTTTGTCCAAGAAACCCTTCTTTTTTATTATACTCTAATTTTAACAGTTACTAAAAATAAAGAAGATTCAAATTTGCCACCTTTATATTGTATTCCTTTGGTAAAAATAGCCTGGAGTCAAGGATTTCCTCTGTACCGCTTTGTTTTTCTTCAGGTGAGGTAGTTTGACTGACTTGGTCTGTGCAAACAGAGGGACAGGGGAAATAAATCTGGATGTTCAGCATAAAAAGGGCTAATGACAAAGCTATTTTTAGGGAAAGGGGCTTTTTGTCTTTTCCTATGTTATTCTTTATGTCTGTTTGATATCTCTGTTCTCCTGTTCTTATCTTTAAAAGACAGCTGCTTTACCACAGGCATAAATCAGAAAAGGAAAAGCAGCTACCCAGTGGAGCCCAGGCTTGGAGGGAGGATGAAAGGGGACAGAAGTTGAGAGAGAGGAAGGGAAGAATAAAGGACCCCTGGAGAGTCCGCGCCAGGCCAAGCACAATAAACGAAGTCTTCTACCCTTCCGGTGAGCACAGACAGAACAGAGAAGCCAACTAGAGAAGAAAAAGATGAAGCCGTTGATGCCTCAGAGGGGAAAAAGAAGATCTCAGGCGAGTGACACGTATGCCTTGGAAGCGAATCTGCTCTGGAAATACAAGCATGCTCTGCGTTCATGGAATAAATGGGAGGTAGGTGCTCAATTCCAGGACACAAGATGGAACTGGGAAAGAGGACGCAATGCGATTGTCAGTCATAGTTGTGTAAAATAGGAACCACACTGCGTTTTCCCATAATGCTCCAGAGTTCAGAGTTTATAGATGAAGTATTTAAGTTTTCTTGGAAAATATATTGAAGGTCAATTTGCTCAGAACTATACACATCAAAAAATTCCCCAAAATTTACATGGACATCCAAATTTGGGCTTCCTCAATTAACGTGAATTTATTTAAAAACGAACAGTGGTAAAAGAAAAAAAAACCCTCATTAAAATTTAGCGAGAATACTTATTTGACACCAGAGAGCTAGCTTTGCATTTTTCTTTTTCTTTTTCTTTTTTAGCCAGCTGCTAGGAATTATATAAACACACCTTAATTTATACAAACTTAGCTGGAAAATTGGAGGACTAATATCAATTTCAGTTAAGGTTTCTATCCTTTGAAAATTAGCTTAGTACTAAAAATTTGGGGCTTTTAAAAAATAGAAATTCTGTATGAGAAGAATAAAAATCTGCCTCCAGATTGGTTTGCTATCAGGATTTTCAGCTCACTCACATTTTAACATGCTCTTACCCTAAGTTCTTAGAGAATAGATTAATCAAATATAGGTAAAGCTGATGGGCGCTACCAAGGTGGTGGAAGGGAGAATGGCAAATCAACAGATGAAAAAATATAAATTAATTCTTCTTTTAGACATCTATGATAGCCAGAAACACAGCTTAGGCCCTTTAAGGATGCCAGTCTTAATTTACATTTCTCCTTCCAGCTGCATTTAAATATACACTCCATCTCTCTGCATTTTTTTTCTCTCAGCTGATGGCTAATGGCCATTGCACACCTGACAGCCCCCAAAGACAGGAAGCTAGAAGCACTTTCAGGGAGCATAACAATTCAGCTCCCAGCTATAAACACACACACACGCACGCACACACGCACGCACGCACGCACGCACGCACGCACGCAAACACCAGAGACCAAAGGAAGTTAGGACGCAGTCGTGATGTACTTGTAAGAGAAAAAACTATGGGATATATTAACGTAGAGTTCAGTTTTACAGAATATTCTTGAACAGAAACTATTGTAATTACTGTGCTAACAAGCAATGCTGATGCCTTAGGGACAGAAATCGTATGCAGATTACAAGACTGTAGATACACCCTCACACATATCGTTTTTAAAAATTAGGTTTTTTTAAATGGTAATGTATGTATATGGTACAGAATTCAAGAATTATGTATAAGGAGAAAGGCTCCTAATCTCCTGTCACTAGTTTCCTATGGGTCCCTCCTAACCTCCACCCACCAATCGTGCTCCTTAGAGGCAACCGCTAATGACAGTACCTTGTGTATTCTTCCAGAGATGTAAGGTGGAAGATTTTAAACTCTCTCTTCTGTCCCTTAGTTGAAACTTAAGAGGTTCAGTTTCCGTTGACTTAAAACAACAAAATGGAACTCTAGTCTTGGATGCTGACCTGAAAACAACTACCGTTTATCAGTCCTAATAACTGAGAACTTGCTCGATATACCAAGAATGGTCCTGATCCTGCTTTAGGAGCAAGATCTTTCCTCCAGCAGCAAGATAAATAGCCAACTCCCTTCATGGGCCCTGTTCCATTCGTCATTGCCGCGTAATTACAGCTGAGTCCAAATGAAAGCGTAAGATGAATGTGATGGACTTGTATAGGTTGAATGATACGGGTGGCCTTGGGCTGTGAAAGGAAACACATTGCTCTTTGTTTTTCTGTTGTTATATCCAAGGTTTCCTATGTACTTTGGGTGAATTATCACCAGCCACATGAAAATACACTGATTAAAAAAAGACAGGGAGAAGCTGCAAGTCTCCCTCTTGTGTGGAGTGCTGATAAATTTATATAGCTATTTTGCCTGCATAAAATGTCAATTATTAATAATTCAGCAATAGATCTTTTGAGTTCTAAGCGCTTTAAAATCGATAATGTCTCCCAAAATATCCATAATTGGCAACCATTTAAGACTTAACAGGCGGGTACAGCAGAAAGTCCTTATCAACATACCGCAAATAGCCACTTTGGTTCTTAGAATGCCAAAGTTTTCTTTTGTTTTGGCATTTATACTAGAGTTAACTAAATGCTGGCGCTGTGTTCCTTCTTGGTGCTATAAATGTGAGATTAAATTGGAGCCATTGTGACAAGGAATAATGAAATCACTGTTTTTATTCCCTGTTCACACCTAGATTGGTTCACAAAGCAGCCCCAGAGGTCCCCGCCCCCCCACCCCCATCCCATGGGGGTGCGGAAGGAACTCTGCAGCCAGCAGTACTGTTGAGTTTTGGCGGAAGAGTTATCCATTGACAGGGTTCAAGATGGGGATGCCACGTCTCCAGAAGCATTCTAATAGTATTGCTAGCTAGGAATTACTACGCCCTCAGCAGGAAGTCACAAGGGTGTATGCCTGCTCAATATTTCTCTTCCTAGCTCACCCATCTAAAAGATGCTATTTGTCATTATTTATAAGTTACCTTTGGATGTCTGATGATAAAGCCGTCATATTTTTTTCTCCTTTCTAAACTAAATTTTAATTTTTAAAGCTGTACACATAGTTTAAAAAGTCCAGTTTTTCATAAGGCTTATAATTTAAAATTGATGCTCTTCTCCCCTTTCCTTCTCCTGATTGTTGCTCCTCAGAGAAAACCACTTTCAAGTTTTAGACCTTTCTCCTGGTGTTCACTGTCATATTTCCAAATAACATTCATGTAATGCTATTTTGTTCAATTTATGTACTATTGATCAATTCCCTATTTCTAACTCCTGCTCTCTAGCCCCTCAAACACAGTTATCCTCTTTTCTTTCTAGTATAACTACAGGTTCATTTTTGCTGAAATCAATATTCGGTTTTCATTATTATGACAATTTAAATAGTAGTCTAATGTAGGGGAGGAAAAAGTTTTCCTTGGCCTTCCTAGAGTCCTTGGTTGTGTCTGAAAAATTAAACTAATGAAGAGAGGTGCCTGGGTGGCTCAGTCAGATAAGTGTCCGACTCCTGGTTTTGGCTCAGGTCATGATCACGGGGTGCTGGAATTGAGCCCTGTGTGGTGAGATCAAGCCCCGAGTTGGCTCCTCGCTGAGATTCTCTCCCTCGCCCTCTGCCCCTCCCCCCAACACGCTCTCTTGCAATCTTTCTCTCTCTCTCTCAAATAAATAAATAAAATCTTTAATAAGAAATAAACTAATGGAGACAGGAGAAAAGCATACAAATGTACTTAATATAAGTTTTACATGACACTCGAGTCTTCATAAGGAAATGAAGACCTTTTGAAGAAATATCCAATCTGAGTGTTTCTATGTGGGGTTTGGTGAAGAGTGGAATGTCACAGAGAAACAGGACAACACGTATGAGCTAAGTGTAGCAACCTGTGAAAAACTCAGCAAGGCCTCTTCATTTAGATATGGGTCTCAGAGATAAGGAGGTAGGTATAGTGAGGGCGCCTCTCAAATGAAAGTCTTATGATCAGCTTCAGGGAAAAGGGCAGAGGAAGGTCAGAGAAATCTTCCTGCATCTGCTGTTTCCTCAAACTCAGCTTAAAATATTCAATATGCTAAGGTGCTATGTTTTAGGGTATCCTGTTTTGAACCCCATCAGTATCATGATTATAATTACTTTCTTCTTTTTTTTTTTTTTTTTAAAGATTTTTACTTATTTATTTGAGAGAGAGAGAGAGAGAGAAAGAGTGAGCACAAGCAGGCAGAGGGGCAGAGGAAGAGGGAGAAACAGACTCACTGCTGAGCAGGGAGCCCGATGCGGGGCTCGATCCCAGGACCCTGGAATCATGACCTGAGCCGAAGGCAGACACTTAACTGACTAGCCACGCAGGTGCCCCTATAATTACTTTCTTCTATAACTTTGTTTTCTAGGTAGTTATAATTCCTTTTTTTCCTCCATGTAACGTAACCATATCTAATTCATCCTGTGTTGCTTCACAAAGTATTGACTTTCTCTTAATATATTCTAGCACTTTGGGTAATCTCTCAGTTTCCCCATTTTCTTGAAGACACATGTTCCACTCTGCTTCTCCAGTCTGGGCTCTTTGTCCTCTCCACCTGCTTCCCAGCTGCCTTCCTGGGATTTCTCATCACATCGTCTTGGAAATTCCCTTCCCCTTCCTCTTGTACCAGATCCTTCTTCTTGGATCCTGAGGCTCCCTTCTTCTTGGTTCACTACCCTGTTCTGCTGGAGCGCTCCAACTTGGAGACCTTTGTGTATCTGAAGATGAAAATGTTCTAAGTCTATCATACTTATTTTATACTTAGACTAGGTATAGAATTCTAGATTGAAATACTTTATTCTTCAGATCTGAAGATTGTTCTACTATGTTCCAGGTATTAATATAGCTTTGATACTGAGACATCTGGTATATTCTGATTCATGCTTCTTGGTATGTGACTGCTTTTTCCTTCTCTTTTCATTCCCCCACTCCCCTGGAAGCTTTTAGAATCTTATTTTCTATAACTAATGTTCTGAAATTTCTCAGTGATATGTGTTTATATGATTCTCCCACCTCCCCTCTCATTGTTCTGGACACCTTCTTTCATCATGGTGTGACCTTTTAGTCTGAAAACTGTTTTTCAGTTCTGGGAGATTTTCTTGAATCTCCCTTTCATGTTCTCTGATTTCTTCATGGACTTCTTATTATTTGGAAGTCAGATTTCCTGGAAAGATGCTTTAATTCTCTTTTATCTTTTTGTTTTCTTGTGCCAATTCTCCCTCCCTCTCTCTCTCTCTCATTGGTTTCCTGCCAATTTAGTGAGGTTTCAGGAGAAAGCACACATAAACATTTGTTTATTGCTCCATATTTAACCACAGTCTGACAATTATGAAGAGCCAAAGTTTTGTAGGAAACAAACTGCTCCCTAAGAACTAGTTGCTAACCAGATCATAGAATGCCAGTGACTAAATAGGCCACTGTTGTGGGATTATCCTTTTTTAAATTCAAATATGAAATTATCTCACATGAAAATTTCCGTGAGGCTGCCTGGCTAAATGCTTATTAAATAGTCTAGAAAGGCATCCACAAAGTTTAGGATAAGGAAATGATTTCAATTCCCAAGGAAGAGAAAGAAAAACAAAATCGATCCCTTGTGTGAAATCTCTACCTTTTCCCTAAGATTAAATTGGCCTCAAATATCAGTGGTGCTGTCTTGGCCATAAAATACCCAACAAACAGAATACAGACATATCCTTTTTACGCCTGACCTGATTTAAAAAAATGCTACAGTCATTAGAATTTACTTTTTAGTTCATTGATAAGAGAAGAAAAGTCAATTCTCATTCAAGTTTGGACTTAATTTTTTTTAAACTTCTGTCCATATAACTATGATTCAAGGGCCACTCAAGAATTAATGCTCCTATAACTAATGATTGTAGCTCTCTTTTAGCTAACAGTAGTTTGCAACATTCCTAGTACCTTCGCTCAAGCTTTTGCTCTGCACCCTCCCTCCCTGTGCCCCCATGTTAACCAGGACCAGTATTATCTACCACAGGGGTGCACACATGGATTACAGGCACTGGGGGGAGCCTTCTTTTCCAATGTGAAGACCAAGTCTGTCCTTGAGGAAGTTTTTGCAGAATACCTCTGATTACTACTGGCTAAGCACTCTCACGAAGAATAAACATGCAGGACATTTTAGGAGACACGGTGGCAGCCACAGAGAGAATGAGACACACACTTAATTGGAGAAGCCGTAGGTCCTCTTTATCTTGTAATTTAACTCAAGATTGTCTTTTCCCTCCCAATGTACCTGCTTGCTGATCAGTTATTTATTAGCACTGAGGACATGAAAAAATAGTAGACTGTGAATAAAGGGTTAACACCAGGCTTGGGCTGGTGGAAGAGAAGTGACCTCTTCCTCTGTCTTCTCACGGTAAGATTTCCTTGGCCACTACAGAGGGAAGATAAACTGTGGAATGTTGTGTCTAATTTGCTTTATTTACCCTTGCTCTGTGCAAACTGCACGTGGGCGGGGAGTCCTGGGGTTGGTATGCAGGCCTCAGGCCAACACGACTGGAACAGTTTAAAAGATAGTGGGGAATTCGAGGGCAGCTTCACTGTGGCCGGTGACCACACGCATGCTCTGTGGCCGCCCCACCAGCTGTGGGTGACGGGTGGCTTCTGGGCCTCCGGGGGACATGCAGAGATGGCACTTACTGTAGATCCTGTCCCGTTTCCCTCTACAAAGCTTGGCCAACATAGTGTTAGAGCCTGTTTGTGGCTCATGAGTCTGATTGTCAGTGTGGACCAGTAAAGACCATTGCAGCACCTCCAAGGCAAATTCAAAACTGTTATCTCAGGTGATTTTTTTTTTTTTAGTAATTTCAGCTATTTCGATTTTATAAATTACCAATGTATTTTTTTTTAAAGATTTTATTCACTTATTTGACAGAGAGAGAGAGAGGGGTAGAGTACAAGCAGGGGGAGGAGCAGAGGGAGAGGGAGAAGCAGACTCCCCGCTGAGCAGGGAGCCCAATGTGGGGTTCGATCCCAGGACTCCAGGATCACAACCTGAGCCAAAGGCAGACGCTTAACCGCCTGAACCACCCAGGCACCCCTGTGTTATGTTTTTATATTTCTCAATAAATACTTGAAGGTCCTAAAGTGTTTCTTCTTTTTTTCCTAAATTTTATTTATTTATTTGAGAGAGCGAGCGAGAGAGAGCACGAGCAGGGGGGAGATGCAGAGGGAGAGGGAGAAGCAGACTCCCCGCTGAGCAGGGAGCCGGATGATGCGGATGATGCGGGGCTTAATCCCAGGACCCTGGGATCATGATCTGAGCCGAAGGCAGATGCTTAACTGACTGAGCCACCCAGGCGCCCCTAAACTGGTTCTTCTTAAGAATTGAAGCTAAGAATGAAGAAAGATAACCAGTAAATTCTGTAAATTAAGTCCAAGTTGTACTCCACTCAGACTCATTCATTCAAATATTAAATGAGCCACAGTGTATGAGGCAGTGAGCCAGGCAATGAACATACACAAAACATACACAATGATAAAGGATCATACACGAAACATCATTTCCTTTGTGGAACTTGTAAAATGTGGGGGTGTTTTCTTTAATTGCTGTGTGGACAGCATTCATTCATTGAAATTAACATGCTTATGAACACATAATGGAAAAATGCTCCTCGCAATAGGAAAGTGAACGTGGCCCATCAGTAGGGCAAAGCTGTCTTCAAAAGACAGAGATGTGGGAAATTGTTTCACAGTTGGGTGCAGCTGCTTTCCTACTGCAATGGGGTGGGTACACGGTGCTAAGGAAGAAAAGGAGGGTCATGGAACCCAGTGGCTCATCTACAGATGGCTTGGGGGGCTCAAGGCTGGGCCTGGAGATGAGCTGAAGACTGCTGAATAATTCCTGGTGAGATGGTGGTGGCCGAGTCAAGTCTGTGACAGCAGGGAGGAGAAAGGGGAGTGCATGAGAGACATCAGGAGTCTGATCAGGCGGGACTAGGAACTGACTGAATGTAGGGGAAGTGAGGAAGGGGTCACTTGTGAGGGAGAAGATAGTGAATTTAATTTTGGACAAGCTGAACCGTGGTAACTGTTCTCTAGGCCAAAAAATGTTGGTTACCACAGTGGCAGAACCTTTGGAAGAAATCCACCAGGGCAGAATGAGATACCATCCTCTCGCCCTTGGAACTTTATACATTTTACATCTTTATTAAGGTGCTTATCATGCTGTTTTGCAACTTGCTTATATCTCTGCGCCACAACTTTGAAATGTTTGAGAGCAAGGTCTGGGTCGAATGTTTATCTTTGTGACCACAGAGTTCAGCACAAATTATGTCCTCAAACTTAGAGAATTGCCCTTAGGGACTGAAATATTGATTCCAGTCATGTCATCACTTAAGGAACCATTTAGAACTAGTTTCCCTCTTAACGAATTTTGTGTTTTAGAAGATTTCTACCAGACAAACTGCAACTGTAAAATAATCTCTGGCTTCTGATCACTGTTGATATAAACACCATACCGGTTGAGAAAATTCCAACCAAGAGAAAAGCAATTTGATGTTTCAGCCTAGCGATGCTATTGAAGTTAAATACTGTCTTCACTCAAATATGAAATACTGAAATAGCTCGAGACTTCTTTCTTTTCTCCTGAACATCTATTTTTAAGATTTATCCCTGTTGATATAAGCAACTGAAGCCCATCCTCACTTAAAAACATTCATTAGAATGTTGCTCCCTTAACACAGGCTTGGTGGTTACCTCTAGGAAGAGAGCAGGCAAGAGCTGAGAGTGGATGTGTTATTATTTCTACAATGTTGTATTTCTTAAAAAATACCTGGAGCAAATATGGCAAAATATAAACCAATCAAATATGGCTGGTAGGTGCGTGGGTGATCTAATTTCTTTTTCATATGTTTGAAAATTGCATGCTTTAAAAAATGAAACAGCTGATTTCAAATGGCCCTTTTAAGCAACCCACATAAAAAATTGTTGATATATTTACTCATAAAAAAAATACTGTGAGCTTGTCTTTTAAGATCCCAGATTGGATCCCAGATTGCCCTTAACTTTAAAAAATGTTACTTTAAAAACAATAAAATATATATAGAATTCAATTAATGATAATTGAGGAAGACAGATTACAAGAGATATGAAGCTTTCAAAAACTGAAATTTTGATATTTAGAACTAAAATGTCATTAAGTCTATGTAACTGAAATTACCACCTTTATTCAGGTGGCTCAAATGTTTAGTCTAGACATCTGTGAAATTCCCAACACCCATATCCAACAATCTGCTTTACAGCACTTCTTTGAGCCAAATATGGCCCAAACAAAAGTCATGAACCCCTGCACCCTCCCTCCTCAGCACTTCCAAACCTGGTCCTCTGATTCCAGTGACTGGAGTCCTGCAAATCAGACACCCACGAAATTCTTTGGTCACTAAGCCTTTTAACATTAGTATCCACTTCATTCCATGGTTTCTTTACAGGAATCTTTTTAAGATGGTATCCACTTTATGAAGACTATTTCAGTTAAACTAACATTTTGTCCATAAATACACTGAACCTGACATACACAAACTGAAGCACAGCTGATGTGTACAAGTCATGAACAGACACCATAGAACAGTCATCTATCATCTATCTATCATCTATCTATCTATCTACCTATCTATCTATTATCTATCTATCTATCTATCTATCTATCTATCATCTATCTATCTATCTATCTATCTATCTATCTATCTATCTATCTATCTATCTATTATCTACAGTAGCCAGAGCATCATCAGGGATATATATATATACATATATATAAATATATATAGTGTGTGTGTGTGTATTGTGTGTGTGTATATACACACAGATATCCTGTTGGGATCTTCCCTTAACTTTTCATCTTCTCTTCCCATCTTTTTCCATCTTTTTTTCTCTGCCCTCCCACTCCTTCCCAACATGGAGATGTCAGTGAATCTAGGTCCAAGCAAGACTAGTGTTGTAAGGAGGTTCTTCTTTGCAGATTTTTTATATGTTGTCAGTTCCTTCTCAGATAGTAAGAAATGTGGTTTTTCTCATCTTCAATATATTTCCTTGTATGCTTAACAGTTTACTTGTTTTCTCACTGTAATAATTTTTCCAACCACTCGTTAGCCTCCTCTGCATGCAAACTCCTTACCACACTAGTCTGATAATTCACAGAGCTCCTACCAATTTTTGAACACAATATGATCTATCCTTACTGGATCTCAAATTAGCACAACCCATTGGCAACTAACACTGCTGCCGAAAGTAAGAAAGCCAAAGCCACTTGCCCATAGCAACTTTCAGTGAATTTCTCTCTCTCTCTTTTTTAAGATTTATTTATTTATTTTAGGGAGGTAGGGGCAGAGGGAGAGAGAGAATCTCAAGCAGACTCTCCACTGAATGTAGAGCCGACAAAGGGCTTGATCTCAAAACCCTGAGATCATGACCTGAGCCAAAATCAAGAGTGGGACTTTTAACCCAGGCACCCTGAATTTCATTTTATTGATCATGATATTTCTTTTTTTTTTTAAGATTTATTTATTTCAGAGAGAGTGCACACACAAGTGGGGAGAGGGACAGAGGGAGAGGGAGAGAGAGAATGCTCAGACTCCCCACTGAGTGCAGAGCCTGCCTGGGGCTCCAATCCCAGGACCCTGAGATCATGACCTGAGCCGAAATCAAGAGCCAGCTGCTTAACGGCCTGAGCCACCCAGGCACCCCTTGATCATGATATTTCATGATCAGAAAATCAGAAAAAGTGGTAAAGGACACGGGTTGTAAATGCTCAGAAAAAGGAAGTAGGGATCCTTATGAGCCAGCAATGCTTCCAAACAAAATTACAAACAAACCTCATTGTCTTTTTAAACAGAAATAATAACTGTGATACAGATATTAATAGCTATGATGTAGATACGTTGCTTTTGAATTTTAGCAAACATGTCTCATGACGTTTGGAAGACAAAAATAGAAAAATTTAAGCAGAGTGTTAGAACATTTAAGTGAACTGCTGATGCTGATTTAACTATACGGAATTGTCAGTAAGTTCAGGGTATAATCAAGGCACAAAAATGCAAAGCATGAAATACCTTTTTCTGCCACAGTCTGCCCCATCTCAGGAAATAGAACTACGATTCCCCCTACTGTTCCAGTCAGGAGCCTTGAGGTTATCTTTGATTCTTCTCTCTTTCTTTCTCTCTCTCTCTCTCTCTCTCTCTCTTTTTTAAACAATTTTATTTTATTTATTTGACATAGAGAGCGAGAGAGCACAAGCAGAGGGAGCTGCAGAGGGAGAGGGAGAAGCAGGTTCCCTGCTCCCTTGCCGAGCAGGGACCCTGATGCGGGGCTGGATCCCAGGACCCTGGGATCATGACCTGAGCTGAAGGCAGATGCTTAACCAACTGAGCCACCCAGGCGCCCCTGATTCTTCTCTTTATCTTACTCTTCATATCCAATTCATCAGCAAGTGCAGTCAGCCCTGTCGAGAACGAGGAAGGATCTGAGATTTTCCCTGTGGAGAAGCTAACATATCACATGCCCGGGTTTCACGGCTGCTGGCCGGAGACATGAGACTGCTGGGTCAGAGACAAAGGGCAGTTTATTACAGCAATAGCAGTAGCCAGAGCATCAGCTTTTGTGCCAGTTCTCTGAGCTCCGATTCCCACAGGGTGATGCCCAGAGAGTCAAGTGGTACCTGCTAGTGCAGTGGGTTGAATTACAGCACAGGAACCCTGATATTTGGGAATTCAAGTATTTTATAATGGAGAGTAAGCCTGTCTAGCCTTTGCTTTGAAGGGTATATGTATTTCCTAGGGCTACCATAACAAAGTACCACAAACTGAGGAGCTGAAAACATCAGAAATTGATTCTCTCATGGTTTGGGAGACCAGAAGTCCAAAATCAAGTTGTTGGCAGGTTTGGTTCTTTCTGGAAGCTCTGAGGGAGAATCTTCCACACCCCTCTCCTTGCTTCTGATGGCTCTGGTAATCCTTGGGGTTCCTTGGTTTGCAGGTGCATCACTCCAATCTCTGCCTCCGTTGTCATACAGTATTCTTCCCTATGTGTCTCTGAGTGTTCACATGGCCTTGTTATAAGGACACCAGTCATTAGATTTAGGGCCCACCCTAACCCAGTATAATGTCATCTTAACTCATTATATCTGCAAAGACCCTATTTCCAAATAAGAAACAGGGTCACATTTTGAGGTCCTGGTAGAGAGAGAGAGAGAGGGAAGGAGGAAAGGACAGATATCACAGACTTCCTATAGTCTAATCAGAGAGGTGACATCTGGGGTTGGCTTCATGGTTGTGTGATTTATGCATTTGCACAGAGCTCTGTGTTTTAAAGCTTCAAGCAGAGGGAGAGGGAGAAGCAGGCTCCCCGCTGAGCAGGGAGCCCCATATGGGACTTGATTCCAGGAGCCTGGGATCATGACCTGAGCCGAAGGCAGATGCTTAACTGACTGAGCCACCCAGGTGCCCCGAGCCCTGTGCTTTAAAAAGCCCATTCCTAGTAACTCTTGAACAAGGCCTTTACAGGTTCAGTTTGTACTGGGCCCTACAGATAACTTAGATGGTGATGTCCTATCACTCTTGTAGTCTATTGGCTAGAACTGAGTCACAGATTCAGCCTACACTCAAGGGGAAGGGCTTATACAAGGTGTAAATACCAGTAGGCAGTGAACATTGTGAGTCATTTTAGAGGCTGTCTACCACATTCTGCCCACCGGCTCCAGTGATTTACCTCCTTCCTATGTGCAAGATATACTCACCACCTCCCAAGGTCCCAAAATTCTCATCCAATTATAGCATCACCTCAACATTTAGAATCTCAGCATCTAAATCAGGTCCAGAGGTGAATGAGGCTCTCCGTGTACTTTTCCTTCAGTACAACCCTTTGAATCTAATTCCTATCTGTGAGCTGTGAGACTAAAGAGACAAGTTATCTGACTCTATACACCCAACATACAATGGGGAGATAGGCATAGGAAAACTGCCATGGACAGGTTAGTTCAAATTGGGCAAAAATGAGAGTCACAAAGGAGTTCTCAATCCACAGCAATTTTGAAGTTCATCCAGGCAAAGATCAGCAGTTCCTTGGGTCTCAAGTTGTGGGAATAATTCTCCAGGCTTTTAGTTCCACCCTCCGAACTGTTGGTTCTATTCTCTTATCTATCCTTCCTTTCTTCATAAAAGGGAGCATGTTTTTGCAGCTGAGTACTTTTCTTAGCCTGCTTTCTGCAAGTAGAAATTTGGGGGTCCAAAGGTTTCTTTTCATTTTATACTATCTGTCCTTTTGGGTTAAAGCTGGAAGTGTTTTGCTGATATAATTCTCTCAAATCTCTCTTGATTTCCTGTGAAACTCCTTGGATTTTACTCCATTAGGCAAAGCCACAACCACATGTCTCTTTGAGATAAACCCTTCTCTACCTTTCTTTGCCCATCCTTTCCATCCATCCTTTTATTTATTTTTATTTTTTTAATTTAATTTTTTTAAAGTAATCTCTACAACCAACGTGGGGCTTGAACTCATGACCCTGAGATCAAGAGTCGGATGCTCTACTGACTGAGCCAGCTGGGTGGCCCCATCCTTTTAAAAATTGTAAACCTTACCTCACATTATTCTCTAGTCTCCTTCTGTTCTTTATGGCATTTATTACCATTCAATATGTCGTATGTTTTACTTATTTAATTATTGTCCGTTCCTTCATTTTTCTACCCCAATTATAATATAAGCTACAGCAGGGCAGTGAATTTTGCTTGTTTTGTTCACTATTTTATCCACAGTGATTAGAACAGTGTCAGACATGTTCAAAACAAATACTGAGTAAACAAAATAATTTCAAAAAGGATTTGAAGAGTTGCAAAACAGACATTCATCTGCTGTGAAAGCTTATAACATATAGAAATATGTGAAAGACCACCTGCTCATGAAACAAAATCAATAAAGATGACTTTGGATGTCCTGATAAGAGGATAAAAAATTAAAATAAAATACTTCCCCCAACACACACCAAAAAAGACAAACAAGACACATCTCCAACAACAAAGAACACCAGTACCATCACACACACACACACACACACACACACACACACACACACACAGCTTGACACGTAGACTTTGCCATTCATTGTTGTGAATAACCAATAATTCCCTAATGAGGGGAGAGATATGGCATCAAATTTGAAATTACATTACAGAAATTATTTAGAGTAATATATAACTTATAAGCAACATATATTTATAATGTAAATATAAATAGTTATAATTTTGTCTATATTGGATTATGGTAAGGTTATCATTTTCTTCTCTCGTATCTTCAATATGACCATTAAAAATATTTAATGATCTTTGTTTTGTACTTATAATAATTCTGAATTAAAATCTGCAAAACCCCTCTGTTAATTCTTCACGTTTTCAATTCCTGATTGATTTATTTGGCTAAAAGACTTGAGTTAAAATAGTCTATTTTCAAGTTCAGTTCTTGGTATAGGAATCAGTAATAGATTTTTACCTTTTATACCAGCAATCGAGAATTGGGTTTTTAGGTTAGAAGCTGCATTCTTACCTTCTCCTAGAAGTAGAATCACATCCAAAAGGGAAGATGTCAATTCCATTGCATTTTTTTCGGAGTGTGAGCTGCCCCTTCGAAGCCAGCTGAGTATAACCAGGGGATGCATCGGAGGCCCCTGAGCTGCCTGTGGAGCATTTGGTGGGCTTGCTGCACTTCAAGGCTTCCCCAGGTTCCTGTCAGCCCCTGACACCTGCATGAACTGACATCTCAGATGCTGTTTGCTATGGCTCTGGAAATAGTAATGGCTGTACTGATTTGGTTATCAGACAATGTGAACTTTTTTGGGCATCAATCCATCGCTGAGGTACCAGCTTTTCATGCTGGGAAAGGACCTCACTTAGGAGGGCTTCTTGAAGAGAAGTGAGGAGCATGTTCAAGCCAGAGAAGGGTGATGTCAAAGTTCCTGCCAATCCACTGGTTCTTTTAGGAAGTATCCTCATACTGTCAGCTTAGGCTACTGGTATGGGCTGAATTTTGTCACCCCCTCCCCCCAGATTCATATGTTGAAGTCCTAACCCCTAGTACCTCAGAATGTGACCATACTTGATACAGGATCTTTACAAAGGTAATTTAGTTAACATAAGGTCATTAGGGCGGGCCTTAATCCAATATGACCAGTGTCCTTTTAAGAGTAGGAGATTTGGACACAGAGATGTACAGAGGGAAGATGATGTGAAGATATATGAAGAAGACAGTCATCTATAGAAACCAACCCTGCTGACACCTTGATCTGGAACATTTGGCTCCAGATTTCAAGGAAATAAATTTCTATTGTGTAAACCACCCAATCTGTCATACTTTGTTAATGGCAGCCCTAAAAAACTGTAAATTCTCATCTTCCTTTGTCTTCTGGATGCCACTGACTCAGCTGGATCTTTTTAGGGAGGGAACTCAAAAGTGTGGTCTGAAGGTCTTCTGTTTCTGTAGAAGCAGCTGACAATATCGGACAAATAAGCCAGGGCTGTGCCTTCTCCAGACTGAGGTAGAGCAGGGCAGGCAGCTCCCTCCCCATCTTAGCCCCCCATCATGTTTCTGCCCAAAGAATAAACACATTAATTCTTTTTTTTCTTCGTCTTTTTCTTCTGCCTCCATTTTTTCCCCTTTTATAAACTGCCAAGATCCTACTGGTTGGCATCCAATCCTAGTTCATTACCCAATCTGGTTATCTTGCATCACCCAAGGAAAGTACTATCAGAATGACGAAAAATAAGTTAAAACTCTAGTGATAGCAAATATTTTTTCCCAGCAGAGACCTATTAAGGACATACCTCATCTTTAAATCATATGCATCTCATCCTGAGATGCCTTTTTTCAGAATACACTCATTCCTTCCACATCTGAACCATATCTGTAGTAGATTCCCACACTATTCTTCTTGTTCCTCCTTTTCTTTCTTTTTCTTTTTGCAGATCCTGGTCACAATGGGAACCATGATCTCTTTGCTTTACATCTGGCTATATTCCCAGAGTTTCCATTTCCATGTGGCATATCTTTATGCTCGCTTTGGGTATCCCAGTGCCCAGCTTATTGTTGGCCAGAGATACCTGAAAGGTAACTTCTTTGTTCCTCTTGTGCTCATTTTACTAGGGAGTGGCAGGGTGTGGGGGTGCGGGGTGGAATTTGCTGGTTGGATTTCTGTATCTGTATGTTTATAGAAGATTTTAGCATCAAGCAGTTAACAGAGTCCCCTTTTTTTCTATGATATCTTTTGGTTTTACCCAGGAGCTGGTGTGGTGAAGGATGAAGAGATGGCAATGCATTGGTTTAGGTAAGAAAGATGATATCTACCAAAAGCCAAACTGCAGAGTTATTTCAGGAAGTGTTGAAATATAAAATCTTATGATTTTCGTGCCTTTTTCCTAGAATGAAATAAGATAAAGATATAAACGTTCTCAATATTAAAGTCTTGGTATGCTTTCTACTTTTTCCACTTGGTGGAGAGGCAGGAGTAGTGGTGGAGGTAATGTGGCTGATGCATTGAAAAACAGTCTATACCATGTAAGCAAACAATAGATTAGCTTTAAAAGAACTAAATTGGAGCACACGTAACATTTTAGGTCAAGATTCAGCACATCAATAATTTTATTAACAGTGCTCTGTGTTAGCATTACCTTGTTTATTAAAATTTTGAGCTCTTGACCATAAGAGACACATTAATTTGAAATTTTAAAGTAGAAGTACATATTACTTACTGATTAGTCCACTTTTTTGGCTTAAATTTTATTCAACTGGTTTGTATTCAGTGTTCTAAATTTTTCACAGACAGCTTTCGCAATTCTGATTGTGTAGTATTGGCCTGATGAATCCTCACAAAACAGTATCCCACATTGTATGTTCGGTTTGAGAAAATAAGAAAAACTTTGGAAACATACACTGGAACACTCCACCTCACACTCTAGAGGTGTTAGAAACTCCATTTTATGTGGAGACTGTGATAGGAAATAAGGACAAGTTAGGTGAAAAGCCAGAGTCGCTTAACATAGAGAACTGAGTTCATACAGTCTCAATTTATTTGAAAGTGGAATTTTGTTACAATATGGCATCCACTAGCCACAAAGAGCACATGAAATGTGGTTAGTCTGAATGGAGATGGAAAATACACACTGGATTTTCAAGTTTTGATGTGGAGAAAGGAATATAAATTATATCATTAATAATTCTTTATATTAATTATATGTTGAATGATAATATGGTAGGGTTAAATGAAATATATTTTTTAAATTAATTTTACCTATTTCTTTTAAAACTTTTAATGTGGCCGCCAGGAAATTCAAAATTATGCATGGCTTGCATTATATTTCTGTTGGATATTTCTCAGAGTCACCTATGATCCTGAGAAATGTTCGATTATCTGAGAGAGAAGAGAACACATTTATGACTTTGCTATTACCCATGAACTGATGAGCTCATTCTTCTCAGATGTTGCCTTTCTTCTCTCTAAAATAGTGGTTGACAAACTTGGGACATATCAGAATCCCCTGGGGAACTTTGAAACATGCTGATGCTTGGCTCCAGATTGACTTAAGTGAGCAGAAAAAGCTCTCCTAAATGTGTAGCCAGGTCAAATCTCTGCTCTAGAAGTCTACAGTGGTTATAAAGTAAGCACAAACCAGCAGAGGAGGCCATTTCAGGAACCCATTTCAAGACAAAGTTTAAAATGGGTATTCTTTTTTTTTTTAATTTTTAAATTTTTAAATTTTTTTATTGTTATGTTAATCACCATATATTACATCATTAGTTTTTGATGTAGTGTTCCATGATTCATTGTTTGTGCATAACACCCAGTGCTCCATGCAGAACGTGCCCTCTTTAATACCCATCACCAGGCTAACCCATCCTCCCACCCCCCTCCCCTCTAGAACCCTCAGTTTGTTTTTCAGAGTCCATCGTCTCTCATGGTTCGTCTCCCCCTCTGATTCCCCCCCCTCATTCTTCCCCTCCTGCTATCTTCTTTTTTTTTTTCTTAACATATATTGCATTATTTGTTTCAGAGGTACAGATCTGTGATTCAACAGTCTTGCACAATTCACAGCACTCTCCATAGCACATACCCTCCCCAGTGTCTATTTTCCAAAGAAGACATTCAAATGGCCAACAGACACATGAAAAAGTGCTCAACATCACTCGGCATCAGGGAAATCCAAATCAAAACCTCAATGAGATACCACCTCACACCAGTCAGAATGGCTAAAATTAACAAGTCAGGAAACGACAGATGTTGGAGGGGATGTGGAGAAAGGGGAAGCCTCCTACACTGTTGGTGGGAATGCAAGCTGGTGCAACCACTCTGGAAAACAGTATGGAGGTTCCTCAAAAAGTTGAAAATAGAGCTACCATACGATCCAGCAATTGCACTACTGGGTGTTTACCCTAAAATGGGTATTCTGATAAAGTTTACTTGCCAACAGAAGAAATAACTTTGAGAATCAGGAAGGGAATGGCATGGCTCTAGAGGAGCTAAATGTGGTTGGTGACTGACTACACGAGGCTGAAGCCCCTGCTACTGGGAATGTAGGTTACATACCTGCAGCGTTGGCATCACCTGGCAGGCACTTGTTATAAATGCAGCATCTGAGACCCTAACCCAGCCCTAATGAAGCAGAAACTTCATTTCAACAAGGTTCTAGGGTGACAAGTATGTGCATTAAACTTGCCCTCAACAACATTTTGGAAGCCAGGTTCTTTCTTACATGGGACCATACAATTAAAGGCCTGTTTGAAAAACCTTTCCGTCTTTCAGTGCTGGCTTCTCCCCTGTCAGGAATGGAGTGGGAAAGCATTACAAAAATGAGATTTCCTCTTGTTGTGTAAAACAGATTTTATAGTTTATGACTGGCAAAATAATTTATGTCTAATAAGGAAAACACTGAAAAAACCAAATGTGTCCTATCATACAGTAAAGACTACTGTAAACATTTTGATGGGTGTTCTTCTAGACTTTTTTCAATTGATGTATGTACGATATTCCTTAATTTACTTGACGATTTCCCTGTTTTATGTTTAGACCTTTTCCTAGTTTCCTACTATCAGAAACTGCTGTTGGAAAGGGCCTTTCATATATATCTTTTTGAACATCTGATTTCCTTACCAAAAAAAAAAAAAAAAAAATACTTAAAAAAAAAAAAAAAAAGAGAAAAAAGAAGCCTTTCTAAAGCTTTTGGTACATATTGCAAAACTATTCTTTTTTTTTTTTTTAAGATTTTATTTATTTATTTGAGAGAAAGGATGAGAGAGCAAGTGAGCATGAGTGGGGGAAGAGCAGAGGGAGAGGGAGAAGCAGACTCCCTGATGAGCAGGGAGCCCTATGCCAGGCTTGATCCTGGCACTCCAGGATCATTACCTGAGCCGAAGGCAGGCACGAAACAGACTGAGCCACCCAGGCACCCTGGAAAACTCTTCTGAAAGGTTGCCCAACTCCACTCTAGTATATGCTCATAGATTTATCAATATTGTTTTTAATCATTTGTTAATCTTTGCCAACTTGAATAACAATGTAAGAGGTCTCATTTAAAATTTTTCATTTTTTGGGGTGCTTGTCCCTCTCCTTCCCCTTCTGCTCCTCCTCTCTCTCTCAAATAAATAAAATCTTAAAAAAATAAATAAAATTTTTCATTTTTATCAATTGTGAAGTTGAACATTTTTTTAAAACATCTGTTGTAATTTTGATTTCCCTTCCTGCAAATTGCCTGTTCATGTTGTCTGCCCATTTTTCCTCTGGATTTTATTTTCCTACTCATTTTTCAAAATTTTCATGATTAAAAATAGCAAACTTTTTTACACTTCCTTGTATTTCTGACAACATTTTCCCCCTAATCATAATTAACTTGAAAAAAACTGCAGAGTAAGAAGGCAATAATTATATAATTCATATTGCCCAATATGATGGCCATCAGCCACACGTGGCCATTTAAATTTAAATGAATTAAAATTAAAAATTCAGGTCTTGGGTCACCTGGGTGGCTCAGCTGGTTAAGTGTCTGACTCTTGATTCCGGTTCAGGTCATGAGCTCAGAGGTGTGAGATCAAGCCCTGCACTGGGCTCTCTGCTGGGCATGGAGCCTGCTTAATTCTCTCCTTCCCTCTTCCCCTGCCCCTCCCCCTAAAAATAAATAAATAAATAAATAAATAAATAAATAAATAAATATTCAGTTCTTCAGTTGCACTATGTACATTTCAAGTATTTAATAGCCACAGGTGGCTAGCAGCTACTGTATAGGACAGTGCAGATATAGAATATTTCTATCTTTGGAGAAAGTTCTATTGGAAAGTACTGGCATATTACATTTATATTATAGCAGTTGGAAATAGTGCTTAAGGATCAGCTTACATTTTACTGAATTCCTAATATTCCCAGATAGTTCTTTCCTGTATTTTGATTTCCTGTATATTTTGGAGAGAAGAGTATAATTATTTTGATATTTGGAAAAGCTGATGAATGAGTTTGGAGCGAATAAGTGGCTTAAATATTCTTACATTAGTTTTTTTAAAAAGTACTGTACATGTTTCAAATGAGAGACATTTTTTAATGAAAGAGACTTATTAACATTTGTCTAGATCTATGATAAGATGGTTCCCAGTAATGGTTACATATTTGTATTGGCACTGCCCTTGGTTTTATTAAGGAGATGCTTTTTCGAGGGACTATTTCCTTGTTTTTTTATTGCATACTCACTCCCCACCATCCTTCCAGCCCATATAACCAGTCCCCTTTCTTTTCCTTTCTTTTTCAGACAAGCCTCCAAACAGGACCATCCCCGTGCTTCCTTTAACCTGGCAGTAGGAAAACTGAAAAACATGACTGATTCCATGGAAGTAGGGTAATGAAATTAGCTGTCTTTCCCCTTCGAGTTGAGATGTCATTCCTTCTAAACCTGCCCCCATATATTACCTGCAATTGACAGACAAAAGCATTTTATATATAGTTCACTTCCTACTCTTGCCTTTTTATGTACTTACATTGTTAGGAGTTATGATAAAAGTCACAAAGTAGGCGCCTGGGTGGCTCAGTTGGTTAAGCGACTGCCTTCGGCTCAGGTCATGATCCTGGAGTCCTGGGATCGAGTCCCACATCGGGCTCCCTGCTCAGCGGGGAGTCTGCTTCTCCCTCTCACCCTCCTCCCTCTCGTGCTCTCTGTCTCTCATTCTCTCTCTCAAATAAATAAATAAAATCTTTAAAAAAAAAAAAAGTCACAAAGTAAGGGAATCCAAGATTTGTACATGCGCATGGATTCCACTGATTATATTCTTAAGTCATTTCATGAACCTGAGATGAAAGGCCAGGTTATTTCATGGTCCTTACAGTCTCCTGTACCCTGGATGTACTATCTTTATGGCCTTATGGCATTTTCTAATAAACAGAATGAAACATATAAGAATATAAGATAGATAGCTCTCTTTGGGCACAAATTCTTCTTGTGTCCATTGCACTAATCCTCTTCTGGTTACTCATAGTCATCAAGAGAAGTACAACTATTTTCTCTGGAGAAGTTCTTAATGTTTTTGAATAGTTCATAGCCTGAGACATTTTTTTACGCAGGTATTTTGAGGCAGAGACATTTTGATAGGGTCCTAAAAATAAACCATTAAACTTTTAGCTTGTTCTTTTTTTCAAGTAATGTAACTGACATATAGTCCATTACCAAGTAATGTATACAACCCCCTCCTTCAAACCCCATCCCTTAATCTACCTCAGACTGATGGGTAGACAAGGTTCAGAAAGAAGGAGTCTCAGTGAGGCACTGATGGATAGAGTGAGTCTTGGGAATTGATATAACACTCGGGAATATTGGTTGCATGCATTACTTGGTAATGAAATTTTGAAACAATCTTTTTGAAGTAGCCAAGTCAAAATGGTGTAGTCAATATGTTCTCTTATGACTGACGGTTGGTAGCTTCACAACTGATGGACAGGCACGTTGAACGGGGCCCCTCTCCAGTTACCACGTCCAAACCAAAATATAGAATTTGCTTGCAAGAAAGGGGTCTCAGACATTACCTAAGAGTCTTGGCTAGAAAACCCTTCTAAATAGGGAAAAAAATCCAGCTGGACTCTGATGTTGTAAGACTATTTCTTCGGGTGGCTTTGGTTTTATTATGAAGACACTTATGATGAAACACAGATGAAATGGCACGTGTTTCCCTCAATACCTTAGAATGAGTCCAAACAGGTGTTAACCTGGCCCTTAGCCTAAACATTGGCCGCGCAGGTGCTTTCAGTTTACTTTTTCTTAACCTGACTAAATAACCACCTCTTCTAGGGATGTAGAGATACTCCTTAATGTTGCTGCAAGACAGGGGATCCAAGAAGCCCAAGAACTTCTGGAGAATGTTATTTGGACTAGAAACAAACTCTCGCCAACTCAGAGAATGAAGGTTTTTTACAAACCCTAGTGTGTGTGCTGCACGCTCTTCCTGGGTGGGGATGCCTCCCTCTCCCTCACTCCCTGTGGCCTTGCAACACTTACTGGAACTTTCAGTGGAAGTGGCTTTTAGTTATAGTTTTAGATGCTGCTGCATCATCAATTTGCTGTTCAAAATCCTTTAAGCAAGGTGTTGCTTGTGTTTTCCTGGGATCCAAGTTTGACCTCTTTTGGATGGAGGAGTATTTTATTTGGATTTCATTCCTGCTCACCTCAGCTTAGTTTCAAGTCAGCGATCATTCTATGAAGTGGTAGGAGGGAAAGAAGGAAGAAACCTGTCACCAGAGATTTGGCTGCTTGGATGTGTTAGTTGGCACCCGCAGATCACTGAAGGAGCGAAACTCGTCATTAGCTTAATCTCTGGCATGTGGTGCTCTGCTTAAAATAAACTTGTTTTCATGTCTCTACATTTCAATGATCTGCTCTATCAGGTTTCTATGGTATTTTATTGTATTACTTTTTGTATTACTTTGTATAAAGTCCTTTATGGGGAAAAATAAAAAGGCAGTGAATATTGCCAACAAAAGAAAAAAGGATAAAATATAAGAGCTCACATTTATTGAGCACCTGCCATGTTGTAAGGTTTTTTCCTAACTGCTTTTAACTATTTTAGCATTCACTAGTTATAAAAGCCTTATGAGGTGGGTAGTATTATTGATGTGGGAAACAAAGGCAGAAAAAAAATTATTAAATTTCCTTACTATCTACAGCCTGTTGACAAGTCCTTGAAATAGGCAGAGTGACCTTCTTCTAGGGACTCAACTGCCTCGATGTTAATACTTTGCTAAGGGCAAAAAAGCAATCTTGGCCCAACCTCCAGGGTCCTGTAAGTCTACTCTAACATATAAAAATTCCTTTGGAAAGAAACATCCTTTATCTCTAGCCCCCCCGCAAGATATGTGTTGGCAATCACCCCCCAAGCATATGGCCCACTGATATACATCTGAAGGGTCTCATGGCTCAGGTTTTACTAGACGGTAATACATGACCCTTTCCCAACAATAGCTAGCCCCCTCGAGGTCCTGGAAACCTTGCTTCCAAAATTCCTTAGAGACTTACACTATCCCTAACTCCCTCCCAACTTGAAAGTATATAATGGGCCACTCCTCATGACCCCAGTGTAGCCCTTCCTGTCCGGGTCCTGTCCCCTTGCTTTCATGAAACCACCTTTTTTGCACCAAAGACACCTCAAGAATTCTTTCTTGGCCATTGGCTTCAAACTCTAACATCTTTCCTACATCATTATCATTCCCATTTTACATATGTGGGAATAAAGGTGTAGAAGTCAAGTAATATGTGCAGGGTCAGAGAGTGAGCGGTAGGATAGGATTTTGAAATTCTTAACTAGTTCTACTAACATTACTCTCCCAAATCTCCTTCCTAACAATTTCAAAGATTCTCCAAGAGCAGCTACTTTGTTTATTACTAGGACATAGTGAGAACTTACCTTAGCCAATACCTCAGCCACATTTTCTAACGGTATTTTTTCTTTTTCTTTTTTTCTTCCTTCCTTCCTTTTTTTTTTAGCATGAACCACATATTCCTAAACTTTTAAAGTGACACTTTTAACCTTAAATATAGTTACCTTTATTTATTGCTTTAGATTATAGCACAATTCTCTCCTGGGAATATAAATTCAGAAACATGTGAGGATGACTAAAGTGTCAAACTAGAATTCAATAAAATGATTAAGCTGTGTGTTTAAAATACTTGTTTCACTTTTGAGTATCAAGTTTATACTATAGGCACATGCAAGATGTCTGAATCTTAGTCAATCTCCTTTTGAAACTGCTTAAAACCATAAAGCTGAACAAAAATCAAAACGGCTACACTAATGCTTTGGTGAAACTCCATTTTAAAGTAACCTCTTTCCTCTCTTTCCCAAACCTCCCCTCCTCCTTTCTTAGCCTTTTGTTTCGGGACCCCTGTACCACAAGATGAAGGGCTGGTAGCACTTACACAATTCCTGTCAAAACAGGCTAGATCCAATTTCCTTATAACCCTCCCCTTTTTTGGGAGGGCCTGCAGTTTTTGAAGGCCATAACCTGTCGCAGCCTCCGTTGCCTGGCAAAGCAATAAAACTATGTTCCTCTTTAGCCCAAACTCTGCCTTCGCATTGTATTTAGACTCCGAAGCATGGGGGTTGGTTTTATTAACGCTTTTTGTCCCAACTTGCTCAAACTCAAAAGGATGTAGATGAAATGGTCCAAGACTCTTTTTTGTTCCGCTTTCATATTCCATGAAGCAGTTAAAACCCTTTCAATATAGAAAATCCAAAATCTATACACTAAATTCTTCACTTGAACCATTGCTAAGTATTTTTGGCCTCCCCAGAATCACTTTAAGTTTTCTTACATTTTCCCAGAGGACACAGTCTTTGCTTCAATCTATATTGCTTGAGATAAAGCTCAGGAAATTTTATCCTAAGCCATGAATATCCATTTGCATAATACTGGGGCAATCATTTCGATCATCATGTAAATATGCATTTTTTTTTTTTACTTTCACAATGATACCATTTACTGCATTGCATTTTTAAGTAGTATTTCGAAGGCTTGTTTATAGTGATGACCAAAGCCTGCCATTGTGAAGCTACCATAGAAATAATCACTACACGGTGTTCAATGTCTTTATTTTAAAAAATTCCTTTAGTTGACATCTCCAATATCTCCAACTAACACTGATTTTAGGTATTTTAGGGTGTTAATATGTCTTCTGACAGCTCTTCATTGTTGAAATAAAGTGGTAGAGTAATTCAAGTTATTGAAAAAGCATAACTGCAATTAGAAAGGCCAGATAAGGACTCACTATAAAACCCCTCTGATTTTGACTTTCTTACTACTTGAGTGTTAAATAGGGCATGACCTGCCAATCCATTGAACCGGTTGAAGCCAAACCCTTCATGGAAAACCAGTGTGAAAGATTGGGATTTCCCCGACTCCAGACTCCAAAGCTCTTCTATCTTTCCTTTCTGTATTTGGGGAAAGATGCAAGTGGGAAAAGCAAGAATTTAGAAAGAAATTGAAGGGAGGTGGTGGAGAGAGAGAGAGACAGAGAACACAAATTTGTAAATATTTATTGGCTTTAGAGAGAGCCCAGATTTTGCTGCCCTCCTTCCTTCCCCTGTGCTCCTTGTAAGCCACACTGGTTGAGACTCTGCTCTCTTCTATATGCCCCCAGTTTACTGTTTAGCTGTTTTGATACCTTGATCTTTTTCTTTGCAAGGCAAATCTGCCTTGACATCAAGATGTAAAAAATATTTTACATTCAAGTATAGATTTATGGTACACAGATCTTTCTTTTTAAAGATTTTATTTATTCATTTGAGACAGAGAGATACAGAAAGAGAGAGCTTGAGCAGGGAAGAGGCAGAGGGAGAGGGAGAGGGAGAGGGAGAGGGAGAAGAAGACTCCCTGCTGAGCCGGGAGCTTGACGTGGGGCTCAATTCCAGGACCTAAGATCATGACCTGCACTGAAGGCAGACACTTAACCATCTGAGCCACCCAGGTGCCCCCATGGTACACAGATCTTAAGCCTACAACTCAATGAATTTTGTACATGTATCACCTGCGTAGCCTCCACTCAGAGGATTTTGATTTCCAATATTCCTTCCTAGTCAATTCCTCTAAGTAACCACTTTCCTGTTATCTATCACTTTGGATTAGTATTGCCTGCTTGTGAATGCTGTCGTATTTGTGTGTAAATTTGGTTATAAAAATTATACTCTATAGTCTGTTGCATCTGTATTCTTGCCCTCATGCTTGTTGTGAGATTTATCCTTGTTGCTGGCAGTTGAAGTTAGTTTATTCTCTTTCCTGCCCAGTATTCCAATGTATGATTACACCACAATTTATGCTTTCTCCTTCTGATGGGTATTTAGGTTGTTTCCAGTTTCTGACGATTACCAAAAGAATGCCTATGAACATTCTTGTAAATGTCTTTTGATAGATATATGAACTCATTTCTTTTGGATATATACCCAGGAATGGAGTTGTTGGGTTAGAGGATACACATGGGCTTAGCTTTAGTTTGTTCTGCCAAATATTTTTGCAAAGTGGTTGTTCCATTTTACATTCCCACCACCAATTTTTGAGAGTTCCAGTTTCTCTACATCCTTGCCAACATTTGGATAGGTTAGTCTTTAAATATAAACTCTTCTGGTCATTGCAGAGAATTATCTTACTTATTTATCTTACTGTAGTTTCAGTTTGCATTTCTCTGATGAGTATTAATGGGGAACACATCTGTTTGAAAGTGTGAAGGGGGTTGGGTCTTAAATGCAGCATGTATTGCATGCCACATTCTCAGAGGGATTTGGGATAGACTAATAGTGCAAAACTAAATAGTGAATAGGTGGCTTTCAATGGTCTGAACAGATGTGGGGTTTTGGTGGTAAGTTGTCACCCTAGGATTTCCTGGGATAATGGATATAAGCTTAGTCAGGAAACCAAAGAGAATTATAACTGGTAGTTCAAACAGAATAACTTTATTATAATCATGCTTTATTACCCAGACTCTTGTTGGGTACAATCTATACATACGGCTCTGGTAAGAAATATCAAATCAGTCCACATATATGTTATTTAGTAAGGTTCATCGAATCTTGATTCAAAAATGAAAATACTGTATTTTAAATTTTATTGGAAAGTGTTATTTAGCATATGACAGAAACCAATTTGGGGCACCTGGGTGGCTCAGTTGGTTAGGCGGCTGCCTTTGGCTCAGGTCATGATCTCAGGGTCCTGGGATCAAGTCTCGCATCGGGCTCCCTGCTTGGCGGGAAACCTGCTTCTCCCTCTCCCACTCCCCTTGCTTGTATTTCCTCTCTCGCTGTCTTTCTCTCTCTGTCAATTAAATAAATAAATAAAATATTAAAAAACAACAACAACAAAAAGAAACCGAGTTGAACTGTTGGCCAATGGCTGACCCAAGTTACCCTAAGGCAGCGCCAATATCTGAATGAACTTTTTGGATTCTCGGCCTAGAGTCCAACTTAATCCTAGAAGGTATTGATGTAGCACCCATTTTTGTGTGTTTTTGCTAAAGAAAGCATAGTAAGTCCTTCTCTTGTTCTTCTGCCTGAAGTTCACTCTCTTCTCTCAAGAAAGCTGGAGAGCACACTTGGATGTGTGCCAGCTGTGGAAATGATTGGCACTCATTCTGCAATCTTGCACAAATGGCGTAAACTTTTAGAGCCTACGTTCCCTCAGCTGTGCAATAACCACTCCCCCCCCCCCCAAGTGTTGTTGTGAGGGCTGATGTTTAAAAAAGCACACAACACAATTCTTTGCCTGAAGTGATCACCTTGAAGGTGAGGGTATTAAAGTTGTCCGGCACATGAAAATGAAACAGAGCCATTTTCTGTCCGAAGAGGACTGACAATGAAACAAATGGAGTTTAAGCTTCAGGGCCTCCTAGCAGGGAGTCAAAATAAGATATTCTGTCACACACGTTGTCAAAATAAGATATTTTAACTGCGGTTGGCGAGGATCACTTACTCCTCTCATTTTGACTTGCTTTCGATCACATTTGCCCTTCCATCAACTGGCATGGGGGAGCTGCAGGCATTTCTGGGCTTCAGTTGTGGGAAAGTTGAGTTTGGGAATGTGTATAGTTTGGGTTTATGGGATCTATTTGACTCACACTTCTACACATAGTTGAGTTACTGCTACTGTCTTGGTGTCGGAGTAGCTTCCAGAAAAACCCTGACTTCCACTGTGATTTGCTTAGGTGCAAGGGCAGAGGGGTGGTCAAGCTGCTGGATGTGTGTACTGTACCCAAGATCAGAAGCATGTGGGTGGTGGAGGAGGAAATGATTTGATATGTACTCATCTAGATGCAACTGGTAGAAAATTCCCCTTAACCCTAGAACTCACATGTTAAAGAAACTTGACAAAAACCTTCCCAGTATTGACCACAATCCTAAAAATGTATATGAATTTACCAGTAATGAGTTGTGAAGCTGAAAGAAGGTTTTCTACGCTATCGGTAAATTTTGAACAAACCTGCTTACAGAAATATCGAAGTCCATTCTCTCTATGGAAATTACAAAATAATTGTCATACAAAAAGTGGCTCAAAGGGCATGAAGTTCAAAGAACAGTAAAAAAGACTAATAGAAGTGTGTCAGTAAGTTAATAAAATTACGATATTTTTCTGGATGTTTACAGTGTCTGTCAGTTTTTAATTTGTTATTTGTTGTGATTTCTTTTCTTAGTCCCTGATACACTTGGACTCATTTTGGGATTCACAAGTTTGTATTTTTTTTTCCTATAAGGAACCTTCAAATTGTATAAACGTCTGGGGCACGCTACTGAATCCACCCATTTGTGATCATTTCTACCCAGTAGCCAATGAGCCAGCAGGACCTTGTTAGACACACCTCAGTCCTTGTCTGTAAATTCTGAAGCACCGCGAAACTGAGAAACCTAAACTATGTAAGAGTTTAGCGATGGGCTTTTTAAAAATTTCATTCTACAGATGGACATGGGGGGTGGGGAGAGAGAGAGGCAAACCATAAAACAGACTCTTAATTATAGAGAACAAACTGAGGGTTGCTGGAGAGGAGGTGGGCAGGGGATGGGCTAAATGGGGGATGGGTATTAAGGAGGGCACTTGTTGTGATGAGCATGGGTATGGCATGTAAGTGATGGATCACTGAATCCTACACCTGAAACTAATTACGTTAAGTAACTGAAATTTAAATAAAAACTTGGAAGGAAAAAAATTAAAATTTTATTCTGCCCTCACATTGCTTTATTTCCTTTTGGCAAGTGGAGGATTGGCTTTGAATTACTGAAAGAGAAAATGGGAGTTCTTAGTCCCTTTCCTTCACAGTGTAAACACAGAGAAGACTTTGTAGATCCCTGGCCATGTGTAGTAAGATGACTGTCCATCAGATAAAGGGAGCGTGCCCCAGGAGTAAATTGTGAGAGTACAACAGTACACCCACTTTATGGGTAAAGAAACTGAGGCATAAGAAGGTCTAGGAGATTCATCAAGGACATGGTGATTGGGATTAAATCCAACTGAGTACTGGATTAATGAAACTGTGTAACTCGTTGCTACCTTGCTAACTGAGTCACTTCAAAAACATGAAGAAGAAAGATTTACCTTGAATGTGCGTAGATATTGATGTTTCCTTGGCAACAGGTTTGAAGTTAAAAGCAAAATAGTGATTGAACATACGCAATTTTGTTATAAAATCATGGGCTCTGAGGCAGTTGTCTCCGAAGCTCCTTCCCATCCTTTGTTAATTGAAAAGAGAAGTTCTTTATGTTAGATGCTGCCATGTGGCAGTTATTTTAGGAAAATTTGTTTTCTAAACAGATTTTGAAGATCTGAGGCCATTTCCCTTGAAAATCTGAGGCCATTTCCCTTTCCTTATGAATCCCCCTCTGCTTTGGCCTTTTTTACTTTCTCGAAGTAAATCAGAGCCATGTGTGCAATTAACATTTAACACCCACCTCCTTGAGATCGTCATCAGTACCTGTCCCTAGTTGAAGGGATTTGTTACAATTTTGTTGCAATTAAATACTGACGAGTGTGAACATAAGGTATATTATTAATAGAATACCCTTTTCTTTTTTCTCTTAAGTTCCTTGGTTAGGCCAAATCATTCCAGTGCTACATTCCTTGTATAATTTTGTTTTTAAAAAGAGGCGCCGGGTACCTGGGTGGCTCAGTCGGTTAAGTGTCTGTCTCTTGATTTCAGCTCAGGTCATGATCTCAGGGTCGTGAGATCTAGCTGTGCCCTGCATTGGGCTCTGAGCTCAGCGGGGAGTCTGCTTCAGAGTCTCTCTCTCTCCTTCTCCCTCTACCCATCCCCCACCCCCTGCCTCCCTTTCTTAAAAAAAAAAAAGAGGCGCTGTTATTGAAATGCTTTGGTTTTAGGCCATCCACTTCCTTTGAGGGATGCTATAAGATAGAACCCCTGGAAACTACAAATACAGTTCACTACAGCTTTTCAAGTCACAGTGTGGTCTGGGCCAGCAACATGAGTATCTCTTGAGAGTGGGTTAGAAATGCAGAATCTCAGGATGGACCCCAGATCTATGGACTCAGAATCTGTATTTTAAGATCCCCAGGTGGTTTATATGCTCATTGAAGTGAGATGCACTGCTCTTCATTTCTTGGTCTATTTTCTTGGTGACTTGCAGAGAATATTTATTTCAGATATAACCCAGCAGTTAAATTCCTGGGTTTGAGGTAAGTAAAGAATTTGCTTGATTGGGGACTGCCAGCTACCAGGTAGGTGCTTTTGGGAAATGCACTTAACTTCTCTCAAGCACAGTTTCTTCTCTGTAAAAGGGAGACTACACTAGCACCTATTGCATGAAGGTGAATTAAGTCCCATATTGTAGTTGCAAATGATAACCAATAAGTGTTAGCTAGTCTTCTTCCTACTATCAGAAGTTAAATTTTAGTTTTTAATTGAATAGTTTGTCTTATAGAATCACAACTGATGATTTGGGGAAGGAAGTTTAGAAAGTAGAGGAAATATAAAGCCAAATTTATAGCCCTTTCCAGCAGGTGTTTGACTTTTTGACTGACCTTACTCCAGCTTCATCTTATTCTTCATGTATTTTTTCCTTCATTCCAATTTCCTCAGATTTTTACATTTCATTCTGTTCACGATGGTATCTTCATAAGCCACTTCAAAATCATTTCACATTGAGGTGTGACATAAAAATAGTCATCACAATGACAAATTTATTAGCCCACAACTTTGACTCCAAGTTACATTGACAGCCTTGTCTTATTTTCTTGTTCTCTACAACTCACTATAGTTATATTGGTTAACCTAGTAACGTTGTAAGGCAGGGGTGCTTACAACAATTGTTTAAGAAATGCTGTTGCCCTCCCGCAACCTTGTTTACCACCCGATCTCTAGTATAGTTATCTTGCACGTAGTGGGTGCATAGTATGTTTATTGAGTGGATGATTATATACAAACTTCCATCATACGTCACTTATAGGTTTATATCACTTCGTGTTTGCTCTTAAATTCAAACCCGGAATGGGCTTCCCTCATCTTTTGACTTGTCCAGTATGCAGGACTCAGGTCAAGTGTCACTCTCACCAGGAAGACTTCCTTGACCCTGCAGCCCAGACAAGGGGGCTTTCTCCTCTAAAAACTATGGAATTCACTGCTTGTCTTACTCAGGGGTGCTTGACATTCCTCCTTACCTTGATAGCTCTCCTTGAAAGAGAGCACAAGCTTTAGAATCAAGAAGTCATGGGTCCAATCTGATTTGGGCCACTTGCCAGCTGTGTGACTTTAGGAACATTAGTTTCTCTAGGGCTGTTCTCTCATCCATAAAATGGGAAAAACAGGGTGTCATATTGCTACAATAGGTAATGTATGGGGATGATTAGCACATTTCCTGGAGATATGGTCATAATCGTGTCTTTTTTCACAAATTAAATTCAGTAACCTGCTCTTGTGGAACGAGCAGGAAATTATTACAGGGCTGTGAGTGAAGTCCTATTCCTGTAACTCTTGAGGATTTTTTTTGCCTCGGGCTCTCATGGTTGACACAAGCTACTGGGGTTTTGTCTATTGATGATTAGTGGTGAATGTAGCTGTGATGAAATATTGTCCAGGTTTCATGTCTGGATTTCATGACTCGTCAGGGGTGGTGGAGGAAGAAGGTAAGAAATATTTCCTGTTACCCAGGGAACGAGGTACAATACAGTTTCAAACCCTCCTTTGCGTCCCTTTTGTTGTTTTTTTCAAAAAAAAATTCTCCTTCTTTTTATTCTGTAGAATTTATTTATTTATTTATTTTCTTTTGGAAGTCTTTAAAATGATCCCCAATGTCTTTGGGCTCTATGCAAGGTTCTGAAATGCAAAATGCATGAGAGTCAAATAAACAAATCTTTGAGTGTCTGAATTCTGAAAAAGTGATTAATTAAGCCCATTCTCTTGTTAGACACTATACAAAGTTATCCCATGAGATGTTTTTCTATACACAAAATCCTTGGGGATATGGATACAGTCTACTATAAAATTGATCAGTATAGTAACAGAAATTTTTCTTATGAATATATATTTAATAAAAGAAGAGTGCTTTGAACAATGAAAAGGCTGACACATCACATCAGTGCAGTATGCTCATTTTATATTTCCTATGGGTTTCTGACTATTCTAGTTCTTCTCCATATGGCAGCGGAGGAGACTTTTGAGAGCAAATCTGATCATCTTGCTTTCTGACTAAAGTTCAGCTGTCTCCCTGTGGCCTACAGTATTAAATCCAGTATGAAAAGTTTTGCCTATTCTGGCTTCCAATAGCCTGCCTGGTCTCAACTTCTGCCAATGCCACGGGTGGAAAGTTCCAGCTGCAATGGGGTTCTTAACGTCACTGCCTACAGGTGGCGCCCTTTCACAGCTGAGCCTTTGCCCAGGCTCTCTCTTCTGCCTGCTCTCCCATCTAGAACCTGGCCAAATGCCCTTTCCACTTGGAAGCCTCCCTGCACTCCCCCAAACAATTCTTCTTGCCTCTTGGGCCCCCTGACAATATATAGATAACATTTACATAGCACTTACTATGCTGGCTAATAATCTTTCCATTTACAAATCTCTGACTTACTTCTGAGCAATTTGCAGTGGGGCTGTTGACCTTCGTGTCTGTGTGACCCACCCCATCCAACACAAGGTCTATCACACAGCAGATACCCAATACAAGTCGGCCGAATAGACACATCTGTCTACAATATTTTTAAAGAAGATCATACATTTTGCTTCTCTCAGATTCAATTTAATTTTGTTGATCTTAAATTCATGTAATGAGTATTAATGCAAATTATCCTTCTATACCTATTTATAATTAATGCTTGTGTCTTCAGTTATTTGCTAAAGTACGCATAAGCCCACGTGGATATTTCTAATTAGACCTATTGGAAAACACAAGAGATGATTTTCCTTGTGTAAACCTGCTACTGGAAGGCACATGCCCGTTGCAGGATGCCTCAAGTTGCCTGTGAGCCCCTCCACTGTTAGCAGCATGTCAGGTGCAGCTGCAGTGCATATTCCCTGGTGGTCACTTAACTGATCTTTTTGGTTAGAATGGGACCAAGACTACCCACGGAACTCTGTAACCATGGTGATAAGATGCCCTATTTTAACTTTTCAACAGAAAAGATGAGATGCTCTAGCACTTCTGTGCCTGTGGTTCCCAGTGGAATTTGGGGGGAGCCATTCAAGCAGTTAAGCAATAGAATCAGGCCCCTGAACAGATGATGTCTTTTTCCTTTATACCAGTACATTCTAAATTAGGGGTGCTGACTGACAGCCCAGATAGTCCATGACCAGTCAAATGTGAGGTCTAGAGTCAGCCTGGGAGGCTTGTCACTCTTATAATACACCAAATGGGGAAAAGCTCCTCCAAGCCAAGGGCTTTACTTCTTTTTTTTTTTTTTAAAGATTTTATTTATTTATTTTGACAGAGTGAGAGACACAGCAAGAGAGGGAACACAAGCAGGGGGAGTGGGAGAGGGAGAAGCAGGCTTCCCGCGGAGCAGGGAGCCCGATGTGGGGCTCGATCCCAGGACCCTGGGACCATGACCTGAGCTGAAGGCAGACGCTTAATGATTGAGCCACCCAGGCGCCCCGAAGGGCTTTACTTCTTAAATAAAATCGGAGTACTTACCAAAATCACAACTGTGTGCTTTTTTATGTGTTATGAAATAAAACTATTATGGAGGATGGATTTGAGTCTTGCAGAAAATCAAATCTAACCAGGATGAGTCTCAGACATAGTTGAAATTGGGCACAGCGTACATTTGAGATTGGGGAGGGCATGGAGAAAGTACGGTGTCCAAAATATCTTCCCTTTTATTTAGTTTGAAAATCTAACTTGCCAGAGTTTTTCCCTTTAAAGATTTCCAAGCCATTGTAATATAAATATCTTTGGGAAGGGCATCACAGCTGGGGAAAGGGGGAAATTTAGTGAAAGAAATTGGTCTGTAGCCCTGTTTGTTTGGACTGAAGAGTGCTTTGTATATTTCTTCAACCAACATTTAATCATAAGAAGACTTCACATAAAAACCTACATTACTCCATTACCTTTAAACAACAGGGGATATGGCAAAACTAAATTCTCACAAGGCAGAAGCCATACAGCTGCTGTCCTATTTAAATGGACCAGGTTCTCTCAAAGTTGTCACAGTCTCCATCCCTCCCACGTGTATTGAGTAACACTTCTTTAGGTCTTCCTTGCTCATTTACTTACCCCTTGGCTCCTGTAGGTAAAAAAACCAAAACAAACCAAAGACAGCGTTAGCTTCAGTAATTGTGACAATTCGGAGGCTGATGATAGAGCATCTGCTTAGGTTTGCCTTCATCGCTAAGATACCTGTAAGAACACAGACTTTTCCGTGCCTCTTCCCTTCTGTTGTTCCTGCCTGCTGAGGGCTGGATGTTACCTCCCTCACCCTTCAAGTTTATGTATCGAAACCCTAACCTCCAAGGTGATGATGGTATTTGGAGATGGGACGTTTGGGACGTAATTAGGTTTAGGTGAGGTCATGAGGGTGGGGCCCTCATGATGGGATTAGTGCCCTTAGAAGAGACTAGCTCGCTTTCTCCGCGGTGTGAGGATACAGCAAGAAGGCGCCTGTTGTCTATAAACCAGGAAGAGGGTTCCTCACCAAGAACTCTACCATGCTGGCACCCTGATCTCAGACTTCCAGCCTCTACAACTGTGAGAAATAAATGTTTATTGTGTAAGCCATCACACCCAGGTATTCTTTTCCCACAGCCTAACTGATTTACACACTGCTCGGATTCTTCCCTTGGGATATTATCAGAAAACAAACAAACCAAAGAAAACAAAATGTGCATTTTTAATGTATTTTTCTCAAGCATTTATTAAAAAACGCTTACTATTTATATCGTAGCCCAAATACTTACCTACCACAACATACATGCCTGTGCCAGAAACATCCCACTTTTACCTGAGGCTGACTTGAACTGAACCGTTGCGTTTTCTCAAGTTGTTGAGTGTTACCTCAGTGGGGAACACATTTTAGTTGTACCTGAACAAGGCAGCAAAACTGAGCTGACCAAAATTCGGTTGGTGTGCGAAAAAGCTGAATGATCTCTTCCCAAACCTCATTCTCTATAGGAGAGTCTCCCTTGCCAGGATGTGAGGCCACGCTTCTGCCACGTGCCCCCAGCCAACTACCAATCACAGTGCAGATACAGAGCACACTCACATTTGGTGTGGGGACACCCCATTGGTGGGCTGAGACCTTCGAAGGACCGTGCTTCCCTCGGAGGCTCTTCCTGCCGGGTCCTCTGATCCCTTGTTCCCTTACTTTTCCTGCTGTCAGACCTATAGCAGAGGCTGGAGGCTCTCTCTGCCTTCTCTCACTTATTTCCCTGCAGACATTTCCTCCAATAAATCTCTTGCCCCTCTCATCTTGTTTTGGCATCTGCTTCTCAGAAGATCCAAATCGACACACTGTAAATGACTAATTATTATTGGCAGAATCGAGAGGAATTATAGAGCAATATCACATGAGGATCTGAGGAGGACGGTGTGGGTGCCGTAAAAAGAGCACAAAAAATGATAAACATTCTTATGTTTAGCACGGATATTATCTCTCTAGGTAGTGTGAGGATCCAAATAAATTTTAAAACAAGATTCTGGGGGTGCCTGGGTGGCTCAGTAGGTTAAGCGTCCGACTCTTGATTCTGGCTCAGGTCATGATCTCAGGGTCCTGGGATCGAGCCCTGGTTTAGGCTCCACGCTTAGCGGGGAGTCTGCTTGAGAATCTCTCTCTCTCCCTCACTTCTGCCCCACCTCCCTCACGTGCGTGCACACATGCACTCTCTCTAAATAAATACATAAAATAAATACATAAAATAAAACAAGATTCTGGTTACTGTTCTTTGGAGGAGGTAGTGAAGATTAAATCTAGTAGAGGCCAGGCATCAACTCATTAAATAATAACAGTAGATAGTACAATACATAGAAAAGGTTTTAATGATGAATTGCCAATTGTTATGTTCAATAAATGTTTTGAGTTCAGAGACAGGAGGAAGAGACCATCTGGAACTTTAGAACTTTTGGGGAACATTTCTTCCTAAAACTGGATATCACAACTAGATAAGAGCTGGTTACTTTCCCTACAGGGAAGACTGAAAGAGAGGGGTTATATAAATATTAGGGCTGGTAGTCACCGAGCAATACCTTAGAACTGTGTCTCTCCAGTGGGGTCTCCAGACTTCTGGGCAATCATAAGAATCTATAAGAAATGGAAAAATACTGTGTTTTCATTTTGATGCTAATCTAACTGAGGGCTACCTCTCAATTTTTTTGCTTCCTTTTATATTTGTGTTCATAATTATGTTGGCCCCCAATAGTACCACTTTAATCATCACAGGCTGAGAAAGAGTCGACAGAAGTAGACTTAATATGTAAATGAAGCATTCTTGTCAAGTGAAAGCCAAGTAGCGTCATTTGTGCACTGCAGAAATAATTATTTTGCTGAACAATAGTTTGAATAGAGAAGAGTGGTGACAAAATTGAGTCATCACCTAGCACAGGATGTGTGATATCACAAACTCAAACTAAGAAGTGTGACGTGGCAAATTAGATTCAGGAAAACAATTTTAATTTCCATATTAAATTAATGTGGTAAATTTGAATTTATTGCTTTTTAGTGTTTAAAGTGGAATTTGTAAGTTTGACTTAGCCTTGTGATATAAAGTGTCTAAGCTTAAGGAGTTTATACTTAGTTTTATGAACAATATGATTCACATGTGAGTATACCCAGCCTTTCTCCTGTCCACACCCAAGAAAGAAAACTATTTGCTACTGCTCTCTACCCTCTCCTGCACTCCACAGGAGGGTCTGCTTCTGAGCAGATAATTGGGAAAGAACACCAAGGCGGGTGAAGCCCTCCTGGCTTGGAGAGGAGACCAAGTTTGGTATTAGTGCCTCCTTAACCCCCGAGCTGGGTGCTTTTGGGGAGTGGAGAAGCTCCTTAACCCTGCGAGGGGTTTTCATCAGGACCTGTGAGGTGAAAAGGGAAGGGGAAAGAGTCTTAGTAGGAGAAGCAAAGCACACATAGTGAAGAGCAGAGAAAGAGGAAAAAATTGATAAGTTTGAAGGAGTGGAGAGGGAGTTGTGGAGATTGTGTTAAGAAAGAACATGTAGAGTAATTTGAGGCTAGAAAATTTGGAAGCAATGCCCATCGGAGAAATGCTTCTGGGGGTTATAAATAAGAAACAAGACAAAACCAGAGAGGGAGACAAACCATAAGAGACTCTTAATCTCAGGAAACAAACTGAGGGTTGCTGGAGTAGAGGGAGGTGGGAGGGATGGGGTGCTGGGTGATAGACATTGGGAGGGTATGTGCTATGGTGAGTGCTGTGAATTGTGTGAGACTGGTGAATCACAGTCCTGTACCTCTGAGACAAATAATACATTATATGGTAATAAAAAAATTAATAAAAAGCAATCATTGATTGAAAAAGAAAAAGATTCTCTAGGTGTCCTTCCTGGAGTTACAGGTAAAGACTAGATTCCTTTTTCAGTACTGTTTGTACTTAAGGACAGAGGGACTCCTCAGGGCTGGATCTTTTGATATTTGAGTCTTGTGAGCTGCTGATATGCTGGTTCCTCCAATTATGGACCAATTAGGTTAAACCCATGGAAATCTCTCAAAGACAGACATTACATTTCAGGGAAGTACTGAGAAAAGAAATACTCTCTCAGGTTAAAAGGCACCCAGGCCTCATCCAAAGTCTCAATTGCTATTATTTTCTGAAGTAGGGGAATTAGCATGTGATTTCTCTTGTGCCTTGCTAGGGGTGGGAGTGGGGGGGTGGGGGGTGGGGGGGGGGTGACGCTTACCGGAAGGATAATCAGTCCTGAGTCGATCAAGCTTCATAAATTCTTTAGGGTCACGATTCTCCCATTGCATTAGCTAAATGGAATTTCATGGTAGGGCTGATCTGCAAGAAGAAACTTATGGTGGAGAAGGCACCTAGCCGCCAGGTAAAGTGCAATTAGCTGAGCATATGAAGTATAATTAGTGTCCTGTGGTTCATACATCCAAATAGCTCTTGTAGCTGCCCCCTTCCTCTCAATCTCTATCCCTTTCATCTTATCTCTGCTGTTAAAATAGTTTTTAAGTGGATTCATGCTTCCAGGAGGCATGTTTTCCTACATTTGCTTTTACCCACTCATTGAGCCTATTTGTCTATTCCGTGCGGCTATTGGCCCGGCTCACTTGTTAGACCCCACAACGAGATCCCACAGTCTCTTCCCCTGCCCTGGTGACAGCCCAGTGGGGACAGATTCGTTAAATGAGTCATCATTCAAATACTGAGTGTGATGGGCTTCTGGGATCTCATTACAGGGGAATGGAAAGTCTGGGGGTGCAGAGAAAAGCTTCTGGGGAAGCCCAGAGGGTCTTTAATCTGAGACCAGAAGATTGAGGAGGAATTCACCAAGTGGAGGGCAAGCCCAGGGGCTGCAGGGCAAGAATGCTCCAACACTGGGAGAGGCTGAATGGTGCCCAGGAAAAAGGAGAGGACTAGCATTTAGGGGTCAGGTGGATTAGGTTAAGTTAACCTTCAAGCTCAGATCTAGAAGGGCCCTGTAAAAAAAGTGAACATTTGCTGGCTGATTGAACATACTACTACTACGACTACTACTACTAAAAAGTGAACATTTGGTTTTTCATTCTAAGGGCTGTTTGTTGGAAGGCACTTGAAGTTTTTAACCAAGAAGTGATAAGATCGGTGGCAGAGTGGACAATTCATTGCACATGGTAGCTAATCTTTCTTGAGTGCAAATCTGATTACGTCACTCCTGTTTTAAAACTTTTAGTGACTTCTTAATGCCATCAGAATGACATCTAAATTTTTAATAAAGCTTGCCAGGCTGCCTACTATTTTTCCAGGTTCATCTTTGATTCACTGCCCCTGAAGGGCAACAGAATATGCCCCCGCAGAATGTGCCTCTTTGGCATGAGGAGATTATATATATGTGCATAAAAGTCGTGTAGAATAATAGAGCCAGCATATCAGCAGCTCACAAGACTCAAATATCAAATATATATATATATATATATATATTTTTTTTTTTTTTTTTTTCCCTAGAGAGCCTGTATGAGCATGGGGGGAGGGGCAGAGAATATTACGCAGGCTCAATGCCCAAGGGGGGCAGCGCTAAGGGATGGGGGTGTTTCAATCTCAGGACCCTGAGATGATGACCTCAACTGAGGTCAAGAGTCAGTGGGTTTACCAACTGAGCCACCCAGGTGGCATGGAGATAATTTTGAGCTAAAGGCAGTCAAGGCCCCTCAACTGCCTAAGGGGATTTAGATAATCATTTTGACTGGAAATGGGATGAAGGCACAGGAAGAGCATCAAGAGTTGAGAGCTCAAGGGAAACCCAGATGGAAAGCTTGCCTTGTGCTTTTGAATTCCCTTTAAAAACTGAGTTACCCTATAATTTACTTGTAATAATATTGATTCTAGCTTGAAGATAGCGGTACAGGATGCACAGAATCTTAAAGATGTCATAACTGAACTTGGGCATCATTTTACTTGAAACTACCGTCAAAGAGTACTGGTATTTAAGATTTTTTGTTTGTTTCTATATCTAATTTTAAGAATGCCATACAGGTTATATTCAGGCACTGGAAGTTTTTGTATATCTTAAAACACTTTTAAGGGCTTTTAAGGGTTAATAAAATACATGGCTTATCCTTATCTCTTACCTTTTACTGCCATCCTGTGGCCATTTGATTTTCTAGCTTAAAAATCCATTTGCGAAAACCTTATTTTCTATCCTTATCACAGAGTATGTTTTCGGATTTTATCAGTTCTCAATGAACATAGATATACCGGGATACACATATTTCGTAGCATTTCGCTATATTGAGATGCTCCATCAGTGGTATATACTTCTCATGGAATTTTAATTCTGAGTGAGCTTCCATGCACTATTTCCAAGGAGCCTTCCCTCAGGTATCTTTCCTCTTCATCCCTCCTTCCCGACCTGGCTTTTCAATGGATGCTTAGACAAGAGCAACTTATTGTAGTCTCAAAGACAGACTCCCCAGGTTGTCTCTCCCTATTGGCAATCCTCACAGATACTTTCTTTTGGAACCCGGGTTTGGATTTCCTTTCTTGGATCTCCCCTCTTCTGATCTTACAGACTTCTGAGTCCCAGAGCCCTTATTGGCGAGATGACAGGCATAAGCAGGATCAGGCACGGCGCCTACAACAGAATGTGCTCCCGTTCTTCTGGGTTGTGACCATCGGATTCTGCTTCTCTGTGAGAAGTGGGGTGCATGCAGGCTGAAGGGGGTGAAGGGCATCCGCCGTCCCAGGAGTTCTTTGTCAGGAGGTTGATTTGGCCTATATAACCAAGGGACTGATGGCAGGCACATTCCATGAGAGCAAATTTTGTTCATGCTGTCTACCCAAGACCATGAAGACCTAGAGTCTAACCCAGTAGAAGACAGTAATTCTGAGAAATCACAACAATAATGGCTAATACACATTGAAGCTTTCATTTACATGCCATGTATTATTCTAAACGACTTATATGCATTATCTCAGGCTTTAAACAATCTCATGAGTAGAGACCATTAGCATTCTTATTTGACCAATTAGAAACCCCAAGTCTTAGAGCAGTGATGTTCTTCTCTAAGGTAAGGCAGCTGGGAACTGGTGGGTTTGTGGAATGAAACACTGAGCGAATATTTGACACCCAGTGTGTGTGCTTCAGTGTGTGCCTCCTTCAAAATCATTTCCTTATAGTTCAAGATCCTGAATTTTCTTTATCCAGACCTTGAATTTTCCTGATGCATGCAAAGAACACATCTCTCCCAGCTTCTGAGGATGAGCTGTGGCCACCTGAGTGTGTCTGTCCCTGGTCACAGTCCCATTATGGCCTCTCTTGGGCCAGACTCACACCCTTATCACCCTGTGGCATCTGATTCTGAGGATTTGGCTCTGTCTCTTGTTTATCATTCTGTCCCTGATTTTTCAGTTTATGTCTGGTCTCTGGCACCTGACTTTGAACCTTCTCTTCAGGGCCATGTCTTAGACTTGGTCTGGGAAAGGGTACTACTGTGCTTAAGAGTGGAGGCTCAGGAATCAAGCTGCTGGGATTTATTTTCCAGCTTTGCCACCCACCACCGTGTGACCTTGGGCAAGTCCAATGAACTCTCCAAAGCCTCAGTTTTCTTATCTGTAAAATGGGAATGATTAATGGGAATTTCACTGAGAGTACCGTTTGGTAATTCATGTGAAGTACTTAGAGTGCCTGACAGATGGTAAGCCTTTGCTCATTTATTCATTTATTTATTCAGCAAGTATTCATTGAGAGCCTCTTACGGGCCAGGTGCTACTCTAATTCTGGGACTACAGCAGTGAACCAAACACATATAAATCTTTACCTTTTTGGGACTTAAGTCCTATTATGAGTTTGTGTAATAGCAGAAAACAAGTTAAATTAGGACATATATACATTACATTAACTAATGATAAATGATAAAAAGAAAAATAAAGCAAGAAAAAGAGAAGGTGTTGGGGGTTGGTTTGTGACCTTAATTCGGGAATTTAAGTAGGCCTCATTAGGAAGATATTTGAGTAAAGACTGAACAAGGCAAAGCAACCAGCCAGGCAGTTTTCTCAGGACCAAGTGTACCAGGCTGAAGGAACAATCAGTGCAAAGGCCCTGAGGCAGGAGATCTGGTGGGTTAGTGAAAAAGTAAGGAGACTAGTGTAGCTGGAGTAACAGAATTTGCCAAGGGGTTCCATATAGGGTGAGAGGTGTGTCACAAAAGATGCCATGTTCTTTGCCTAAGCAACACCCCGGATGTAATCTTCACTTAACGGAGACGGGAATAGTGGAGGGAGGAGCAGGTGTGGGGCGAGGGTAGGTCGATGGAGGGGGCGGGTGGTTGATGTGGGTAAGGTCAGGACCTCAGTTTTGGACAGTTGCCTTTGAGATGCCAGTTAAACACCCACGGTGAGATGCTGGGGAGGCCTTTGGAGTTCAGGAGAAAGGTCGAGGCTGAGATGGAGTCAGCAGCCTGTCGCTGGTATTGAACGTCATGAGACTGAATGAGATGGTCAGAGAAAGAGAAGAGACGAATGTTTAGATGCCAGGGAGATAAGTAAGCATTCTGAAAATGGTAGCTGCTGACGTTGTTATCATAATTGCCCCCCATTTGTCCTTACCTGAGGTCCACCCGCACTCCAGACCTCTGGGTCTCCACTAAGGGGCCATTTGGAAAAATCCTGCCTTGTGCTGTGTCTCTCTCTCCAGGACAGCATTGCAGGTGTAAACACTGCTTCGGACTCTGGCCACCCCCTGGGACACAGTGCCTTTTCATGACAGTGCCTGCCATCCTAGCTAAAATCAAGGTACCCTGCTGCTTTTAGTACCTGCTTGTCTAGTGGGGAGAGTCCCAGCGAGTCCCAGCCATTCCCCTGCCTGTCCTCCCCCCCCCCCCCCCCCCCGCCTCCAGGAAGGGAGCAGCTGGCCATCTTGCCTTCAGGGTCTCCAGTCTATCTGACAGCTTCACCCTCTCTCTGCACAGGGGGACGAGTCCCGGGGAGCTAACCCTGCTCTTCTCTTTGATCAATGACATTCTGTTTCTCCCTCACATTTAACTTCATGTTAATTTTCCCTAAGGATTTGGATTCTCTGGTTTGAAATCACTGTTACATGTTTTTATTTTTAACTTTTTTAAAAAAAACCCTATTTTTTATTGAAGTATAATTAACATACAGTACTATATTAGCTTCAGGTGTATGACATAATGATTCAACAATTCTATACATCGCTCTGCTCATCACGATAAATGTACTCTTAATCTCATTTATTTCACCCATCCTCCCACCCATTTTTAACTTTGAATTGCAACATTTATCACATTTTGTACGAATTAAATAATATTATTAAAATGGGTACTTTGTATCCACCCAACTTAAGAAAAAGAACACTCCAGTGCCTCCGAAGTCTGAAGTCCCCTGTGCTCCTCCTTAATGCTGTCCTTTCTCCTCCCCACTTGCACAGTGTTGTGCAAGATAGTCCTTTGCTCGTCTTTATAATGATGTGGGCTAAGGGGTGTTTTATAGGAATTGCATCTTCTACCTTTCACTGAAGATCTGGAAGGGGCTATTCGAGAAATGGAGGAAAGCCAATAACTAGCCTCCTGGACACTTGGCGGATGGGCCAGGCAGCATCTCCAGGAGAAGCTCAGAACCCAAGCCACCGAGCAGGGCTGCAAAGAGGTTGCTGCAGGAGACTGTGGGAAGTGACTGCCTCTGCGGGGCGGGGGGGCCCCCTGTGAGTCCACTGGAGCTGCCTGCCGGCGGTCAAAGGGCCAGCAATGGACAGAAGGGCTGTGGGCCGCGGAGAGGGGAGGGAGTGTAGGCAGGAACCTACCCAGCCCCTCCGTGTCTGCCCATCACCCCATTTGACTGCACATGCCTCTCAAGAAAATGGGGTGCTGCTTCACTTCTGCCTCCAGTATCTTGTTTAAGTTCCTCTTTGGGTCAGGTTTAACCTCCAGCCACCCAGGGAAAGAAACTCTGGGATTTGTAGTTCCTTATGAGTGAATCCTAAAACAATATGCTGTTGAGTTTTGGTTGCACTTTAAAGATTTATTTATTTATTTATTTATTTATTTATTTATTTTTCTGAGAGAATGAGAAAGAGCCGAGCATGAGCGGGGGGAGAGGCAGAGGGAGAAGCAGACTGGCCGCTGAGCCGGGAGCCCGATGCGGGGCTCGATCTTGGGACCCTGGGATCATGACCTGAGCCAAAGGCAGATGCTCAACTGACTGAGCCACCCAGGTACTCTTGGCTGCACTTAATTGTAGCAGGAATCATGCAGCTTACTTTTTCTATGACTGACTTTTGTCATTTTCTTGGTGTTATTAACCTCATTTTTGAGATCCCGTCCTGCTGATCCATTCTATATATAGAATTCCACAGTATGAAGATAGGTTTTATTTATCCATTTCAGTATAATTAGATTTTGGGTTTTTTTTCAGATTTTCCTTTATGAACAATGTTTCTATGAATATTGGAAATACCTCCTTATATGTATAAAAGTTTCTCTAGCACATATACCCAGGAGAAGAATTGTGGGGTATAGAGTATGTGGTGTGCAACTTTATTATGTATCGCCAAACTGTTTTCCACAAGGGTTGTGCTCTCACTGGCAGTGTATGAGTGTTTCTGTTGCTAAATATCTTCATTATGAAGACACTTGACATTGTCAGATATTTTAAAATTTGCAAAAGCAGGGAGGCATAACATGCCATCTGATTTTGATTTCAATTTCTTTTGTCTTAATTATGAATGACACCGGACATCTCTTACATCTTTTTTTTTTTTTTTTTTTTTTTACCATAAGCATTTCCTCTTTTCTGAAATGACTGGTATATGTTTTGTCCTTTTTTTTTTCTTTGGAGGAGTTCTTCATAAATTCTAGATAACCATCTTTTATTGATAGCTTATATTGAAAATATTCTCTCTCAGTTTGCAGCTTGTGGCCACTTTGAATGATTTCTGCCTTGCTGTTCTATTCCACTCATTTATCCACCATTTATCTGTTCCATTTCCACACTGGCTTATCCTGTCGTGTTCTTTATAGTGTCTTCTGGTGAACAGAAGGCCCACAGTTTAGTATGGTAAAATGTGGCCTTCCTGCCCTCCTGCTTTGCTGATTTCGAGAGTCTTGCCTAAGAGCTCCTTCTTTTCTCCCACATTGTAAAGATACTCGATATTGCCTTCTAAAGTTTTTCTGGGTTTGCCTTTCAGAGAGTCTTTAGTTTTCCACAGATATGTAATACATGCTCCTTTATAACGGAGCTTTCCTGTATGCGTGAGGTTGTTTCTGGTCTCCGGCCTGCTCCAGTGGTCTTGACATCTGCAAGGACAAGTGTCCCCATCTTGCTCTTCTTTAGCATTGTCTTGGCTCTTCTTATCTAGAAAAGCCATTTGCTTTTCTGCATAAATTTTGGAATCAAATTGTCAAGTTCTCCAAAACTATTCTGTAGTGATTCTGATTAGATTTAGGGGACAATTGAAATCTTTACAGACTGCTCCACAGTTGCCTGCCTCCTTTCTCCTTTCACCATGATAGATGCTGCTGTGTCCCTTGCTAAGGACTTGCTGGTGGGTGGAGAGGCCATGGCCATCTCCAAGACCGTGGTTGCACCCATCCACTGGGTCAAGCTGCTGCTTCGGGTACGGCATGCCTGCGAGCAAATCACTGCAGAGAAGCAATACAAGGGCTTCGCATCCCCAGGGAGCAGGGAGTCCTGTCCTTCTGGCCTGGTAAGCTAGCCAATGTCATCAGATGCTTTCCCACCCAGGTTCTCACCTTTGCCTTCAAAGATAAATACAAGCAGAACTTCCTGGGTGGTGTGGACAAGAGAACCCAGTTTTGGCGCTACTTTGCAGGGAATCTGGAGTCCGGTGGTGCCGCTGGGGCCACATCCTTGGGTCTTGTGTATCCTTTTGATTTTGCCCGTACCTGTCTAGTAGCTGATGTGGGCAAAGTTGGAGCTAAAAGGGAATTCCGAGGCCTCGGTGACTGCCTGGCTAAGATCTACAAGTCTGATGGGATGAAGGGCCTGTACCAAGGCTTTAATGTGTCTGTGCAGGGTATTCTCATCTACCGAGCTGCTTACTTCAGTATCTATGACACTGCAAAGGGAATGCTTCCAGATCCCAAGAATACTCACATCTTTATCCGCTGGATGATCGCACAAGCCGTCACAGTGGTTGCTGGGTTGACTTCCTATCCATTTGACACTGTTGGTCACCGTATGATGATGCAGTCAGGGTGCAAAGGAACTGACACCGCGTAGGCAGGCATGCTTGACTGCTGGAGGAAGGTTGCTTGTGATGAAGGAACCAAAGCTCTTTTCAAGGGTGCGTGGTCCAATGTTCTCAGAGGCATGCGTGGTGATTTTGTGCTTGTTTTGTATGATGAAATCAAGAAGTTCACATAAGTTATTGCCTAGATGTTCCCCTTGTGAACAGGCAGATTGTATTATATAGCATATCTTAAGCATTCTTTTTTTTTTTTTTTAAGATTTATTTATTTATTTGAGAGAGAGAGAGCATGCATGCAAATGGGGTGGGGGAGGAGCAGAGGGAGAGAGAAAATCTTAAGCAGGCTCCACGCTGAGCAGGGAGCCCGACGTGGGGCTCGATCCCACAACCCTGAGATCATGACCTGAGCTGAAATCATGGGTTGGACGCTTAACCGACTGAGCCACCCAGGAGCCCCTGTCTTGAGCATTCTGGATAGACTGTTGGCTGTTTATAAGTGGCAATTGTTACTGGTTGAAAATGGGAAGCAGTGATATTCATCTACCAGTTTTCCCTTAAAGCCATTTCCATGATGATGAGACTCAATTATATTTTTTATTTCAGTCACTCCTGATAAATAAATTTGAAGAAATAAAATATATCTGAAATAATAAAAAAAAAAATACCCTTACAGACTGCTTGCTAATTTGTTCCCACTGAATCTGTTCTTCCTACTCATGAGCTTATGGCTGCCATTTGAAGACTCTCTCACCCTTCTTGGCAGCTAGTTTTGGCCATGTGTGGTAGAGCACTTGCGAATTGATTGCCATTATTTCCTTCCCTGTATCCACATGTGACTTTGCTGTTCTCTTTTCAATAAACAGAATATTTCTCCTCCCTTGGAATATGAGCTGGCATTATGACTTGCTTTGCCTAATAGAATGCAGTGGGTATGATACTGTGTCAGTTCTGAGCCTAGACCTCAGCAGGACCTTTGTGCCATCACTCGCTCTTGGAAATTTGCTACCCTCTGGGAACGAGCCTGGGCTAGTCTGCTGGATGGCGAGAGACACAGGGTTAGACACCTCATATCCAGGCTTTGCTGCGTACTAATCGTTTGACCTTAAGCAACATGCCTCAGGCTCCTCATCTCTAAAATGAGGATCATAATAATACCTACCAAATAGTGTTGTTATAAAGATTGAGTTAACATATGTAAAGCACTTGGAAGAGGGCCTGACACCTGATAGACTCCCTGAGGGTCTGTTATTACCATTATGATGCAAAATATGGCACATTTTGGGCTTGTATGGAGAAAAACAAGTCCATTTGCCTAGAATATAGACTGTGTGATGAGTTGGGAAGAAAGGGCTGGGAAGGTAGGAGGGAGCAAGGTTGTGGTTGCCTTGAATGCCTGCCTCAGATATATGGATTTTTATTCTACAGATATTAGGGAGCCATTGCAAGTGTTGAACATTTTAGAAACATCATCAATGTATTCAAATATTTAGATAAGTTCTCACATTAAATAGTCTTCCATAATTTTATCAGTCCTTCTAACTGGCGACTTACTGGAGATACATTTGATGGCAAGGAATCCTGAAGTGTTCATTTATTTTGTGATGGGGGTAGTTGGATGGGTCTGTTTATATTCACGTGGTTGAATAGCTGTTGTTTTTGCAATGAAAGCAAAAGAATCTGGTGCAGTTTATGTTCAAGAACTGGGCAACTTACAGCTGGTCACGAAGCAGTGTTGAAGACATATGTCCTTGGTCATTGCCAGAGCTGTGATAAATAGTCAATATGTTTATATACATCTTCAACAGATATTTATCTTACCTGCGTTTTCTGCAAGAAATAAAATAAGCAAATGGAAGACATGATCCTCACTGTTCTGAAGCATATAGTCCATTGAGCAATAAAGACAAACAAATAGCACCTGTGTGATATAGCATGATAAATGCTACACAGTAAGAGGATCCATTGGATATTTGGATTTAGAGAGATGTGAAAGTTGAGATCTAATGGATGATTCAGAATTTGTCAGGGAAAAGGAGGCAGTGGGTTTCAGACAGAGGGAACAGAAAGTGTAGAGGCCTGGAAGCAAAAGAAAACATGGAGAAGATTTTATAAATGTGTATATATGGGGGGATATCATTTGTCAATTTTAATATTCCCATGTGTTGCTCCTGGAGTTACATTAGGGAGAGTGTCACAAAACCAAGTGGGCTGCATGAAGCTTACAGTCTGTGGGTTGCTTATCAATGTATTAGATTCTCACCTAACTATCCTTTGGTAGGGGAAACACACCTAAGAAATGAATCTCTAAGAGCCTAAAGAGGTACTGCGGGGGTACAGGGGAGGCTGCTCCCCAAATGTGCCACTTTGGCATAGTTATTATTTTGATTTAAAGTTACTTAAGAAACATCCAGTGCAAGAACACTCGGACCACTCCTGGTTTTGGCTCCAAAAAGTGGGAAATAAATGTCCCATGGGAAACGTACCCTCCCTACCCCGCGAGGTAGGGGGATGTCCATTTTGTCAGAGGTGGGGAATTCAGGGCCAAAGAAGCCTATCTAAACAAATCCTGTTACTTTTACTAATTTACGACTCTAGCCTCTGGCCCAAATTCTGTTTAGAACTCCTTACTAATTGAAGCTCTTGAACACAAATTTTCTTTGTTCTGTCAATTCCTCACGGATTTATGTTTCTTTGTCTAAAAAGTATAAAAGTGTCTGCCCTGGTCGTTTCTTTAGGTCTCAATGTTATTATTTGGCTTCTGTGTGCATATAATTAAACTTTGTTTTACGACTTTGAAACCCAAGTGAGAAGGAAGGGTATCCATGGAAGCGTATCCAAGACTTGGATGTGGAAGGAAAAGAGGTCAAGCTAGAGTCTTAGGAATTGTACCCAATTCACGGGTAGGGGATTTATGTACTATTTATATATACATATACTGCCAGACACAGTTAATTTCAAATACAGGGTGCTCTAGCGTATTTGGTTTTAAAATTTTTTTTTTTTTTATTATTTATTTGACAGAGAGAGAGAGAGACAGTGAGAGAGGGAACACAAGCAGGGGGAGCGGCAGGCAGAGGGAAGAGCAGGCTTCCTGCTGAGCACGGAGCCTGATGTGGGGCTCGATCCCAGGACCCCGGGACCATGACTTGAGCTGAAGGCAGACGCCTAACGACTGAGCCACTCAGGCGCCCCCCGTGTATTTGGTTTTATAATATTAGATTAACCAACTGTTCTCTAATGCTTTATGTTGATGCTCTGTCTGGCATATGGTAACTGCTCCATAAATATTAGCTGCTATTATCATTTTATCATTAGTAAGAACAATATATGAGTCAGGGCACCTGGGTGTCTCAGACGGTTAAGTGACAGACTCTTGATTTCGGCTCAGGTCATGATCTCAGGGTCTTGAGATGAAGCCCCATGTCAAGCCTAAGATTCTCTCTCTCCCTCTGCCCTTCCCCCTGCCCACTCCACTCTCTCTCTCATGCTCACGCACTCTCTCTCTCTCAAAAAAAAAAAAAAAAAATGAAAAATGAAAAAAAAAACAACATGTGATTCAAGGTAATATAACAATAGAATCATGTAGAAGGCCACAATTGGAAAACACTGCAAGTGTAGTTGGCTCTTGATTCTTTTTTCTCTCTCCCATAGTTATTTTATTATTCATGGCTATTTCTACACAAAGAGGATACAGAAGGATGTGACTCAGTTCCAGTAAAAGATTAGTGTTGGGAGTTGTGTAATTCTGATCCCCCGAACAAACCCCAATTCCGTCACCTCCCCAAAACAGTGAGTGCTGGTGAATTACACAGCAGGATATTTTTCAATAAAGCTGTTGATAGGGGACTGCTCAAGTTATAGCACCAAAACTGTTTTCTATATTGCTAAAATTAGGTCAGATTGGCTCAAATATTAAAGCAAGGCTGCTGCTCTGATTAGAGTGTATTTAAGAAATATATTCTAGGGTGGATCGGTACAAAAATGTAAGGCTCGCCACACATAAATTTGGGAAGAAAAAACACCCAGATCCTGGAACTATTGGGAAGACTTAAAGACAGAAATGAAACAAACCCTCTTCCTCTACTCTCCCACCCCTAAGTTCACCAATACAAGAAACCCCACCCCCCCAAAAAACCCCTTCAGACTTTCCAGGCTATGAAGAAGGAAAAATTTATATTTTATTTTATTATTTGGCAGATGAAATGGAAGAAAAATTTATAATGAGTCATATATGTTGTATTTATCATAAATAGATTTTTTTTTCAGGGAAATTTGCACCATGTTTGTGAAGCACAGAATTTAAATGGTATAACTCATATTTATTGGGCATCTTCTAAATACAGATATTAAGCAAGGAATACAGGGGACGCTGGGGACACAGCTGTGGATGATAGATGAGCTGGCTTACTGTTTAAAGGAGGAGATAATCAGGAATCAAATAACCACACAAGGAAATGTCAAAATGTAACTGTGGTAAGTGCTATAGATGAGAAACATATGCTCCTCTGAGATCAGGTGGTGCCACCCTTGACCCTGTTTGGGACTGGGAGTGCTGATTGAGTTCTGGAGGATAAACAGGAATTAAATAGATAAGGAGGGTGGGCTGTGGGGCTGGGGAAAGTGACCCAGAGAAGAAGAGCACATGCAAAGACTTTCTGTTGGAAGGAGCTGATCTGTTCAAGGCACTGGGAGCAGGACGATGCTTCAGAGCTCAGGGTGTGGGAGTGAGCACTGAGCACAGAGCAAGGGAAGGCTACACAGGGAGGCAGAAGGCAGTAATAAAAGCCCTCATTTGAAGCTTGCACATGACTACTTGGAAAAAAGGACTACATTGCTCAGCTCTTTTGTGGCTAAGTTTTGTCCAGTGAAATTTAAGCAGAACTACTGATGGCAACTTCCAGGAAGCGTCTTTAAAATGGAAAGACATGTCCTTTCTCACCCCCACTTTTGTCCGTCCTTCCTGTTGGTAAAAATTTGGAGAGAGCAGCCATTTTGAAACATGAAGTGACCTTGGGATAGAAGTCCCCTGCGTGACAGAGCAACAAGATGGAAGGAACCCAAGTCCCTCACAGTGTCAAGAGTCATACTGGGCTTGGCCTGACCACCTAGACTTCCTGGAGAGAGAAATAAAACTATCCTCTCTTGTTGAAGCCACTGATAGTCAGTTTTTTTCTGTGACTCACAGATGATCTAATTCTAACAGGTAAATGTGGGGTCTAAGAAGTCTGGAATTGGCCTGGTCAAATCCACAGACTTCTTCAACTTTAGCGTATCCCGCTGCTGCCGAGTTCTCTGTGTATGCCTACAGAGGGGAGGAGACTGCCGCCAACCGGAAGTTCTGTTTGGTCCTTGGCTTCATTTAGCCCTACTGTGAAGCAACTGCTGCATCTTACCAGGGTAGGATCCTGAGAAAATATTTAGGCGAAGTGTGAAAACCGAACTATCGTATGATAAAGTTAAAAAATATTCCACATAATCCAAGTATGTCCTTTAGTTAAGTAAAGTATGTTTTAGTTAAGCGAAGCCTCCTTTTCTGAGGAGAAAGTAGAGATTTTGGAGGAGTGGATGTCAATCAAAGAGAAGGCAGAATCCGTGAGGAAGGAGAAAAGTTCCGTGCCCTTCCTCAGTCGGTGCAGATCCTGGTGAGCTATTGGCTGTACTTGGAAGGGCAGAGAGGCCTGGATAAAACACAGGCTACATAGCATAATTTCATGTTTCTTAGGCTGCACCAACTTGAGGCAGTGTTTTTCAAATTTTCTCTAAGCGTGGAATACTTTCTTCAGTAAAAGCTTACTTGGAAGCCGTATGTACATAAAGTTGGCGGGCCTGCTGCTTTTCTGATTGGCAGAGACCTCGGGGCTACAGGGGCCTGCCCGAATCCCCTCCGCATCTCCCTCCAGTTGTGGCTCTCAAAGGGGTTGTAGCAGGACACCTCAGGGCTCCAAGGAACACAGTTTAGAAAACCATCTGGGGCTCTTAAATGGAGCACAGTAATAGTTACAAAATAGCATTTTTTTTTTTTTTTTTTCTGGCTTTTTCCTGACTCTCTTTGGAAAAAGTCTAGCCCTACTCCGATTCCTCCCAATTTTTTCTGGGCATTTCTGAATGGTATCAGCTAAAATGTTACCTCCTCTAAGAGGCTTTTCTGGAATTACCCTGTCTGGAGTAGCATTCCTCAGTTACTCTTTGCCAAATCACCATGTTTGAAATATTTATTTGTAGGACTTTTCATTCTCAGACAGTTTCTTGTTTGTTTATTCACCAGTGTGTTAATCTCTTTCTTCCTTGTAAGATAAGCTCTATGAGAGTCTTTGTTTTGTTCACTGCTCTATCCCCAGTCCCGGGCATGGTGTTTGGCATAGTGAATGTGCTCAGTAAATACTTTTTGCAAATGTATTACTTTCCTGGAACTGCCTTTGAAAATTACCGTAAGCTGAGGCATCTGGGTGGTTCAGTCGGTTGAGCATCTGATTCTTGATTTCGGCTCAAGTCATCATCTCAGGGTCGTGAGATCGAGCCTCCCATGGGCTCTGTGCTCAGCGGGGAGTCTGCTTGAGATTCTCTCTCCCTCACCCTCTGCTCCTCCCCTGCTTGTGCACACTCCTCTCTCTAGAGTAAATAAATAAATCCTTAAAAAATTACCATAAGCTGATGGCTTAAAACAATAGCAATCTATTCTTTCACAGCTCTGGAGGCCAGGGGCTGGTAGGTCATGCTGCCTTCAAAGGGTCTGTGAGGAGAGGTCTTTCCTGGCCTCTTCTAAGTTCTGGTGGCTCCGGGCATTCCTTGGCTTGTGGCTAAGTAACTCCAATCTCTGCCTTAGTGTTCACAGGGCCTTCTCCCCTACCTCTCTGTGTCTTTCCTCTGTGGACACTCGTCATTGGATTTAGGGCCCACCCAGATAATCCAGGATGGTCTCATCTCAAGATCCTTAACTTCATTACAACTGAAAAGTCCTTTCAAATAAAGTCATGTCCACAGGTTGAGGGGGGTTGAATACGGACATCTATTTTTGGGGGGCCACCATTCCATCCACCACAGCAAGCACGCTTGAAGGATGCATGAATGAACAAACTACTGGCTCTTTGGCTCCCTACGTTGTCTGCCATTTTCCTCTTCTGCTTACGTCTTGGGTCATGTTTCCTGTCATTGCTGGTGCCCCGAAGTGGTAGCTCTACCTCTAGGGCAGGGCAGTCAGTAAGGACTGCCAGGGACCCTACGGTGACAACTTTCTGAAGACGGGGTCCTTAATGGCTAAGCCCAGGATGCTGTCCCTGGGCACTACTGAGACAGTGCTCCTTCTCGGAGAAGGTGTCACACATGGTGACTTGATATCTTCCAGCTGCTGAAGGAGGGATGAGCCTTGGGCGTCATCATTGCAAAGAGCAAGGGAAAGCTTAGAGGGCTGAGCAGGAGATTAATCTGAGTGACAAAAACTATGCTGTGTTCAAAATCACCCCCACCAGCCCTCCTTCAAACAAGCTTGTATCCCCCAGTCTTTCCTCAAAGGGAAAAGTTCCGACCCAGGGGTGTCTTGGTACTTTGTGTAAATAAATTCCTGTTGGGTCCATCTCTGTTTTCTAGACACCTCCGGAGCCGAGACTGAACCCTTTATTATTTATTCTTAGCATTATGCAGCTTTATTGTTTATTTTCACTAGGGTTAGAGGGATGAAGACTCAGGAAGCAGAAATACACAAGCTACAACAATTTGTTTACGAGCAGGACACCCTTGACTTGGTGTTCTCTCCCTTCTGTGTCTGCAGACACGGATGCAAGGAGAGGGCCCCTGCATGCAGTCCCCGTGATGGCTGTCCTCCTGAAAAGCCGTACCCTCTAGTACTTTCTCCCGTCCTTAATTGGCTTGCTCTGCCTCCTGTTTTCCTGTCAAGAATTTTGAGGCACATTTCAGATCTCCCTCCCAACCAGAAGTCATCTTTTTGATGTCCATGTCACACAGGACCCCGATGTCTAAACCTGAGGCCTGTTTCAGTTTTAAAGTGCTTGCTTGTTTATCCCACTAACTTCTGAGAAAAAACCCTGGGTACTGGGGGAAAGAAAACAGACATAATTGAATCCTAGGTATTCTCCCTGAGGCCGCAAGCTTTCTTCTTTTCGTAGAGAAACCTATGACTCCCGATGACCACTGGGGGTCCCCAGCAGGCTTTTTCAATGACCCAGAGGCGCCAGGCTCCCCGCCCCTCGCGTGCCTTCCCAGGGCTGCCCGGGCAGAAACACCCTGAAGCTGTGATGTCAGCCAGCCGGCTGTGGCTCTGCCCACAGGTATAGCTACGCCTCGGGGAGCGGGGCCGGCGCTTTCCCTGGCAGCCCAATTTTCAGCTTAAGTCATTGCCCTAATGTTATTTTAATGTGCTCTGGGGCCCCGGTGGGGAGAGTGGGTGGCAGGGGAACAGCATTTAATTTCCTTTGGAGTTTGGAATGTGCCTGACACTTCTTGAGTAGTAGGCTGAGTAAGAGAAGCTATAATCCTTGAAGTAGCGAGCAACTTTGGGAGACCTTTTCCTTTTTTGGGCGAACCTCATGGCAAAGGTAAATTTTTACTAGGGGGAGAAGAAAACAAAGGAAATGAGCATTGATTACGTGGCAGAGGTACCATGCTCTTTACCTTCAGGATATTATTTAATCTTCAAAGCAACCTCATGAGGTGGGGATTATTGTTCTTAATGTGCAGATTAGGAAGGAGCCGTTCAGGGAGACGAAGCAACTTGCCTACTGCTCTCCTGCTAAGGAGTGGCCTGGGGGAGTCCACTGTCCTGGTCGGGCTGGATGCACACGTGTGCCGCACTTTGTCCTGCAGCCCTCAGCCTTGTGGTTTGACTGTGAGGGCCCCTGCAAAGGAGTGTATTCCAAGTACATAACCCAACCTGTTTCTATAAGGGCGAAGCAGTACTTCTGTGAATAATAAAATGAAAAGTCTAAATGTAATCAACCAAATGCTTATAAAGCACCTTTTATTCACCAAGCACCGTGTCTGCTAGAGGTTCAGGCTGGGGCCACAGGTGCTTTGTTTGGGATAAGAAAAAAAGAACTACTGGGGTGCCTGGCTGGCTCAGTCCGTAGAGAATAGGACTCTTGATCCTGGGGTTGTGAGTTCAAGGCCCACACTGTGCATAGAGTTTACAAAAAAAAAAAAAAAAAGAACTATTTTAGGGAAAACAGGTTATCTTGACCTAGATTGGCTGTGTCTACATGAAGTCAATCAAGGGAAGAGAACAATTATCTGATGAATTGCTGTAGAACAGAAACTCATGATTCTCTATCACAGCGAACCAAGAGAAGGATAGCTTGACGAAGAAAAATGTACGAGGCTTAACGTAGGGAGAAAAGTGCCAGTCAATACTCTGGAAGTTCAGCACCAGGGGAAAAAAAATATAAGGGTCTATTTTAATCAACTCTGTTACAGGGTCCAGCCCAGTGCCTGGTGCTGAGGAGGGTCTCCTTGAGAGTTGACCCAGAGTTAAATGATATTTTTAAAAATGTTGATGGGCCTGCAGTGTGCCTCCCACATTATCTTCAGCTGAAGTCACATTTGTGTGGACTCAATTTGATCTGCCCTCCAAATGAAAGCTTAAAATAATAAGGTATTCCCTATTGGTCACCCAGTGCTTACCTATTTACAAGAAATACACCTCATGTCCAAGAACTACTCCTGCCACATGATCTGGTTTGATCCTACAGAGATCCCAGAGGTCCTGAAGGTGAAATGACTCTGAAGTCCCTTAGATGAGGCATCTTAAAAAGTCTACATCTTCTGGAATTTGAGGGAGCTACACTAGAGTAAGAAGGGTTAATGACCAAAATACGTATTATGTTATTTTTAGTCACTTGCACATTATTGGAAGCTTAACCATGGTCATCTTAGGAGAAGATGGTAACGATGAAATTTATTTGTGCTTATGTTCCAATCTCCCAACCAAAAGTCTTTACAATTAACTCTCACTAGTACCTATAAAATGGATAATCCAGTAGGACTCTTTGTAAAAACATTAATGCCTCCTTTGCAAGGAAAACAAAATATAGAAAGGCAAAAAAAAGATCTGAAAAGATAATTTAAAGACAGGGTCTAAATTAATCTGTGCTCATGGGTAGTGGTAAGAGGTGATGTCATTTGGTAAGTAAGATGTTTGGAAATTCAACATCTTGAAAATAACAATGTCAATCTTTTCTCCTCTTTTTTTAATTTGTAAAAGGAGAATAGTAATAACATTTGCCATTTATTGAGCACTTACCAACAGGCCCATCAACATTTTAAAAAATATCAAGGCACTAAGCTGACCCGAACTGTAAAATAACAATTACTCTGAATTCTTAGGAGTTAGATGACACAATCCCCATGGGTATGGGGGACACAGCCAGAGAGGTGGAATACCTTTGTTTACGATCCCACAGCTAGTGAGTTCTGATGGTTCCTTAAGCTGTTGGTAGGATTTGGTGACACAGGTCAGTTTCGCTGTGCTTCTGTCCCTGGGATACATGGTCATGTGTTAAATGGCGGTGACCTTGGCCTAGTGTTAACAAAAATAATTGCTACAGTTCATTGAAAGCTACCGTGAACCAGTCTCTTCACATGTATCATCTGTTAATTTGCACCAAAACATCTGCAAGAAAGGTTTTATCTTTTCCTTTTCACAGAAGAGGAGACTGAGGCTCATACAGCTAGGAAGTGTTGGAACCAAGAGTCAAACCTAGGATGGTCTGGTCCCAAAACCTGTGTGTTCTTCCCACCTCTTAGATCCCTGGTTGCTTGTGAAGATAATCCCACACGCCTGACCTGCTCGCACAGGCCACACTCCCCCTGGTGGAAGTGTGAGAGGTACACCACAATCGATGCCCTGGGGTGAGTCAGTGAGTGAGTTCAAGACAGCCACCCCCCTCACTCCTTACTTTCTTTGTCATCTCCTGATCTTTAGCCAGAGACCCTAAATATGCATCTTCTATTTGTAACTCACTCTGTTTTTCTGTTTTGCTTATTATTAATAAAAATAGCCAACAAAACAAACAGTAAGACAACCCACAAAATATGAATGAACAACACATACCCACAGTCTCTCCTTTTTTTGTTCTGTTTAGTTTTCTTTCCTGTTTTAGACACTCGGGGTGGTTAACAAAATCTACCAGAATATATCTTAGGATCTGTAAGAAAAATTGTTATGTTGTTTTGGATCTTGAGCCTTCTTTTTAGCCTACACCCTTGTTTGGCATGAGGTAAGCCTAGGAATAAGAGAATAAACAGTTGCTTGTATAACATTTCCATAGAGAGTGAGTTATTACATGACACCTAAATAGAGAAACATTCTCTCTCTCTCTCTCTCTTTTTTTTTTTCTTTGAGAAACTCTCAGAAACCAGGATTCTGATGCAAGAGTTCTCCTCTCTGTTCTGGAGCCCTGAACCCACTTTCTCTCCTGCCCTTTAGCACCCTGGTGTTTTCCTTTGTTTAGTGTTTTTCTCTCCTATTATGTGGTAAGCTTTATGATACTGGGGACCAAGTTTCCTTACTGTTTTAATCTTATTTCCATCGGTAATTGATTTGTAGTCAAGGGTAGTGGGAAAAATATTAAGAACATAAATAGGTTACATATGAGGTCAAGTACCTGACAAGGAATTTGGACTTTACCTTACCATCTGGTTGTTCTCGTCTCTTTTTCCTGCACCAGTTCATGAAGGATGTGAAACACTCCTTCCAGTAATTACCATTCTCTTTTTGAGTGCATGTAGGGTGGTGGTGGGGGGCAGGCAGAGAGCAGCCATGTAGACAGATCTCCAAAGAGGGGCATCTTTTTTAAATTAATTTTTTAATTTTTTAAAGATTTTATTTATTTATTTGAGAGAGATACGAGAGACCGCACAGGCAGGGGGGAAGGGAAGAAGGGGAGGGAGAAGGCAGGCTCACCCTTGAGCAGGGAGCTCCACGTGAGGCTCGATCCCAAGACGCTGGGATCATGACCTGAGCTGAAGGCAGACACTTAACCAACTGAGCCACCCAGGCACCGGTTTTTTTTTATTATTAAAGATTTATCTATTTATTTGAGGGAGGGAGAGAGAGCGAGTGCAAAAGCATGTGAATGGAGGGAGGGGCAGAGGGACAGGGAGAGAGAGAATCTTCAAGGAGACTCCCCCCTGAGTGAGGAGCCCGCCTCTGGGTTTGATCTCATGACCCTGAGATCATGACCTGAGCCAAAATCAAGAGTCAGACACTCAACTGACTGAGCTACCCAGGTGCCCCAGAGAGGAATCTTTTTGAGAAAGATCTCTTAAGTTGATTGTGAAAACCATCCTCCCAGGCCATCAAGGAGTAGTGAAGAGTATGAAGAGTCAACAAAATTTTTGAATGGGAACACGGACAGATGAAGAAGCATTTTTAGAATGACATTGTTCAAGTGTACTGGGTTGGGGGTGGGCGTGAAATTAGAGACGGAAGAAAATTATAGTCCATTTGTTTTAATGCTATAAAAATCTGGGCTATATTGTGGTTACAAGTTGAAGAGTAGGGTGAATGTGAGCAATACATTAAAGGAAGAACTGGTTGGAGGAACAAAGGAAAAGCTATTACCACATTTAGAGAATTTGAGCTCCACAGATGGAGGAAGAGTGATTCTATTGACAGAAATAGGGTAGTGAAATGAAGAAGCTCATTTAGGGCAAATGAATGACGAATTTTCACTCACTGCCTAAGTTGGCATCAGTTAGAATTAACTATTGTTTAATTTTCATTTTTGCAAATAGTTCTGGAGTCAAGCATTCCTCCTCACAAATATTTAGGTTTGGAGGGTGTTTAGTTTGCTACATGCAGAGAGTTTGATGGTACCAAAACCTGTCCTTGCACATGTTCCTTTCTCTCTGAACGAAGACCCTTTCTTTTATTTTCCAGGTAATCTTTCTTTGTTGATATTAACATGTGAAAGCTTTTACCTTAGAGAAATACGTGTGAGTGATGATAGTTTGAACAGGTGGAAATCGTCAAATTCTTTTTTTATAAAAAAGATTTATTTATTTATTTTTAGGGAGAGAACGTCAGAGGGAGGGGGAGAAAGAGTCTTAAGCAGACTCCATGCTGAGCGTGGAGTCCAATGCGGGGCTTGATCTCATGACCCTGAGATCAGCTCTGAGCCAAAACCAAGAGTCAGACGCTTAACCGACTGCACCACCCAGGTGCCCCTGGTCAAATTCTCTTAAGTTCAGATTCATGTCTATAGATCAGTTATTTTTTTTAAAGATTTTATCTATTTATTTGAGGGAAAGAGTGAGAGTGAGAGAGAGAGAGCACGAGTGGGGTGAGGGAGGGCAGAGGGAGAAGCAGACTCCCCACTGAGCTGGGACCCTGACATGGGACTCGATTCCAGGACTCTGGGATCATGACCTGAGCCTAAGGCAGACGCTTAACCAAGACTGAGCCACCCAGGCGCCCCAATGGATCAATATTTATAACCCAGACCACAGTCCTTTCTTTTATGGGAAAAATATTCCATGGCTTCATGTGATTGATATTCTTCAAAGATAGCAGACAACACATCCTTCCCTTTATGTAGGCATATGCCACTCTTTCCGTCAGGAGGTGGATTCTATTTCCCTTCCCCTGAACTTGACTGGCTACATGGCTGGCTTCCACTAACACGTTTAATGGCAGAAGTGATACTCAGCCAATTCAGGGTCTAGCCCTTTACAGCCACCAGGCAGCTTTTACTTTGCTATTTTGGAACTCAGCTGCCATGCTGTAAAGGACTCTGGGCTCTCCTGCTTTAGAATAAGGTGATAGGAAAAGGCCATTGGTGATCCAAAACCATATAGAAAGAAAAGGCCTGTGAAGGAGAATCAGAATGCCCCAGGCAAGAGCTGCCTCCCTTCCTGGACCTTCCATCCCAGTCCCCCTGAAGCAGCCGAAGCAGCGTATTTGGGGGCCCTGTGCCCCTCAAATGCACGATAATAGCATTTATGTGAACCTGCCTTGTAAGAACTAGAACACTTGCAACACTATTGAAGCTAAATTTGTGACCCTGTCAGAGGTAATCACAATCTTTAATTCTGTATTGATTATCCCCTTGTTTTTTTTTAAAAATATAGTATTATCTTTTATCTATTACCAAATAACATAACAATTGAGTGAGGCAGACATTTTTGGAGAAAGCGACGTTCTGAGCTCTATCTCTTTGTGACCCTCCTGGAAGGAGGGTTGTGTGGGGATTATAGCTCCTGAATTTCAAGACCAGAGAGGGAGACTTTAGGTGGAAGACACAGAAAGCTCAGTGTGTGACCCCTGCAGCTGGGAGTTTAGTGGGCAAAAGTCTGTCTCTCACCAGGCAAATCTAGAGGATGAGAGATGAACTGACTAACTGCTTTGGTGGCACAACGAGGGGAGTTTCTACTGCTTTGGGACAGCCTGCACTCCCAAGGTTTTTCAGGGCACAGGTTCCGCAAAGGTTTTCCATGGGTCATAGATCCTGAGAGAAAGACTGAGATTGGGAGCGAGAGTGTGACAGACACACAGCCAGCCAGCCAGCCAGCCAGACAGACACACACACACACACACACACGGACAGAGAGACAGAGAGAGAGCTTTTAGTCTTGGCCAGTGGGGGCATCCCAAAGGCCAAAGGGACCCTAGGGGCAAGAAGACAGAAGTCTATCTGAGAGTCCAAGGGCTGATGAAAGGAAAAGCAGGTGATAATCAGAAGAGAGATGTATAAGCTGGGTCAGGGTAACTGAAGTCAGAGAACCCCAGTGATACAAATCTCTTGAAGAGCCATGAGGGTCCCCCTAAGATGGATTGCTTTAAACATCTGCCAGGCCCAGAAGGCCCAAAACTAGCTCATGTTCCTACTAATCCACATAGCACATTTCTGACCCTCGTTCATCTCTTCTCTCTGTCCTCAACTCCTTGCTGCTCAGAGTGTGGTCCTAGGAGGAGAGGCACCAGCTCCTTGGGAGCTTAGTGGAAATGCTAAACCTCGGCCACCTCACGCCCACCCCCAAGCCCAGATCCATGGAATCATCGGCATTTTATTTATTTATTTGTTCATTTATTTATTTATTTAAGATTTTATTTATTTTTTTGACAGAGAGAGACACAGTGAGAGAGGGAACACAAGCAGGGGGAGTGGGAGAGGGAGAAGCAGACTTCTTGTGGAGCAGGGAGCCCGATGTGGAGCTCGATCCCAGGACCCTGGGACCATGACCCGAGCCGAAGGCAGATGCTCAATGACTGAGCCACCCAGGCACCCCTCATCCGCATTTTAACAAGACCTCCAGGTGATCTGTAGACACGTTAGTGTTTGAGGAGCAGGGTAACCCCGCGCTGGTGGCGCTATGGTTGGGGAAGCTACCTGGGAATGAGAAAAATCAACCACACTCCCCACTTGGGCCAAAGGAAAGCCTTCCTCACTGAACACATCTTGAAGAGCAAGTAGGAGACAAAAGTAAAGCTGCATTTTTTTTTTTTTTTTTTAACATCCCTCATGTTGTGCTTTTTCAAAATACTGGAGACAGGTATTTAGTAAAGGCTGGTTTCTTTCTTTTTTTCTACTTTTAGAATAGCTGTTTGTCAGAGTGTGGGCTGCTTCAAAACCACCTGGGATGCTTGTCTCCGGAGCTGATGAACTGGATCTGCTGGTGCATTCTTAATAAACGCCTGAGGTGACCCTTTATGGGCACCAACAGGAGGATGGCTGCCTTAGCGTTCGCGGGGCCCCCGAACTTTGCCCTGCGACTGCTACTCCTGTCTCACCCCACTGTTTCTTTGCCACTATCCTAAAGCTGGTCACATTGGAAGCCAGGAGAGAGGGGGCCCAGTCCCTGCAGTTGTGGAGTAAGACCATCACCCTCTGTCTTGCCCCTGTCTTCCATTCTGTTGCTTTGTGGACACATTAGCCCATCTTTCTACCGTAGCCCCTGTGAGGTCCTCCTCTCCCAGCCCTCTGGTGTTTTAATGGGTTGGAGATGTGGTTTTGACTTCTGGTTGAGACTCTGAACAACTTTTTTTCCTTTTTAAAGATTTTTTATTTATTTATTTATTCGAGAGAGCCGAGTGAGTGAAAACATGAGTGGGGGGCGGGGAGGAAGAGGGAGAGGCTGAGCAGGGAGCCCGACGCAGGGCTTGATCCCAGGACCCCAGGATCATGATCTGAGCTGAAGGGCCAGCCATCCAGGCACCCCCTGAATGACTTTTGATATAGAAACTAATTGAATGTTCTTAGTTATTGTGGACTTTAGATCAAGTCTATGGGCTGGTGTGAGTAAAAGAACAACACTGATAATGGTTTTAGTGGAAAATCTGTTAGAGTCTGACTTAGTGATTTGGAGCCCAACCCATTTATAAGCTGGGAACTGACTGCTTATGTGACTGTGTGTCAACGCTCGCACATGACAAGGTGAATTCTTTCACTCACTGACTCCTTGGGCTGTGATAACTGTCTTCCTGAACAAAAGAAGCTTAGGGTTTCTCAGGAACATCTGCAGATCCCTCACTCACGGGCATGTGGCTACCTTGAATATTATACAGCATTAGGCTCACCACGAAGACCAGCTTGTCATAAAAAAGTGCAATTCTGATTTTTAAATAGGATTTCAAAATCAAATGTCTTCTTAGCAATTTGTTTTTGTTTAAGATAAGCCTTGTAACATTTCTTAAGCTGCGGAGAAGCTAGAGAGTAGAAGGCTGGAGGAAGGTAATGAGCATCTGGAGAGCCCTGTGAGGGTGGTGCCTTAGCTCCTCCTGGGAATAGCTTAGCTGGAGAATAAGACTCCGCAGGCTGATGTTTCTGAGGGATTACGGCAAACCTGGTTGCTGTCAGGGACAAAGCAAAAGGCAGGATATTGTCAAAGCCCTGTTGCCCAGGCTGTCATGCCGCAGACACGAAATGGAGATTACAAAGGAGGAAGATGTCATTTTCACAGATTTACACCAGGTCTTCCAAGGGCTCCTTGGTGTCTTTCTTTAATCTTTTTCCACAAGCAGCTCACATACACAGGGAGAGAAGTTTATTTTCTCTAAAGACATTAGAAAAATAGTTGTTCACCAATGAAGGTTTATTTACATATCCTTTGAATATTTCTAATTGTTTTTTCCACTGAAGCAATGTGGTTTCATGGAAGAAATACGTGTTTTAGAATCAGACAGAGATAGGTATAAATTATGACTTGCCTACTTGTTAAATTATGTATTCTTGCGCAAATCATTGACCGTCTATCAGGTTTTCTCATCTAAAAAATGGAAATAAAAGTAATTACCTCATAGGGCCAGGATGAGGATGAAATAATGTGACAACATCTAGCACATGTTGTACACACACAGTGGGGGCTGGATAATGTGTAATATATTGGATACTTAGCTTTCCAGTCTGATACCATTTTCATATACACAGTAAGTTAAAAGCAAGGTATTTTTTTTAAAAGAAAATCAATTCATTGTGGTCAAAATGTCATGAATGTTTAGAGTAAATACAGAATTTAACTTATGATAGTGCCTTGCTTTGATGGGCTAAGGATGTACTTTTATTTTATATTTCCTACTAACTGCATTTCTGGATTGACTACACATCATGGAATAAAAACTTATGGCAAGACATAAAGGAATAGGAAATTTCCCCAAAGTGTGTGTAAATCTAAAAATAAAGATGTGATGATAGGGAATAATAAGAAGTATTAGATTGAATGAAAAGTTGACTGATTGGTTGATCGATTGCTCCCAACTCCCTTTCTCCTTCTTGCACCTCAAATAAAGCCAATTGCATTGTTTTTCATTTTGAGGATCTACTGCTAATCACTACAGAAAAATAGGAAGAGACAAAAAATAACATGAGGGAGGTTGTAAGGCCTGGGACATGGTAGAGGACTTTACACCAGAGTCTTTATATGCAGGTCTACATCTCCTGACTCCCTGCTGAAATGGTGAGTGGAAACATGGTCCATGGGTTCTTCATTTCAAGTTTTAGAGTATTTTGAAACTTACCAAATCTTCCAGTGTCTCCATTCATTCATCTGAACACCTCTGCCAACTGCTGCACTCACCAGTTCCTCCCCAATGGCTCTTCTCTCCATTGCAGAAGATGCCAACAAGGCAGAACAAGAGGAGACAGGTCTCAGGTGAAGAACCTACAGTGTTGGTAACAACTGTAATATCGTGTCAAGCTTCTGCTCCAAATATCCGTATGAATCTCATATATATTTATTTTTTACTTTAAGATGTCTATATTTGTATGTTGAAATATACTTTAAGATGCCTATGTTTGTATGTTGAAATATACTCATATAGGGGCACCTGGGTAGCACAGTCGGTTAAGGGTCCGGCTCTGGGTTTCGGCTCAGGTCATGCTCTGGGTCGTGAGATCAAGCCCTGCATCAGGCTCCACACTTAGCATGGAGTCTGCTTGAGATTCTCTCTTCCTCTCCCCCTGCCCCTCCTGCTCGTGCTCTCTCTCTCTCTCAAATGAATAAATAAATTTTTTTTAAAAGAAATATATTCATATATTTAAGCAGAACTTTCTAGTGCCTATGTGGTGGCTTTGTACTATGTCAGCATCACTAAAACTGGATCTATGCTTTCCAGAATTCTCTTCCATGTATGTTTCAGGGTTAGAATCATCCACAAAAGAAATTTGCACAAAATTCGGAAGACAGAAAAGAAACACAACCATTGTTTTATGCTCTGAAATTTGGGGCAGGGTTCTAGTCATGGTGGCAACCTGTGAATGTTGTCACTTTGGTGGCCAGTTGGACAGCACCTGGGCCTGTAGCTTCTCCAGCTCTTGCTGGCCTGTCAGCTCAGCTTCTCTATTCCCTGGCTGGTGTGTGGCCTGCACTAGGTCAATGGCATTAGCTTCTCCTGCAGGTTGCCTGTGTCATTGAGTCTGGAGGTGGTGAGAGACAGATGTGGCCTGCAGGTTATCTTTGTTTCCCTCTATTTTACATCTAGATGTTCTTCTTAGCTTACCTGTCACAACTTTGGGCCCTACATCGGATACAGACAATGAGCTCCTTTATTTTATATCACTCTCGTGGTTCTGCTTCTCTGGCTGACCCATGACCGATAGAACCTGCATATGTCAGACACTGCTGGGCTTTGGGGATGCCAATGGTGAGCCAGGGAAGTATTGACCTTCTTCTTTATAGAGCTCATCGTCTAGGTTAGGATATTATTATTATAACACAAAAAGAGTAACACATGTTGTTTTTCATCTTTAATCAAGCTGAAAGTTCTTAATAATATATTTTATAGCATTTTTTAATGTTTCAAAGACTTTTCTTGTTATTTAGCCACTGTCAACAACATCCTTACAGATGTAAAGAAGACTAAGCTGGGATTTAAGACTTTCCTTAGGGCTAAGCAGGAATTTAAGACAACTCTTATCCAAAAGTCATAAAGTTTGTAAGTGGCAGAAATTTATCTTCTGGTTCATCTTCTAGCACGTGTTTAAATGCAAAAGGTGTGAAAATAAACTCAATTTCTCAGTTTCACCGAGCGAACATTATTATCAGTTATGTCTACGCATTGCCAAAATATTTATCAGTCCAGAAAATACATAAATCTAATAGGATACTTGGCACCATACAGAAAACCACACTGGATTTTTCATTCCAGTAGATGTGACCGTAGAAATATGAACAAATAACATGCCAGTTGTCTTGGTGACCTTTCCTTTGTTGCTAAGCTTCACATAATAGGCACCTACAGGTTTCATTTTTAGATCATGTCTTCCCATGGAGTTGTGGAGGGATGCTGAGATTTGTGCTGAAATTGTCATTGGAGGGGATTATCTCCAATCTTTCTACATTGGGCAGAGCGGGAGTGATAGGCACTTCTGCCAAATATGCCACCTAGATGGAATTTCACACACACACACACACAAATGACAATCATTGTAGTGTTTCCTCCACAGCCTAAGAACTGCCGAGTGGGTCAGACCAGTGATCCAGTCAGTGAAGTATCCCGTCTCTCAAAAGCAGAGCCATTGCTCTCTGTGATGTCATTCCTTAAGAGTTGGGGTACATGTCTACCATCTTTAATCTGTTCTTTAAAATTTTTTCATAATAAAATTATTATATGCTGGTTTGTAAAATTAAACCCTATAGACGTGTGTGGAGGAAAAAGAAGTCTCCCCTTTGCCCCATCTCCCATCCTAATCCCCAGGTTAGCCATTGTCAAAAAGTCATGTATATATCTTCAACGAATATTTATTGAATGCCTACTGCTTATCAGGCACTATTTTGGGGAATGGAATTATGGCCGTGAACAAAACAGACTAAAAAAATCATTTAGTTTATGTCCTAGTCTGTTCAGCCTGCTTGAACAAATTAGCATAGGCTGGGTAGCTTAAAAAACAAAAAATTGTTTCTTACAGTTCCAGAGGCATCCTACTCCCAGACGAAGGTGCCAGAAGATTCAGTGTCTGGTGAGGGTCCCTTCCTGGTGTGCAGATGGCTGTCTTCTCATTGAATCCCCACATAGTGGAGAGCAGAGAGAGGGAATGAGCTCTAGTGTCTCTTCTTATAAGGACACTAATCTCATAAGGACTCATAACCTGATCACCTCCCAAAGGTCTCACCTTCGAGTACCATCACCTTGGGGGTTAGGATTTCCACATATGCATTCTTGGGGGTGGGGTGGGGCACAAACATTCACCCCATAATACTCTACATTTAGCCCATGGTCATATATACACATGTGTTAGTTAAGGTAGGCCAATACCTGTAACACAGAGACCCTAAATATTTGATACTTCCAAATTATAGAAATTTATTTCTTGTATGTATAACATGATTAGGTTGTGGACAGTCTTTCAGCTCACAGTAAGATTTAAGAACCTCTTAACATGGCTTTCTGCAGGGAAAGACTCTTATTCGTCCCTGTTTCTAGGGGGCCTGATATTTATTAAGTGCTTATTAATTATTTCTTAAGAAAACTAATGAAGCAGGCTGTAGCTCCTAAACAAAACCAGGTCCATGGTGTTCATCTCTGTATCCTTGGCACCTAGCATGTATTTGGAACATTGAACAAGCTCAATCAGTGTTATAAATGAAGTTTTAAATGAATGAATAAATGGCAAGGGATTAAAAGAGATAGGTTCTAGTTATAATTCGTTATATGTTGGTTCTCTGACTTTGGGCAATTCACAAAATCTCTCTGAACCTGAATTTCCACATTAAATAGATGTGATGATAATATTCATTCCCATGTCCTATAGCTCATTGTGGATCTCAAATCCTTACGTGAAATTATTTGTATAATCCACTTAACATGATGTCTGGCAAAGAGCAACTGCTGATTAAAATGGTGTCCACCCTAACCACTAAGAGTAATGCCCGTGACGGCTTTATAAAGCACCATGCAAATGCTTTAAGCACTATGATTATTTTCATTATGTATTTAATCAAGCAGGCTGCATAGACAATTGAACTTCGCTCTGCCCATTAAATAGGTGGTTTCTAGAAATGGCAGCAGGAGGGGTTTGATGTGCAGAAGGGTCCAGAGAAAGACAGGAGGTGGGTCACAGCCTGCAACTACTTGCTTCCTGTGTGGTCGGGTAGAGAAAGCTCTGCACCAAGACAATATCTGGATCAACCGACTGATTCACCGAAGCGCTGGCATCCTTCCACGCGGGAGATGTTGCCCCTCAGGTCCGGAAGCCGGGGGGTAGCCGATGGAAGTGCGTAAGACCTGACAAAGACTCTCCATGAGCTTCTTGCCCTAAAGTGAAAATAAAACACAGATTTTGCACGTGAAGAAGTCAGTTGCAAGCCTTGGTTTTTCATATCTTTTCAGTTTAGAGGCTGTATCATCCTTCTACATGACAAATCATGTTTTGATTCACTTCAAAGAGCTTTTCCATTGAAGTAACAAAACCCAGGGCTTCAGGGAGTCCGTGTGTCTGCCACACAGTTGCAAGGCTGCTGTGTGGGTCTCCACAGCAGGTCTAATGGAGTTCATTGTTTTAAATAAGCTACACGTTTTGAGGCTACTACTTAGAGGTTTTGGAAGATGACAAAATTGTCCAAAGTAAGTAGATAGCAATAAACATATTTCAGTTACAAGGGGAATCCTATATCTGAGCAGATACTTCTCGATCAAAATTAGAAAAAAATGACCACCTAAAGGAAAAAAATCAATCAAAAAAGTTAAGCAAATTCTTATAATCCTGCAACATAACTATCAAAGAAGTAAAAATTAATTAGTTGAAGTACTATATATAATTCAGAGCCCCTGTTTGCCTGCACAGTCTTCTGGGCATATTTACCCCGTATAACCTCTGTAGTTATCGCCATGTTTCACAGTGTATGACACTGTCCCAAAGGTCAAGTCTAATTGGAGGAGGAATGGGCATTTTGCCCCAGAAAGATCTTTGTGTAGGCCGGCCAGTGACCTACTACAGCTGTGGCCTGGCTCAAGGAGATGAGCTAGCCAATTGATTCTTCATCTTGGAAACATGAGTGGGCAGAAGGAAGGTGATGTTCAGCAAAGCAGATAAATCTGAGCATGACGTGGCCACCATAGCCTTGGGTAAACTGTGCGTGCAAAGCCTGACTGCTGGGAGAAGAACTTGAAGCAGGAATACCAGGAGGTCACAAGGGTCCCCGGAAGCCAACAGAGTGTAGCTTCTATTCCTTTTGGTTTCCCAGTTCTTGATCCTAGGAGGCATGACTGTTTTTTGCTTGTTTGCCCCAAGATTCCACTCTGTATGAAATCTCCCCTCCTGAACAGGGGCTTGCTTGGGGAAGTCTTGTTTTCTTTCAACCAGTAGAAGTCTCATTAGGGCAGTCAAAAGGATCAGTCTCAGTGGCTTCATAGTATAGTGGTTAGATCTTAAGCTCTGGGATAGGTTTCCCGGGTTCATAATCCCAGCACTGTCACCAGTTGGCTGAATGAGCTTGTGTGAATTACCAAACATTTCTAAGTCTCATTTTCTCATCTGTAAAACAAAGCTGCCTCCTAGGGCTATCCTGAGGATTGAATGAGTTTATTATATACAGGAACACTTAGAGTAATGCCAGAGCACATAGTAAACACTAAGTGTTAATAAGAATTAAGCAGACACACAAAGAAAAAAATCAGAAATAGAGACCGTGGGGAGGGAGAGAGAAAAAAATGCTTGTGTGAAGATTGCGATGACCTACATTAAACTATATCCAAGGCAACATCTCCATCCTCATCTCCCTTCACCTTTTACTGTTGTCTCTGTTACCACATCCACTGCCGACTTTCCTCCTGCCTCCCTGACTACTCTTTCTTCATTTTTCTTTGCCAACCTCATCCCCTCTCTCTGACTGATACTGGACTTCCTCAGGGCTAACTTCTGAGACGTCCTCTCTTTCTTCCCTAAACTCTCTGAGTGACCTTATCCATTTCTTTAAATACCATCTGTGTTCTAAAGATTCCCAAATTTGTTTTCCAGACTAGTCCTCTCCCATTACCCAGACTTCTTACCTGTATGTTCACCTGGTTGTCACTGATCTGGATTGGTGCTCTTAGTTCTTCTGCCCCCCAGCTGCCCCTCCCCCAGCTTCCCTTAGCACGAAATGGCGTCGCTCATGACGCATCGCGCAGCTGTTTCAACCCAAACCTTGGAGTTGTCCTCAAGGCTCCCTTTTCCCCTAACCACTTCTATTCAATCCAGTGCCAAGTCCTATTGTTTTTTTCCTCCATTTTTTTTAGCACAAATCGATCACCTTTTCCAATTCTCATTGACCTGCTACCATCATTCCTCACTACACTACTACTAAAGCTTCTTAATTGTCTGCCTTACCTCCACTCATGTTCTGCTAAAGTACATTCCCACACTACAGCAAAAGTTCTCTTTATCTGTCTAAAAGCCATGCTACTCTCCTACTTAAAACATCTCAGTGGCTTCCCCCTTCACCCGTACCAAAACCCACACTTCTCACTCTGGTTCATACATCCCTCCATGATATGGGTCTTGCCCACCTCCCTACCCTTGTCTCATACCTTCTCCCCCTTACTCTCTGGCCTTTCCATGCTTGGAATAAGCCAAGCTCTCACCTTCTTCCAGTTATTTGCACTTTTATTCTCTCTACCGGAATGTCCTTTTCCCAGGTTCTTTGTACATCCTTCTCACTCACTCTCTTCCCATCCTTCCCAACTTGACTCTAATCTCTTCTGCTCAGAGGTGACTTCTCTGATCATTTAGGCTACAAGGTCATTCCCCAGTTACTTGTTATCTCCTCACTCTGTTTATTTCTTTCATAGCCTGAATCACAATAACTCAAATTTTGGTTCTTCACATTATTTGCCTTTCTCACTAGAATGTAAGCTTCATGAGGACAGAGGCCTTGTCTGACTTGTTCACTGCAATTTTTCAGTGCTTGTCACAGTGTTCAATGAATGAATAAATGGATGGATGAATGGGGTCTTGATAAGTTCCTTGGTTTCAGTCCCCACTGAGACCAGAGCTAACTTTCTGATCTTGGGTGCTGTGGGATATTTGTACCCTTAGAAATATTTGCCTAAGCAAGTTTGAATGAGTTTTTGTAAAAAAAAACAATAAACATCTTTTACAGATATGTTCTTTTTTTCTACTAATTTATATAGAATCATGAGTGAAACATGTGACAAATATGGAAATATTGGTCCAAATAACACTGCTTCACATACAAAGATATAGCACTGCAGAATGGAACCACTGGAATCAGGCAGCTTTCTTGAGTGAAAGCTTGAAATTGTCCTTGGCTGATGCACAAGTCTGAACTTGGCATACAGAACGTGATTTGAGTGTTATTTCAAAGTTCACTTTGAGAGTCTGATATACAAAGTCACACATCCCCAAGCCTTTGTGTATCAAGTTAACCTGACCCAGAGCTGTTTTATACTTTACCTTTAGCTTTCCTCTAAACAGCAATGATTTGCCTAGAAAACATCTCACGTTCGTATATGTGCCGAAAAACTACTCACTGAGATGTCTGGATTTAGTGTTGATGCATTTTTTCTTTTGCTTATGGATTCACCTTTTCTTACATCTATGAGGGATATGAACTAATTTTGCACTTCATTCCTTAACAATCTGTTTTTTGTTTTTTGTTTTTTTTACTATTTTGACCTAGTGTAGATATTATTTTCCCCATTTTACGAATATTGAGAAGTTAAATGCTCTTCCAGAGTTTACAATGAGCGAGGGGCATACACTGGTCTGGGAGGCTCCAAACCATTTTATCCAAAGAATAATTAAAAATTCATTAATCAGGGATGCCTGGGTGGCTCAGTTGGTTCAGCGTCTGTCTTCAGCTCAGTTCATGATCCCAGGGTCCTGGGATTTAGCCCCACATAGTGGGGGGAGTCCCTGCTTAGCAGGGAGTCTGCTTCTCCCTCTCCTTCTGCCCCTCCCCACCACTCATGTTCTCTTTCTCTCTCAAATAAATAAAGAAAGTGTTTAAAAAAAATCATTAATCAGCAGGGAAATACAAATCAAAACCACAGAGAGATATCACCTCACACTTGTTAGAAGTGTTACTCTCAAAAGGACAAGAAATAACAAGTGTTGGTGAGGATGTGGAGGAAAGGGATCCCTCATGCACTGTAGTGAGAATATAAATTGGTGCAGCCACTATGCAAAAAAGTATGGTGATTCCTTAAAAAATTAAAAATAGAATTACCATATGATCCAGCAATTCTACTTCTGGGTATTTATCCAAAGAAAACAAAAACACTAATTTGAAAAGATATATGCTCCCCTTTGCTCATTGTCATATTATTTATGATAGCCAAGACATGGACACAACCTAAATGCTCATCAGTGGAGGAATAGATAAAGAAAATGTGGTATACACACACACATACGCACACACACACACACACACACACACACACACAGTAGAATATTATTCAGCCATAAAAAAGAATGAAATCTTGCCATTTGCCACAACAGGGATGGAGCTTGAGGGCATTCTACTTAGTGAAATAAGTCAGAGAGAAAAAGATAAATAGCATATGAGCTCACTTATATGTGGAATCTAACAAAACAAAACAAAACAAAACAATCCAAAAAACCCCCTGAACTCCTGTATATAGAGAATAGGTTGGTGGTCACCTGAGGCAGAGGATAGGAATAAGCAAAATGGGTTGAAGGGGGCCAACAAGCACAAATTTGCAATTTTACAATGAAGAAGTCATGGGGATATAATATACAGCATGGTTGTACCATAGTTGATAATACTGTATTGCATAGTTGAAAATAGCTAAGAGAGTGAATCTCGACAATTCTAAACATGAGAGAAAAACATTGTAACTATGTATGGTGACAGATATTAACTGGATTTACTGTGATGATCATTTCACAGTTTATACCAACATATATAGCAGTCAATAAATATTGATTCATTACATTGTACATTGGAAATTAATATAATGCTATGTCAATTATACCTCAAAAAGAAAAATTATGTATGCAGAATTTTTAAAGAAAGTGGAAAAATTGGATTCTATACCCTTAACCCAATCCCTTCCTAAAAGATATAAGAGTTGAAGATGCAGAAAGGGAGTGAGAAAGGATCTTTGCAGAAAGTTGTTGGAGGGCATTTTCTGTCCCCTTCTCTCAGGGGCATGGAGGGGGGAATGCTTCCTTATCACCCCAAGTCTAGTGAGAAGGATTTTGAGGGGACTGAATCCTGGCTTGCTATATGTCTCCTGGGGGTACACAAGAGACTGGTGGTTGACTTGGTCTGAGAACCAAAGGCAGAGGCTATCGTCGAACAGCTCACGATGGCAGGCGGAGGACAGGGGACAGCGGTGGAATGCTAAGTGGCTTGGTAAGGATGTGTGAGTTCCTATCGGCCAGCCGGATGCCAGAGAAGGCCGCTGGGTGGAAGCTATATGAAGGACCCTTTCCTAGATGAGGGCCTGCAGGGATAAGAAGGCCAACTTGTAAGAAGGGGATCCATCGTCAGGCAGGAAGTGGGGAGTGAAGGACTGGGAAAGCCTAACTGGAGAGTGTATCACCCATAAGAAACCTGTGCAGGTAGATGGAGTTCAGCCTTGATCCGCTGGGACCAGAAAGCGCCAATGTTAGGTCAGAGTAGGACTCTTCAAGCAAGTCCTTTGTTTTTACTTTCCCTCATCTCCTTGCCACCCTGCTCCAATGGAGTGGGGCTACTGGGGTAAAGGTTGCATAGGGGTGAAGGAGTTAGGAGTTGTGATGAGGGAACTAGGACAAGAAGCTCTAGCATCATGGAAACAGAGAAGGCTTGGCCAGGCCCCCACTCCCTTCCCGACTCCAGGCTGCTCCTGAAGTAGGCCTGAGCTAAAGGGGACAGACTAGAATATTACATTCAACTCAACTGCTATTATGTCTAGAAGCCACTGAAAAATGACATGACCCACGCAGGTTTTTATCTGGGGACAAGGAGAAAGATGAGGGGTTTTGCAGGGGTTATTTGTGATAAAGAGTAAACCTGGAGTTTTCACCCTTTCGAGTTGTACTTGTTTAGCACACTAGTTACATATACAATTATATAAAGCATAATAGTTACATATACAATACAAGCAATTACATGTATATAATTTTATAATACTTTTTTTTTTGCATCTAAGCTATTATTTTTCATTTTGAAGTTTAAGGGTTTCAAAAATTTGGTTGATGAATATAGCACAAAAAGTTTTTCCAGGGGCACCTGGGTGGCTCAGTCCTTTGAGCGTCTGACTCTTGATCTCAGCTCAGGTCTTGATCTCAGGGTCGTGAGTTCAAGCCCCATGTTGGGCTCCATGCTGGGTGTGGAGCCTACTTTAAGAAAAAAAGTTTTTCCAAACAGGCAGATTTGTACTTAGATTTAACTGTCTTAGGTCATTTAAATTGGCCCCAAACAGCCTAACAAACATTCACTTGAAATTGGGTAAAGGCACACAGAGAATTTGGTGTTCCAAACATTAGCATGCATCAGAATTATCTAGGTTTGTTAAAACAGTTTGCTGGGTCCTTCCCTCGTGGTTTCTGAGTCAGTAGGTCAGGGTGGATCCTGGGGCATTTGTACTTGCAACGAGTTTCCATGTGATGCTAATACTTCTGATTCAGGGATCACACTTTGACAGTCACTCACCTAGACCACAGTCTGATGTGGGGCTTCCGAGACCCAGGAGCTCTGCTTGTCTCCGACCCGAGTGCTGAGATTTCATTTCAGGTATCATTAATTTTAAAGATTTTCTCCACGCTACTCATGGCCAGTGTCAGTATTTCCTTTGCTATCAGTCCTCTGTCCTCATTGAGCCCCATGGGTTCGGTGTGTTTCCCCTATCAGGAAGAAAGAGTAACTTTTAGTTGAATTTCTCTTTTAGCTATGAAAGGCATAATGATGTTGGCAACCAATAATTATTGAAGACTTTCCCCATTAATAAAACAAAACAAAGCAAAGCAAAACAAAACAAAAACCCTTCCTTTATTTACCTCCTCGATTACCTTCCATAAGTCACCTTGTAGGGGAAGAATCACATGGCCCATCCGGACCACTGTTTCCCCTGGGATGGTTCCCTGTAACATAGATATTTTTTTACACTTAATTTTCTCTGCCAGCTATGGGGAGCTCTCTTGGGGGACAAGGATACTTTTGGGGGGAAAAGGATACTTTTCAATAAATATTTCTTCCATACAAGCATGGGAACACATATTAAAGATTTATCTTTCCTACAAGGACTCCACAGACTCAAGCCTCACTTAGGTTTTAAAGTGTTCCAGATGGTACAACTTCTAAGTCAACTTATTTTGTATCACAAGATCAGGTCTCTCATTTTGCTCAGTCACTCTGCTCACCCGAGCCATCACTCCAACCCCAAATGGTGCATGCCTGTGCAGTAGTACAATTTCTATCAGAGAAAAGAGTCCTCGCCAGGTTTAAAGTTTGCAGAGTGTCAGTGTATGTAACCGACATGGGGGGATTACATACAGATGGAAGCTGGTGGCTGTCTTGCAAATATATTTCCACAATTACTTTTACAGATGGAAAATGCAGGGATGAGCAAGGAAAAAATTGGTTTCTAAAGCATCAGAAATATGTTCAAACAGCTATCTTCCCCAAAATGTAAACTTGACCAACTTTGGTGTCGGATCTTGGCATGCACTCTTTTCTTCTCTCTTCAAGGCAAGATTTGTTTTTAAGTTTTCCATGGGTCTTTCCATGCCTGCTAAATTTCTTTTCTGATTTTGGCATCTTCTCTTAGGTATTTTAATTACTAGTCAAGAAATCACACAACAGGGAACTAACTTCAATGAACTTATGAGAATGAGCTTGTAGCCAATGTCTGCCTGTTCCCACTGCTTCTCCCTTCCCCCTTCTCTCTTGATATAATTGGCCACTGAGGTTCAAAGTGTAGGCTCCCTGGAAGAGTCTCAGGTGCCCCAGTATAAGAAAATGCTTACTCATCATTTTATGAATCTCGTCTTGAGATTTAATCCATTTGCCTCTTGTGGTTTACTCTGTTAATTCAATTACCTTAAAAAAAAGAATAAAGGTAAGATTCACTAGAATCTAATTCCATTTTGTCTCTCCGCTATCTTTCCTAAATCTTTCTGATTGCTATTTTGTTTGTTATAGGTTGAATTTTTAGAGGAATTTTTGGCATGTTCTTCGTTAAGTACAAGTCCCCTCAATTTCACATTTAAACCAGCAGAAAGGATTTTATCACAAATGCTGTCCAGTAAGAAATCACAAAAATTCGAATTCAAGTTACTTCCTGAATAAGAGAAACCTCTGTCAAATATACTTTTCCAAAGGTCCAAAATACAACCATGAAAAGGTTTTGAGTCCTATCTCTCTGGCTGAGTCAATATGAAACAAAATTTTACAGTAGCCTGAAAGTTTCTTGGCTCCTCTCTGGCACCACCCGCTCTTTAAAAATTTATTTTATTTTATTTTATTTTATTTTATTTTATTTTATTTCGATCCCCTAGCCCCTTTTTCTGTCTCCTCTCTGATCCTGCAGTGACAGATGATGGCAGTTCACTGCTCTTCCAGGTCACCCAGCTCATATCTTTGTACAAAAAAATATTACTCAAAAGAAAGATAACTTAAAATTCTTATTTCTAATCTCTAAGAAAAGAGCTATAATAAAAGAGTAAACATTTGTACAATCATAGTATCCTCCTCTTAGTAGATATTCCGAAGTAGAAAACACTGGCGATTAGAAATAACACAGACAGATAGTTCCAGACTGCCATCCAGGACCCGGGAAGCATTAGGAGCTGCTATGGGGCAGTCAACGGTCCTTTCTTCCAGGGTCTTGCATTAGAGCGTAGGACAGCTCACTCTTGTTTTTACTTTCCGCATGCTATATCTTTAATACCTGTTCTTTCATAGTTAGACAGTATTAGAGGTGTGTTTCAGGGTACCTGCCATAGCAACAGTCTATTGGATTAGAATGGATAACTGATCCAAAGGACATTAAGCCACAAACCTGTCAGCAGCCTGTAAGGTCTGGCTGTCCCAGATAAGCCCGAGCAGTCAGACTCTCTCGGGCGAGACTTGTACTAAGAACCTCGGTGACACCTGAAATCAGCTGCAGGGTTCGAGCTGGAAAGTCCTTACACAGAGCTGCGGTGAGGGTGGTTGTTTTGAGGCCGTGTGCAAGATAAACAAAAAGAGCGTGTCAAGAAAGAGAAGACTGCAAGCGGACACCTCGGAAGAGGCAGAAGGGAGAAACCGCAAGTCCTGGGAGGAGCAAGGGCGGGGAGACACAGGGAGAGAGAGCTTGCGATTCGATGTTCATATTTCCAGAAGTCCAGATTTCTTTTTTCTTTTAAGATTTTATTTATTTATTTGACAGAGAGAGAGCTCAAGCAGGAGGAGCGACAGGCAGAGGGAGAAGCAGGCTCCCCACTGAGCAGGTAGCCCGATGCAGGGCTCGATCCCAGGACGCTGGGATCATGACCTGAGCCGAAGGCAGACACTTAATTGACTGAGCCATCCAAGTGCCTCTGGAAGTCCAGATTTCTTTTGCTTCTTGATCTTGAAATCTGTGAAATCCCTGCATTCCAAAAGCAAGCCTCCTTTTTTTTCCTCTCTCTCTTTTTTTACTTAATTTGAATAGGTTTCTGTTCTTGTACAGTGGGGTAATATTTGGACATAGTAAATGAAATTTATTCTTGCTCAGGCCTTGATGTTCTCCTTCCCATACTCTGGCAGTGGGGGAGCCTGCTGGGAACCCTATACGTTCCTGTCTACACCATAGGGTTTTCAGCCTCAGAAATCTAAAGGAGGAAAAACATTCAAGGCTGAGTATTTGAGCTTCTCAAGTAGATCTTTACAAATGTGTGGCAGAGACAATCATTTTGAGTGAAAAGACTTTTTAGGGATCAGGGCCAAGACCACAGAGAGGAAGAGAAAGAGAGAGGAAACCCAGAAGGGCTAAGACTTGCCAGGATTCTGATTTGAGTAACACATCAATGGATCTGTCTGAGTTTTACCCAGAAGTGAATGAATTAAGTTTTCTGCCATCAGGGGAACACTGAGGCTTGAGAAGGAAATAGGTACATTTACAGAAAAATTTAAATTGAAAGTCAATTTAAAAGAAAGAGTTACATTTTCCTATCTGAGTTTATGGCTAGTGGAAATGGTACCCAGAATATCAAGCCATAAGTAAACGGCAATTTCAGAAGGGCAATTATACAAAAAAAAATCGAAATCATATATTTTCTCCTCCAACACACATACATAACAGCCGGGGATAGGCACTCTTGCATAAAACCCTGTGGGAGTCTCTCTACCTATCAAATAATAAAAGCTAACATGTACTGAACGCTCGCTACTACTAAACTCTGAAATAAGAATTCTACTCTACTTATCTGCAGTTCCATCTATATCCATCACGCGGCAGTAACCTTATCATTGCCCCCATTTTGTAGATGAGGGAACTGAGGCCTATAGAGATCAGTGCCTGTGGTTTCCAAACGATCACACAGAGCTCTGTTAAAATGACGCACTCGCTGCTCCTCCAGGACAATAAACACCTGAACGGAGTCTGAATCTCAGCAGTGCTATTCAAGAACTCTCTGTCTTCACAGTCATTTGGGAAGCACTTTGGGCATTATGGAAAGATCGAGGACTCTGGAGTAAGACTTGAGTTTGCAGTCTGTGTTAAACTCACTCAACAAGGAGGCTGCTGGACGGAGGTGGTCCTACTAGCACCGTGGCAGTTTCAGAAGGAACTTACAAGCCAAGGGGCCTCGTAGCCTACTGAATGGTATCTCTTCCGTTCTCCCCCGACTTCATGAAGATCCTCCTCCCTGTTGTAGCCAGGATGGAGTTCGGAGACTTGGATGCTAGGCCCCCGCTCTTTCACTAGCTAGGCATGTACTCCTTGAATCTTTTTCTTGCCTCTGTGTGTGTTTTATTTCTAAATGGAGGGAGTTTGGACAAGAATAGGATTTCTAAGACCTATTCTAAAAGCCTGTTATTCTAATCAGCTTCTTGAAAAGCATTGCTAAAGGCCCAGGAAACATAAATTACAAGCACAGGATGAACTAGGAAAATTAAGAGTGAGGGAGGAAAAAAGTCCTTGTTCCAGTAATGCTGGCATTGACCCTAATCTGGAGGTAATTTTTACGCTTATAAAACTGTCACAATTGTCTTTGCTTCATCTCCTACTATAAGGCTTCCATGCAGGTGGAGCATTCTGGTCTTTAGGAAATTACTAAATGCAAATAGCTCCAGGTGAAATATTTAGAGGAAAAGTTTAGAGGAAATAATGGTTAATATTTGAATCCAATTAGCATTCCTGTCTAACCACCAGTAATGGAGATTTCACCTGCTGCTAATGTTTCTGTTGGTTATAGAAGCAGCTTTGTGTGAATGCAAAGGGTTTGAGAGAGAATGATCTGTTAAAGAGCAATTCACACAGAGAAAACACAACCAGGGGGGTTCATGAATATGAATGAGCAAAGTCAGATGTGTCTGCATAATCCAAGTGAGACCCCTCTCTCCTTAAACTCCGGAAAACAGCAGAAAGGACGCCATAGCAGCCTGGTAAGTAGCCAATCCTTAATTAAATAAGCAGGGCAAAGTAGAGAGCAATTGAAAAATGGAAAAATATAGAGCATAGAGAATTAGTGTGCCTGTTTATGTGATCTACTGAAGTTCCACATGAATGAGAAATGAGACAAACTTAATGACATTTGGCTTAATTTGTTAATGTTTTACCACAGGGATATCCTTCATATGGGCATGTTTCCTGAATAAAACATGGATAGGAATCCACAGACAATAAATGGTTGAAATGTCTCTTTTTCTCCCAGTTCAGTTAAAACAACATGCTATTTTTTTAAAAAAAGCATTTTTTTCCCTCAGATCAAAATCTGTCTTTTCCAAAGCAAAGGATATGGTTTCTGAACAATAATCCTCAGTGCTTAAATATGGATGGCTCTTATGCACTCGTGTATTCAACAAACATTTGCTGAGTGTCCCTTATGACCCAGGCACTGGGTATACGAAACTCCCATTAAATGAACAGAGACTGCATCCATTAGATCAGGTCATTATCATGACAACATTGCAAGTGAGGCATCATAGCTCCTCTTTGCAGATGAAAACAATGAGCCTCAAAAAGATTGGTTAATTTCTCCAAGTTTTCCTGCTCATGTTTAATGGAACCTGGTACTAAAAGAGAAAGGGAGGCATATTAAACATTCAAAAGTTTATCTGAACAAAAATCTATTCAAATTGGCAGCACCACATTGGGATGTGTCCTTAGTTGCTGTAAGACCTCATTTCTTAAAAGCCTCTTCCACGGTAGAGTCCCTCCCAGCAGCCTGAGATGGCTTCCCCTCAGACTCTCTTTGTACTTTGTACTTTCCCCTCAGACTCTTTGTACTTTCCCCTCAGACTCTTTGTACTTTCCCCTCAGACTCTCCACACAATTTATTAGCCCTTCCCTCATGATTCATTGGCTCAGCATAGAGGAATACCCATTCTTGTTGCTCCGTAGGGAGCTAGCTGGGCTCAGGTGGAACGTACCTTCTGCTTTCAGGCTGCAGGGGTGACAGGTTCTTGGAACCTCCAGCTGGAACTCTGGACCCCTTGTCTTGGAAACGATATATGGAGGGTAGGTTGGAGATAGTACCGTAGTGTGGATAACATGTGTCTCTGCAGTCAGAAGACTTGTCTTCAGACCTTTTGCCAACATTAGTAGCTTGAGCTTCAGTTTTCCCACCTGTGAGAGATGAGATGATGATGATGATAAATAATACCTAACTCATGGTATTGCTGTCAAGATTAAATGAGGTGATAACTAACATATATTGTTTAAAACATGTTAGCTCTTATTTTTAATTTTATGATATACTAGTACCACATCCAGGCGCAAGTGGGGTTAAAAAAGCCCTCTGTGGATTTGCCTAGAAATCAATGAGTATTATGTAAGGTGGTTTCCATGGGGAAACATTATGATTTCTGAATGAATTTTGGAACCTCATCTGTGTAAATTCAGGCTGCCCTTCACTCTATGTCTCTTTCCTCTTTTGTGTTTCTTTATTTGGATATAACGAGTGAAATATTCTGCATCATTCTGCAGATTTCACTTCGCACGTGAATCTCTTTTCGGAAAGGTACTCCGTACTTCCACACATACACACAACTAAACAAATGTTCTGGTTTGGCTTTATGTGGTGCAAGCGGATGGCACGGCCGTCCTCTAATTCACTTGCCCTGTAGCTATAACCCCAGCGCCCCCTCCCCGTGCACGTGTGCGTGGCTTCTGCTGGCTTGGCCTTGACAGGCGTGGGCTGTTGCTCTGAAGGGACCAAGGAGCCCTGCTTAGTGTGTGGAGGACCCAAAACACACTTTGAAGACCCTTGAGTAATTTCGGAGGCTGATTTTGAGACGCTGCTTTTAAATGATAGAAAGTTTTATTTGTAACATCTTAAAGAAAGGAAAGGAAGAGGCCCAGTGATGATGAATATTTTTGTCATCTCCATTCACTGGGTGTCCAATCCATCTAAGATAGAAATTGCCCAGAAAGCATGATGGGGCTTCTCTTTTTTGCATATCGGAAAGTGCTAGAATCCACATCTGTATACATGGCAACTAGCCTAGGGATAGGAAACAGGTTCCTGGGAGAAACGTGAATGAGAGCTTAAGTTGCAGAGAATGCCTTTGCTTAGTGTGTGGGGGAGAAATCAGGTATGTCGGATTAGTGCAAATTTCATAAAAGGTTTGGTGTTGGAGGAGGCAATAAAGTAGAGCTTTATGAAATTATTTGCATTGTTTTCCCTGTGTTTTCTAAATGTTTTGGTTTAGGTGGTTTGACATTAGCTTTAATGCTGGAAACATTTTGGAATTTAAACAAGACAATTTTTTGGAAAGGAGAAAGGCAGAGTACCAATTGCACTTCCCCGGGCCTGAGAGAAATGGTTAGTTCTAGTGAAAATGCCAGGGGACACAAGCAAAGGAGCCCATTCTGCTTTTCCAGGCCCTCCTGTCCCCTCCATACAACAGGGCCAAGTGCATGCAGTACTGAGAGAGAAGGAGGGGCTCAGAAGGTATTGGAATGACCCCGCAGAGAAAGAGGGCTCAGTGATGGTTTAATGGAAGGGAAAACTGACCTGGTAATTTTATTCCACATTTGAGCAGTTCCAGTCATTAGAAATTTCTTACTTAATGTTGAAATGAAATCTGCCTATGCGTACCTTTATGCACTGCTTCTGGTTCTGCCTTCTGGGGTGATAAAGAATGAATCCTATCCCTCTTCCGAGTGACAACCCTTCAAATGTGTAAAGATAGCTAAGTTACAGCCCTGTGCCCTCCAGTCCATTCTTACCATGTTCCCAGCCATCTTAAATTTTATTTATTTCATTAAATATTACCTATCCCTTCAACAATTCTTTATATGATCTGTTTTATGGACACTTTATTCTCCTGGTTTCTGGACGTGTTAGAGTTAGTCAATGGGCCTTTGAAAATATTGGGCTGAACAAAATACTTCAGGTCTAGGGTAGTCATTTCAGAACACACTGAGGGAGCATCTTCGTCCTGGACTCCGAAAGCTAAGTTTCCCTTGAACTTTCTGGTAGCTGCATCTCACCATGGCCCAGTCTACACTTTCACTCCGTAAAATACCTAGGCCTTTTTTGTGTCGACTTTGTTAAAAACAGCAACAACAACAAAGTGTTCTCCATCCTGTTCTTCCCGAGGTTATTTGAAAAGTATTATCTTGAAACCTTATTCTGACTGCTATTAAAATTCATTTATTTGTTCAGCCTATTTTTCCAGCATGATCTCATCTGTTTGAATCTTGATTTTTTCTATCAAGAGCATGTCTTATTTCTTACAGTTGTGGCAGATGCTGAGATGATAAACATGTCTTCATATGTAATAGAAATGTCAATTGAAATGTTAATGAGGTTGCATTTTACATATTAAATTAGAAAAGAAGTAAAAGAATGAAAAAGTGTGGGTAAAATGAGTCATTTTCATAGACTATTAGTCTATTTTCATAAGCTATTAGGCAGCAAAATTTCAAAGAATGTACGTTCTTTTGGAAGCAATTTTTCTTTCAGTAAATAATCCAAAGGATTTAATCTGATCGATGAGAATAGGATATTTATTTCCACATCATTTAGAATACTGAAAAATTAGGGAGATCTAAATGTATCGGTAGAAGATTGAATTAAATTTGATTTAGTTCTTAAAAGGGAATATTAAGAAGTCAGTAAAAATGATATATTTCTTATATGGTTAAATGGGCAAAAAACAGGAAATGAAAGTCTGAGAAGTAAAGTTTTGTTTGTAAAAAGATGAGTATGTATGTGCGTGATGAGTCTGTATGCAGAGAACTGTCTGGAAGGTTGTGTGCCAGTTTAATTACAACTCTATCTTGGCAGTAGAATTGTAGGTGACTTTTACAATCTCGTTTATATTTTTCTTTATTGGGTAAATTTTCTAAAATGAACAAGCATTAGTTTTATAATTAGAAGATATTCTATTTTGGATTTTGGGGGGGAAGTTTGAATGGATCATGACAAACACTGATCCTTATGGCATCTCACTGAAGTTCCTCTTCAGGTTGCTGTAAGTGTAAGAAATATTAATCAGATTGGCATCAGAGTGACCACTTGCAATAACTATACAATTTTGGCTAAAGCATGATATGGTTCTGGAAGTAAAGTGGGATCAATGCTTCTTCCTCCTTATTTTTTTACCATATTGAGGGTGTCTTAGTTGGGTTCCCTGCAAACAGACTCTGATATGGAGATCTTCCTGTGGAGGGATAATCAAGGGGTGCTCTCAGCAGCTACACTGGCAATGGAGTAAGGGAAGCAGAACCGAGCAGGGGCAGAAAAGGAACTGCAGAGCAACTGCCCCAGAGGCCTCAGCCAGTCTTGTGGGGATCTTGGAATCTGGGATGGCCATTCAGATATGACCTGTATTGAGGCAAGGGACCAGACTGTGTACCCTCCTCTTGACCCTGTTACTGGATGTGGGCTGCCCTGGCAGGGAACATATAAGCTTGGGCGAGACAGCTCCCTTTGACTGAGGGCAACTGCCAAGGAAGGACTCATCTGTGAATCATCAGCAAATATTCCCAGCAGTTGGGGGAGTCAGTAACTCTTATCCTGAAGGAGGGACTCTGGGAATTGACCACAGGATTTACTGCAGAAGGGCAGATTATACCTCTGCCTTTTGTCCCAATAATTGGGGCAAAACATAGGAATAATTCTTTCTCCTCACAGTTTTCCCTTCTCTGTCTCTCCACGTACAGATTCCAACAATTAAAACACCTTGATTCAAATATAGCTCTATGAAGAATTGGACTGAGGACCCTTCAGTCATTCATTCAATATTTCTATTTATTGAACATTTACTGTTGTGGTAGGCATTGATTGCTCCAGGTGCGGAAAACACTATAAGGGAAAAAAATTCCTTTCCTATAGATCTTATATATTAAGTGGCAGACTCTGGCCATATTCAAATTTTCATGTCTCCCATCATCACTGAGGCTTTGTCATTGGGCCAAGTTGACTGATACTCTACTCTTAAGGTGAGTCTGCTCCTTTTCAGAAGAGCCTTAGTCACATGTGAATATAGATTTCTGGCTGCTTTCCTCAAGTATTAGTCTTTCAAATGAGCCCCGAAAAGTTTGAATCCTCGCTGTGGATTCAACTTTGAGTAAAAATAAATAAGTAAATAATAAAGAAACAAACTAAAAGCAATTGTTTGGCATTATGCAGGCAAAATAGCCAACTGACTGAGGACTATTCCATTCTTCAGCAGAGTCTATGGACATTTAGATACAACCTAAAATATTCTGCCTCAGATAACATCAGGTGATGTTTTTCCTGAGTGAGCACAGGACTCTAAAAAGGCTTTCTTTACTCTTTCCTGCTTGGCACCTCTCCTAGATAAATATCATTTGCTTTAAGTTCTCAGTTTTAAAGTGAAATTGAGCCAGTGACTTTGTGCTAAGATCAATCTTGAAAAGTGGGGGAAGATTAAGATAATTCCTCCCGGTGGCACAATTCTCACATTTTGATAAGTAAAGCCACATTATTTCAGGTGGGATGAAGATATAACATTTCTAGCAGTAAACAAACCTACTGGGGAGAAATGAAAACAAGCAGATACAATAGGAATGCCACATTTTTTCTAGATTTTTTTTCTCAAAACTTGAGTGGTTATCCATATAAACGATATTACATTTTTAAAGCTTGTAGTAATTTCTTTGTGGTTTTTGTTAAATAAAAGTTTGATCACTGAATTCGATTTTTAAAATGAACACTGCAATGTTTATCCTTTCATGTGAAGGTGGGAAAGGATAATTGGTGTAACTAATAGATATAATGACATTGACTATTATCCCTACATCCAGGGTTAGGATCTCATTTAGCTTCTGTGAATATTGTGAACATGACTGAGATACTTAGCAAAATGTTCATGCATTCGTTGCAATTTTCTCTTTAAAAACAAAGCAAAAGTTAATTATGCAGATTTTATTTGGATGCACTCGTGATTCAGATTAAAGGCTGTGCATAAAACAAAAACCACAGTCACAAATCTTCACACAGTTGCTGTTTCTTCTTTTCAGTGGAAAATTGTATTTCCACACTGGTGAACACCTACGGTTGGGAATGTTGCCATGAAATATGAAAATAATCAACAATAAAAAATGCCCAGCCATTCACACAAATTTATCAAGCTAAATCTCCTAACTAATCCTCACATTTTAGTGAGACTTCAAGTTAAATTCACTGACCAACATTTTACAGAATAAGTAATTTTCCATGCAAGAACACTTGGTATAAAACTAATAATGGGGTCATTGTTACTTAGGTTGACTGGTTCAGCTCATTCTTTAGTGAATTAGCACTTTTTTGGACACTAAAAGAAATATCTCAGTAAGAAATATCATGGAGACTTAAATTTTGAGCCACCCACATCATCATCATAATCTTTACCACCATCATCATCATCAGTTCCCCTGAAGTACTGAATCATTCTTCGTAAAGGTGATACTTGGAGAATTTCGAACTGAAAAGAAGTGCTTTTCTGCATGTTATATTAATTAGTTCCAAATCACTTAGAATAAAAGTACATTTTTATTCACTAAGTGTCCTCTTTTTACATTTATTATATTATTTCAAAAGGGCTTATGAATAAGATATCATTAAAAAGAAGAGCAGTGTTTTCTCTGGCATGGATGAAAAACAGTATTAGCTCGAAAAAGGTCCCTTTAAACTTATTTAAGAGTGTTCAAGTTTTTGTGCATTAGTTAGGGTTCTCCAGAGGACAGAACCAATAGGATCAATCTCTCTCTCTCTCTCTCTTTCTGTTATTTATCATCTATCCATCTATTTAAAGGAACTAGCTCAAGTGATTATGGAAGCTGGCAAACTCAAAATCTGCAGAGCTGTTATCCCAATTTGAGTCTGAAGGCTGCAGGCTACTAAAGAGACAGGAAGAGCTAATGTACTCAGTTCCAAGGCCATCAGGCAGGAGACTAGGCTGTTACTGGGGGTAGGGTCTGCCTTTTGTTCTAATCAAGGCTTCAACTGATTGGATGAGACTGAGACCTGCCACAATAAGGAGAACAATCTGTTTTACTAAATCTACTGATTTAAATGTTAATCCCATCCCAAAACAAGATCAAGTGTTGATATTCTCAAGTACATGGTATATATTTTGAAAATGTAGTTTAAAATATTTTTTTATCTCTAGGAACTGTCCTTGAATTAGCTTTTTGTATTTGTTTTGCTTCTTTGTTGTTGGTTTTGTTTGCTTTTAAAGGGACTTTTATTATCAATTTACTATCAATTAGCAATTTTTTTTGTCTATCCTCAGTATTTGTCACTTTCTTTTGAATCTTTTTTCTCCCTTCACATCTTTTGATTTAAAATTTTTTTCTACTCTCACTTTCTATTACTTTTAAATTGTTCATTACTGTGTACATTCATTCTTGTAATCCTTATTTAGTCTTTATTTCTGAAATAATTTTTCTTTTCTTTTTAACCTCCCCCCCACCCCCGCCGAATTCTATCTGGGCTTCTCTAATTCTTATTTGTGTTAACCTTTCACATCTAGGATCGTCGTTAGAAGCTGGTTGTGGTGTATTCAAGTCTTGAGAGAATACCCATTGTTTGGTCTGAGTGCCTTCCTCCTTCCTGGATGCTTGTCACCATCTTTTGTGGGATTATAATTCCTCTTCTTCAGGGATTGCTCCTGCAGCCTGATACCCATGCATGCTCTGGGGCTGCCCTATGTGCACTTGTTTCTGATGGCAGTTATTGGTCTCAGGTTGGGCACCAGTTTCAAAGCGAGTCCAGCCCCATGGCTTTTGATCTTGGCCCTGTGTTCAGTCTTTTCTCACGACCATTGGCAGCCAAGTTTTCTGCCCTGTGAAGAAAGTTATTCTGCACTCTGTGCGGAAAAATGGAGCCCGATTGATACTAAGAGACTCAGAGATGAGTGTGCAAAGAGAGTTCTGGCTGCATTGAGGTTACAGTTATTCCCGAGGCTCAGATGTTTCCACGGCCTCCCCAGTTGGCTTGTTCTGCCTGCTACCTAAGTATCTTTTCATGATCTCTCCCTATTTATAGAAGCATGTTTGAGTGGGGGTCTGTTAACAAAAAGAATACAGTCAAGAATGTCTTCACATTACCTTTCACATAAACAATAATCAAGTTTAGAACATGATAAACTCTTTCAAGTTCTGTAAGAACTGTATTTTTTTCATTTCTGCAACATCCTAGATAATGTCTTTAATTAATAGTTCTATTTTGAATAACCTCATTTAAGTTTCTTTCATTCAGAATATTACTATTTCTACTTCATAGACACCTTTAAATCTTAGAGTGGGTACACTTTCTGTTTTCCATATATATATATATATATTTTTTTTTTTTCTTGTTGTTTTATCTCTGTGTTTTCCTCCTATGTTCGACATGGGTTTTCACATTTGTTGTTCCACATAATTTTTAAAAATTCCCTACAGTGTCTATTCTGCTTTTTACTGTACCCAAAGCAGACTTTCATTTTGCTATTGTGATTCTTTTCTTATTTCAGCCAATATCCTCTGTATCTCTGCCTTTATTTCAGCTGTTTTGTTTGTGGAGATGTCTGCTCCTATTTTATAGAGGTTCTGAGATCTCTGTGAGCACACTGAGTCTTGGAAAATTCTTATATAATTTTGAAGAAAAGAATTTTCAGAGCCATGACCTCCCCTAATCTTTAGGGAAATCTCTCCCTCTCTGCCAAATGTTTTCTCTCTCTTACGTTTTAGTATGTTCCACTGTTTATTTCCTGGACGCACTGATTCGGGAAGAGTTATCCAGCATGGCATTTTTCAACAAAGTTCAGTTTCCTCAAGTCCTCTTTGTTGTTCACTAGGGCTCAGACAACTTTCCTCTTTCAAATATAAACCTGAAAGTCAGGATGTAGCATTTTCCTTTTATTCTGTTTGTAATGCCTACTGGCATTCATCACATCTGACGGAGCTAGTGCTATAGCGATCCTTGTGCTGGGGCTGTGCTGGGGAACCAGCTGACAAGCTCCTAGCTCACGGGTGCTTCTAACCCGTGCGAACGAGCACGCCCATCTCAGCACTCTAGGCTCTCCTGTGTCTGTTTTGATTTTTGTGTTCTTCCCCCCCCCCCCGGGCCCCCCCCAAATACAAAACGTCCTTGGATACTATCTTAATACTCCTCTCTACCTCCTATTAATGGAATGGAAAAATAAAAAGAGAAAAGAGCTGATAGAGATAGGTATAAAACGAGATAGAAAAGGAGGACAGGACTCTGGTTACTTCTGAAAGTGATTGCTTGCTTGTTTTTCTAGAGTCCAGACTCTACATTCTGGGGTTAGGTGTGCAAAGGGGAAATGAGTCAGAGATTTTTTTAAAAATTTTTTATATTTATTGAATATCTTTTGCTTCTGGGTCAGATGGTTACGGTAGAGTCCACTAATTTGCTTTTCAATCTATCCCCATTTGTGATGCACTTAGGGGAGATTGCCTGGAAATTTTGGTACGTCATTTTTTTTTTTTTCTTTTGCTATTGTCACTTACTGTCTCTTTCTTTTATCTTCATGGATGTTTTAAAGGAAGACAGCAGACCAGACACATCTAATCTGTTTTCCTGTTCCCCACTAAATCACATTCGATCTGGGGTGGGGGGAGTTGTTTTAGTGTTTATGAAGACAAAACTCTACTGGTATACTTAACAAAAGCATGTTTATATTTTTATTGCAAAAGACAATGAAACAGAGATAGCCTCTGTTTCTACAGCTTCTGTTCTCGGACACAGAATCTCCACTGTATACTGAATAATAACGTGGATTTTGCAGCCACATATACCTGTCCCTAGATCTAGGCCACACCACTTTCTGTGACTTTGGGCTATTCTCAACCATTGTGAACCTCATTTTCTCATGTAAAATGGAGATAACAGTGCCTATCTTTTAGTGTTATTATGAGGAAAGGACTTAAGCATTAGGTTTGCATGTTATAAATACTCAATAGATGGTAGTGTTATAATTGATTATTACAAGTATGATAGGAGGCATTATCTTTGAATTTCCAAAGTGCATTTGAAATTCATAAGCCTTATAAACAAGATTAGGTCTTATTCAATATTTTTAGAAAATAAATTTTACGATAAAGACCTAGACCATTATCTAGCTAACATATAATTATTTTAACAATACAGAAAAATAACTTTTCCTGTCCTACATACCTTGCCCATATATGTTAACATGCAAACATGACTTAAGTGATTTGTGTAGAAAGTGATTATTTAGTTATTCACTTTAGAAGATGGCAACTGGTTCACACAGAGCATACATATATATATGTACACACACACATACACATATATATGTATATATATATCTTTTCACACAAAGTATAATTCTAAAATAAAATTGTGAACTTGCTTTGCCTACAGGCATGATAATGGTCTCTTTTGAGAAACAACAATCTTGATTATTGATGGATGAAAGAATATGATTTGCATCAAAGCTGGCTAATTCTGAAAAGAGAATCTACATATATTCTTGGCAACATCACCAAACCATTTCATCTGCCAAGAAGGTTACTAACCACATTCACTGAGAGCCAGTTCTTGATTACACAGCAATGAATTCCATAATCTAGAGTTTATCCAGCTATATTGTTGCTTATCCTCTTTTTCTTCTCCTTCTGAGGCCCATCTCCCTTCCAAATTATACTGCTTGTTAACTTCCTCAGCCCTGAAATTAGCTACTTTCTACGATGGAACTTTCACTGTTTTACATCTGATAGCAAGATTTGAAGAAGAAGAAATTTGAACCTGTAATCTTTAACAAGGGGTTGAAATATGTGAATTTTGTTTGAGATTGTTATCCTTAAAAATAGCACTATATATATATATTTTTTTTTTTAAAGATTTATTTATTTATTTGAGAGAGAGAGTGGGTAAGAGGGGGAAGGGGCAGAGGGAGAGAGTATCCAAGCAGACTCCCTCTGAGCACGGAGCCTGAATCCCAAGAGCCATCTGATCAGAACCTGAGCTCAATCCAAGAGTCGGATATTTAACCAACTGAGCCACCCAGGTGCCTCAGCCACAGTATATTTTTTTATTTTAAAACATATCCAGCTTTGTGTGGTGTATTGAAAAAGAGAGAAAAAGGAAAAAGCTTAGCAAATGCTAGGTTGTAAAATAGAAATGACCATTCGTTAAGAAGGAACTGTTGGTTCAGAGGAAAGCTGACTTATACAGTAAGGGCATTCACTGCCTTGGATCCATGAGGGACTGGGCAATGAATACATGGGCTGACACAGATTCATGTCTTTAAGAAGTCCCAGCTGTCTCCTGCTAGGTATGTAAGTGGGCAAGTCCCTTTTAATACCTTTGAATCTCAGCATGGCTAATTCTGAAGGGTGGAATAAATCTAAACCCCATTATGTCTGTATAAATTCTTCTAATGTGGAGGCCTTGAGAAAATGCAAGGGTTGAAAGTTCAAAACAACACAGGCAATGAGCACTGTAAGTTTCTCCTTTGCTTGGAGAAATTCAACATGGAGTCTCCTGGAATAGAGAAAATTCTGAGTGAAGGGGACAAGGCGGCACAACATAATGGCTAAGAGCATGAACCCAGGAGCCAGACTGCCTAGATTTGAATCCCAGCTCTGCGACCAACCTGGCGTGTTACCTTCAACAGGTTGTTTGACCTTCTGTTCCTCAGTTACCTCATCGGTAAACCAGAGATAGTGATGATGTCATTTACCTTACAGCATTGGTACAAGGAGTAAATAAATTAATATGTGTAAAATGCTAGCATCTAGCATATAATTCATGCTATGGAAGTACTTATTAAAAAATTCGATGAGAGAAAATCAATTCTTAAACAAACGGTCTTGGTGACGGTTTTGTGTTAAGGGCATACACTGCATACATGAGTGCTTGTTATGTGAGGGTTTATTATTCTAACTGGGATATCATGTGGTTTGAAGAGGAAATAAAAATGAATACAAATCTATGTCTTTAATTTGCATATAGGATTTTTAAAAAGTGAAATGGATTATAGAGGATTGAAAGTTGTCTATCATTGGGTCTTGACACTGTTGAATTTTTGTACCAGTCAAAGGAGATCTAGGTTGTTGCTGCAATCCGTCTGAATCTGAATAGCACAAGCTTCCCTAACATCCTTAAGAAGGCCAATAAGAAGGATATTTGGAAGGGTGCCTGGGTGGCTCAGTTGGTTGAGCACCAGACTCTTGGTTTCAGCTCAGGTCATGATCTCAGGGCCATGGGATCAAACCCCGCATCGGGCTTTGTGCTCAGCAGAGTCTGCTTCAGGTTCTCTCTCCCTCTCCCACCCACTCTCTCTAAAATAAATAAAAAATAAATAAATAAAATTTTTTTTTTTTTTAAAGAAGGATACTTGGAGGAAGAAAACTGGGTTCCTCATAGTAGGAGCAAAGCACTCACAAAGCCTTATAAACAGCCGCACACAGTTCCACAAGAGGAAGCTCTGGGGAAGTGTAATCCCTAGCTTTAGCTCCCACAGTGCGAAAGATCCTGTTGGGAGTGGATGGGAGATTTCATTGAGACACAGTATTGTGACAGGTGGGATTATTCCCAGTTGTTTGCTCTCTGTCACATGCTCTGGCCAACGAGATGGGAGTGGATATGACAGCTGTCTCCTTCAATAGAAGCTTAAATGCAATGGGGTGCTTCATCTTGGGCCCTTTTCCTCCTGCCCTTTACCATGAGAATCGCAGGTCTCAGAGAGTGGTGTCTGGGTTGGGGAGTGAGGAGGCGTGAGGACTGCTGAGTCCAGCTGATTTCAGCAAGGCCCAGCCAAGTCACAGTCTTCAAGTAACAGGAGAAGTCAGTAGGTGCTTGTTGTAAGCTGCCGAGCTATTGGGGCTGTTCTGTACTGCTTGGTATAGTTTCCCCATCCTACCTTTTTGAAGACATGGTCTAGTGGTCTCGGGAAATTTGTGAGCCCCCAAAGCACTTTGGTACGTTAGTCAGACTTAAATGTCCTTATCATCATGCTCACAATACCAGTATGTTGTCAAGACAGTAAACCTTAGAGTTTGTAAATTGATATTCTGAATATTTGGGACCTTTTTTGTTTATATCTTGGAAGGATTAGTAATAGGTTTGAGGGATGAGGATCTGTTGTCTTTCTCTACTGCTGTTGGAAAGTACCACATATATTGGTGGCACCACTTGAATTATAGTCATTTATTTGGAGTAGGTGGATAACAATAACACTCTGACTTTACATTTCTCCAGCTTCTTTTGTCTAAAACATTCCAAGAACTCTTGAAATAGTGTCTCACTGATTCTTTTTTTTTTTTTTTTAAAGATTTTATTTATTTATTTGACAGAGAGAGACACAAGCAGGGGGAGGGGAGAGGGAGAAGCAGGCTCCCCGCGGAGCAGGGAGCCCGATGTGGGGCTCGATCCCAGGACCCTGAGATCATGACCTGAGCCAAAGGCAGACGCTTAACGACTGAGCCACCCAGGCGCCCAGTGTCTCACTGATTCTTACACTTCTTGCACGAGCAGTGAAGTAGCTGTAATTATCCCACAAGGTTTGCAAGGCAGACACATGGAAGCAAGTGAAATGATGATTCTGGGCAATAAAATATCTGGGTATTTGAGGTTATGTAGGAGCAATATCGATGACCAACTCAATTTAAAATAATTTCTATTACAAGTTATTATATACGGTATACTATTTTGGGACTCTAAAAAGTTCAACTTTTTAGTGGAGAAGAGCAGGAGACAAATTAAGTAAATGATACCATCTTTTAAGATGAAGCGTCTGTTTTCACCCCTACTGTGAATATTCTGACAAATTTCTTTATCTTTTTAATAATTTCCTTACATCTATATAAAAATGTTATAATTTTAATTTTTTCTCCTTTCATTCATTGGAATTTTTGGAAAGATTTCTTTGTGGTGAAGTACTTAATTCAGTTATAAAAATTTAATAAATGCATGAGAACAATGTGTATTCTTGGCTAACGTGGTACCTAGTTCTAGATATTTCTATTAAAGTAGGTTTATTCATTGTGAATTACATTTCTTTAGAGCCTTAGGTATGTTTTCTGTGCTTGATTTACCAAGTTCTGAAAGAGATATACTAAAATCCTTCACTGTGATCCTGACTGCTATGATCAAAATTACTTATCAATATTCTGTTCATTCCTTTTCATTCTTTAAAGATTTCAACATTATTCACCACTACTCTTGTCCTTTCTTTCGATGATTTCAGCATTCATATAGATGAACCACTCAAAACCCTTTTCTCTTATTATCAATTACTTTTCTTCTACCTTTCCTCAGCCACCTAGATCTTATTATTACCAATAATTAAAAAAAATTTCCATTACCAATAATCAAAATGGTTTTAATTTCAAGCATTTGACATTCTGTCCACCATCTTTTCCTAACTTTCCAGTTCATTTTCCACGGTAACAGTTCTTCAACTACCATATCTGATCCATGGATCCCACTAGTTCTGTTGTGCATCATTCCCTCATATTTGGATTTTTATACATATCAGCCTAAATTCCATGGTCCATGACTGTAATCACTCCTTTGTATAAACCCTCAGTGCCCTTGTTCTGCTTTCCCTCCATTCTATGCTGCTTTAAAACTCCAACTCTGGTTGCATGCGACTCTCTACGTACCCCATGCTCAGGAGAGAACACTGAAATACTCCTGGGCAAAGCTACACGTCAGCTTGGCTGTTTTCACTTTCATTTATGACCACAAAAGGGACACTATCTGTCACTTCTACTACATCCCCACTCATTTAGGAAACCGTTTTGCAGTTTCCCTTTGCAGTTTCCCTTTTGTAGAGACTTGATCTTTCTTCCCACCTCCTCACTCTCAGCTAATAATGTCACTTTTATTTCAATGAGAAAACAGAAGCCCCCAGAAGACAACTCCCAGTTCTCACCACCAGGCTTAGCCCCTCACACACATCTGCATCTCTATACTTTTCCCTGCCTTCTCTCCCCATGATGGGTCTCTCCTGCCCCCCCGGGACCAACTCTTCCCTTTTGTATTCAGTCTTCTGGCCGCTTCTCTGGAAGGAATTTGTCTATTCCGCTAAGTATTCTTTCTCTTTCCTTCCGTCCTGCATCACTAATCTTTCCTTCTCTAATGATCTAAGGGATCATTCCCATCTGTATATAAACATAGTGTAAAAGGCCCATTGCAAACAAACCTTTCTCAGATCTCACACTCTCCCCCCAGATACTGCACCATTTCTCTGTTTTCTTGAAATACTCATAGTGTCCAGTTCTCACTTTACGTTCTCTCTTGAACCCACCCCACTCAGGCTTTGTCCTTCCAGCACACCGAAGTTATTCTTTTCAAAATTATGGATGACCTCCATGTTACCAAATCCAGCCATTAGTTCTTAGTCCTCATCTTCAATTACTCATAAGAATTTTCATACAGTCAATTGCTTCTTCCTTGAAATACCTTCTCTAGTTTCTGGGATACCTCCCTCTCCTGGTGTCCCCTTTACCTCCCTGCCTACTCCTGTTTAGTCTCCTTCATAGCTCCTCTTCTCTTTCTTGTGTCTAAATGCTGGAGAGCCCCCGGGGCTTGGGACTACACCTAGTTCTCTTCTCCATATACAAGATTTTTCTGATTTTTCTCAACCAAAGCTTTTTAATGCTTTGTATGTTGACAATTCCTAAATTAGCTTCTTCAGTCTTGGCTTCTCCCTTGGGCTCTAGGCTGGTAGACCCAACTTTCTACCTGATATCACCTTCTAGATGTCTAATAGGTATTTTGAACAGAACTCTTGATTTTTCTTAGTCTTTCAAATCTCTATGACACCATGATTCAATGAATTATCTATGCCTCAGATCTAGGAGTTACCTGTGATTCTACTCTTTTCCTCATACCCCACATCAATATACTATCTTTAAAATATAGCTCAGATTGTGTCATTTCTCAGCTTGCACTGCTATCACCCTCATCCCAACTTCCATCATCTCTCTTGGGTTGCCCCAAGCCTCTTTACCCCTCCTCCTGGCTTTCTTTGCACCTCCTTTCAGTCAGTTCTTAGGACAGTGGCCAGAGTAATCTTGTACAAAGCAAAACTGTTTACAATCTTTCAGTGATTCCCAATTCTCTTAATACAATAAAAATTCCCTGCAATGGCTCACAAGTTCTACCCGATCTGGCCCCAGCTCCCCCTCTGACTGCATCTCCCACTCTGCCTGGCTCCATCAGCTCCAACCACACCAATTTGTTTAACAAGCAAGGCTTTGAACACGCCAAACTTGTTCCTGCCTCAGGGTCTGCATGTTGGTCCCTCGTGTTTCTCCGTAACTCCAGATTGCTTTCTAGCTGCATTAGGTTCTTTGCTCAAATAGCACATTTTAAGAGAGATCCTCCTTGAAAATCAGATCCTAATTAGTCTTCAGTATCCTCCTTCTGTCTCTTATTCTGCTTTCTTATATTGTATATTTCTTTGTTTGTTGACTATTATCCTTCATGCTACAATATAGGTTCTATGATTCTGAGAAATGTGTCTGTCATGTGAGAATCAACCTATTCACTGATATACCTCTAGTGAATAACACTTAGCAGACTGCAGGTGTTTAATATATATTTGTTGAATGACTATATGCTTGAATTATTTTTGATATTTTATATATCAACACTGTTGTATCTTTTTTGTGGATTATAAATTTTACAATTTAAAAATATTCCTTGTTCCATTTAATGTTCTGGTCTTAGCTTATTTGATATCAATATTGTGTTGCCCATGTTCTTTTGTTTACATTAGACTACATCTTTGTGTATCTCTTTTTGTTTATTAACGTTTTTCATAATGATATCTCCCATTTCATTCCAACTTGTCAAATCCAGATTGAATTGTTCCCTGGGAGCAGTGGCTTTAGCAGAGGCTAATGCACATAGAAACATCAACAGCTGGAATTCTCGGATCAGGTAAGTTTCTTGAAGTTAACCCCTTGAATAAGAGCCTTCTCCTAGGGCATTGCTAGCTGGAGGGTGAGGAAAAAGACTGGAACCTGTGGGCCCTCCTCATTTGCTTTCGGTGAGTTTGAATATCATTTGTGTACAAAGAGCGGATGGGAAGCAATGAGACCTTATGTCAAGTTGCTAGTCAATGAGCACGTGACAGCCCCAGAGTGTTGTTCTGAGTGGCATGTTTTTCACCAAGCTCATTTATGAATAGATCCTGTTATTGCACAAGAGTACACGATAGAAATCTGGGGGAAATTTACCCATTCACCATAAATCATACTATGTTAAACTTCTCACTTAACACCATTTTCACAACAGCTATTCTAACCTGGGACCAAGACTGTCATTTCTTCTTCATTTTAATCTGAGGCCCATCCACACTCATGGCTGAATGGGGAAGGTCAGGCAGCTGTGAACAATAAAAAGACTAAAGCACATTTATACTCTATTGGTGATATGTCCAATATGATGATCTTCTAAAACTCTGCCTCACAGTGCCCAAAATCACAGAATATTTTCTCATGTCACCAATTCTGAGCCAGCTGCTGATAATGTAAAACTAATTCCTTACTTTTCTAGACAAGTATGTCACTCACCTTAATATCCTTCTTGACAAAAGCAACTAGGTAGCCAGTATTCCCTGGTCAGGTTAATAAAGTAGTAAAAGAAATAAAAATTGGAAGAGGCCAACTGGGGATTTTTGTCCCATTTAACTTTTATTATAAACTTATTACCTTGAGAAAACTCAAGTGTAATACACCAATATGTAAAGGTCCAAGTTTGACCATCAGACCCAATAATGAGAGTGGATTCTAAGATGTAGTTACAGGTAGCATTGATTTAGCAAGGGAGGTCATGTACACTTGTCTACTGAATCTTGAAGCTTGCTTCACTGAGATTCACAAAATCAATTCAATTTTCTTGAACTTTCATATTTCAGAGAACTTGCTGGTTGATTAGTAATTCTCCTCTGTATGGTAAGGCTGATAAAAACAAAGAAACAAAAACCTCAAGTTAATTTAAAGACCTGGGGAGGATTTCCTGCTCCTGCTTTGATAAGTAGGTTCTCTTCCTTGCCAATTTGTCAACTTTTTTGAGCATTTCCTAAATTTTCACTCATTCATTGACTCATTTATTATTTACTGAGTAACTTCTATGTGTTAAGAATGTCAGGGAACGCACTCTTGAACTCATTTCTACTCAGTATCCGTCAGAAGTTAACTTCGAAAAACATTACTAAACATCTTCTCATAAAACCTTATTGGGTTTCACTTAGATAAGGGAAAAAAATCACAAGTATTACTATAAAACGAATAGCCACTAGTTCCTCATTTTTAACCACCAGCAGAATAATGTCTTAATTTTTGTAAACTCTCTTGTCTTTTTATTCAATTCTATGTATTATCTTACACTATTTTAAAATTTTTATTATTTTTTTTTATTTTTTTAAGTTTTAAAAAAGATTTATTTATTTGACAGAGAGACACAGCGAGAGAGGGAACACAAGCAGGGGGAGTGGGAGTGGGAGAAGCAGGCTTCCCGCTGAGCAGGGAGCCCGATGTGGGGCTCGATCCCAGGATCCCGGGATCATGACCTGAGCTGAAGGCAGACGCTCAACGACTGAGCCACCCAGGCGCCCCTTAAAGTTTTGATATATAGAGATCCCCTGTCCTTGCGCTTGGATGACAACCTTTAAAAGAAGGGACTTTGGGGACACGTGGGTGGTTCAGTCGGTTGAGTGTCCAACTCTTGATTGCGGCTCAGATCATCATCTCAGGGTTGTGAGATTGAGCCTTGTGACAGACTCTGTGCTCAACGGGAGTCTGCTTAAGATTCTCTTTCTCCCTCTCCCTCTTCACCTCCCCCAATGCAGATTCTCTCTTTCTTTCTCTAAAATCAATCAATCTTTTTTTTGAAGAGGGAACTTTGTCTATTATACGCTAGTCTTTTACCTCATTTATGTTTCCTCAGAATACACATGGTGCCCAGGGGTCTAGTAGCTGTTTGATAAATGTGTTAAAAAGAATGAATAAATTAATGAATAAACAATTGATCCTTGTATCTCAGGTGACAGAATATGAATTGTATCTCCTTAGAATTGTAAATATCTAGGAAAGTTTATTAAGAATTTTAAGTACAACGGTAAAAGCAAGTACCCTAAGTTGTATGAAAAAACAAAATAAATCCCGCTAGTGACATGCTTTCCTAGGTAGATTCACGTCTTTGTCTTCTTTCTGCTGAGTATCCTGTATTCCATACTTTGAGCAAGTCCACAGCTAAATGGGAACCTGTATGTATGCTTAGCAGGATCGGTGATGGATGGCAATTTATCAGTTTCTTTCTATATCGGTGGGTAAAACTTATGGCTCTCAGCACTCCCAGTTGCTGGTGATTGATGGGTTTGTTTACTACTTCTCCCTTTGGTCCGGAGGGAGATACTGAGTGGGGTTTTTGCCAGCACTCTGGAAGGTTTGGCTGAGTCCCAGAGCTAAGAGCTCTGCAGCCCAAGCTGTGTTTACGCCACAGAAGCCCTTGGGCCTTGGGGGATTTTAATCACTTTCCAAACAGATGCATTTCTGTTAAGATTGACAAGGTATTGAAACTTGCACTCTGCTCCGTAGAACCTAAATTCTGTTTGGTCATAAAGGTGTTCATTTTTTTGCTTCCAACAAAGAAAGTAGGTGGAAAATATTGTTTCTTTCAACTTCGTTCCTGTTTCCACAGTTGCATTTCTGACCAAAAGTAAAGAGACTACTAAACTCTAATTTCAAATTATGAATAACACCTTTTTGGTTGAACGAGAAGGTTAAACGGAAGCCAGTATGTAAGATGCCAGCAAACTCCCTGTGCACAGCAAGCTTATACAAGGTAGTATGCTGTGTGCATCTTTGGGCAAGAAAAAGATGTGCGTGTGTGTGCGCGCGTGTGTGTGTGTGCATGAATAAGTATGCTTTACCCACAGGCAACATGTGTCTACTTTTCATTATCTGACAAGGTCCATAGTGTGTTACTAAATCGCAAACATTGGCTTTCACACAAAAATAAAAGTTACTTTTAATTTCATTGAACTGTCCGATGAAGAAGGAAGGTGAGAATTTAAGCCAAAAATAATAAGATAATTTCTTGTGCCTTCCTGCTGCCAAGAAAACATCATATACACAGTCGGATAATTGACTCGTATTGTATTGGATGCCTGACAGCCTCCCTCTTTCTCTTTTTTATTTCTCCTGTATTATGTGTTGCCTTCTCTGAAAAGCCCAGAGCAGCCAAATCTGGTGTTTTTATTGTGTTGAAATGATTCTGGTAAAAACAGGTTCTAAGTAAACCTGACAGGTGTCAAGAAAAGCAGCTGGATCTGGTTTAGAGGTCTAACAGATGGGAAAACATTAAACTGGAAAGGGAGAGAATGAACTTTTGATTCTCTGATACAGACACCATTGTAGTTATGGGTTTGTGAGCATTTCCAAGAGCGCTAGCCACCAGCCTTCAGCAAACTGTGACATTGAGTTTGAAGTGAAAAATGTCAAGAGAATGAAATTGAAGACAGATATCCCTTAGAGGGACAGGAAGAGAGAGGATGAGGCTATATCTAGTTGACTCAAAATTTTGAGTACTTTTCTGAATAAATCTTTGGTGAATAAAGACTCTTTATAAAAAAATTATCTGTGCTATAATAAGGAACAAATTGATATTTTATATCTTGTGTAAAGCAATGTTGCTATGTTTTCTACCCTTGTAACCTCTGATTCTTTCCGCCTTATGAGTCAGGATGGAAACACTGAATATTGTCAACAATAACAAATTATTGCACTAGCTCTAGTCTTTGTGGAATCTCCCCTCACCCCAGTGTTTCTGGAAACATCCAAGGCATGTTTTTTCTAAGTTCCCCAATACACCCCTTTTAGCTCTAACAGATCAACTGCCATTTCTTTTTCTTCTACTCTTAACTTCCTGAGGGGCCTGTTGCTGAGAACCTCAATTCTCAGCAAGTCTTGTGAGAGCACTTTTCAACTGTTGCCACCACTTACCATGTGTGTGATTCAATATCTTGGGACCCTTTTGGTTGCAAATGACAGAAGCCCAGCTTAATTTTACCTTGACTGGCTGATGAAATCCAATGGCAGGATTGCAGCCATTGCAGGGGTGTGAAGAATCAGGCTAATCCAGCCTTGTCAGGAGTCTTTCTTTCTCATCTCACCTTTTTGCCTCTGCTTTATTCTTATCTTCAAACCACCTTCCTCTTTTTCTCCAAACCACATGTTGTGGAGAATCCTTGTGTTTTATAATCCAGGCTCCCCAGAGAGAGGGTCAACTCTCTCAGTTCTAGAATTTCCAGGCAAGGGACTTGTTGGCTCAATGTGGCTCAGGTGCTCTCCCCTAGATCCATCCGCTGTGGCTGTGGGGTAATAATACTCTGATTGGCTCAGCTAGAGACAGCACCCCACTCCTGGACCGGTCAGTGGTGCCCAGCCAGCCAAATGACGGGGTTACGTGGCTGCTAAGGGATATGTGGTCAGGAGTCACATCTGTTTTCATCACCACTGAATAGACCTTATAAGTAGGCATTTAAAAAATTGTGGAAAGAATGAAGTATGTGTGTGCATGCTTGTGCGTGTGTGTGTATGTGTGTGTGTGCGTGTGTAGTGCAGAGTGGTGAGGAGTAGAGCAAAAGGGTTTTTATACACTTCTAACCAAGCCATTTCTCACTGATGCCCAGAGTGACAACACTGAACCCAACTGAAGGTATTCCACAGTTCCGACATCCTGCTGATTTCTAACAGTGCAAAATCTTGGGGCAATCTCTTCTGGGTTCTGGGCTTCAGTGAGGTAAGGAGAATTCCTTTCCCATGGTGGCTGCTGCCGTGGTCTGTTCACATCTGCTGCGGTCAGGCTGGGCTGGAGCTCTTCTTCCACGTTAGTCTCTGGCACTTGGGGAGTGATGGTAAATGGCACATGCCTCTGCTCTTGTTCATGTAGACCACACCGGACCGGGAGCTGAAGTGGGGACAGCCTTCTCTTGCTCCCACGTCAAAGGCCCTACAGCACTGTTGGAGGTTTGATGGATTCCTTCAGCATCAACTGCGGGTCTTAGACCCCATTATCATGTTCTGCTGCTAATAATCCCTTTTCCTTCTGAGATGATGGCGTCCAGACTGAATCAAGTTTGTGTTCCTGAGTAACTCCTCCTTTAGGATTGGTTATTCCCCACATGTTCCTGTGTGCTTCATCCAACTCATGCTGTGGTGAGTCTGCTCTGTCCTGTCGACATGCCTGGACATGTTCAAATCTGAAAGTGCATTTAAGTTAGGCTTGAACTGGGACTGCAGGGCAGGTCTGGCTGACCAGGATTAGTCAGAATGCCCCAGCTCACCACTGCCATTTGTCCATTTCCAACACCCTATGCAGGAGAGCGAACAGGACCAATTTTAGATGTGATTGTGAATGCCGAAAAATGTGTCTTTCCAAGCTCCATTTTTCCCTCCTTGTATCCATTTATTTCCCTTCTGGGTGATGATTACCCTTTGCCTCAGAGGCATTGATCCACCTAGGTATTTGCATTTTTAACCTTTTAAACTTTTGCTGCCATATTGTCATAGAAATTGTTTGCTGATGTAGTTGTGGGGCCAGAAAGTTCCATTTAATTGGTTCTAGCCAGGGAAAAAGGAGATGCTCTTTGGGGCGTGGTTGGGGTGGTGTACGAAGGTAGGACTGGAGTCAGCCCTAGCCCCTGTCCCTTTTCCTATCCAAAGATTCCTTGTGCCCTTGGAGAGAATGAGTCAGGAGTAAGCCACACAGAGAACACTAGAGGAGCTTCAAGGATGGAGGAGTAAGTGGTCATTGTCACCTGCTTCTTTGAGACTGGGAGCTCACTCCCAGAGATGCTGTCGCCTCCACCACCAGCTAGTGTGCTTGCAGCTTTCTTTTCCCTTCTTCCCTGGCCAGGATGCAGGTCAGTGTTATCTCAGTCTCAATCACTCTTGTTCCAGAGTATTTTTTCAGACTTACTGTGTTTACTTCCTTCATTTTTATTTTTATTTATTTTAGAGAGGGAGAGAGCAAGTGGGGTGGGGGGAGGGGCAGAGGGAGAAGGAGAGAGAGAATCCTAAGCAGGCTTAGGATTGACGGACTGAGCCTCCCAGGTGCCTCTGTGTTTACTTCTTTCAAAGTTCAAAGTAGCAGCACAATGACAAAAATTTGGAAAACAGAGAAAAGATGAAAAAATATGAACGTTCACCATTCTAATGAAAAAAAGTTCAATTTTTTGTATATAATAATTCCTTTCTGTTTTTTTTTCTCAGCATAGTTTTAAAAAATATATACACAAATATGAAATAGTTTGATCACTTGGAAGCCCATTTTTCTATCCTACTTGCTTTACTTATTCTTTTATATTCTTTTTATACATTTTTGCATGGTCTTCATAACCAGTTGGTATGTTTTTAACATAAATTAAGTTATTATTTAATTATATTCCCCCCCCCCCCAGTACAGAATGCTTCCTTATTTGATTTTAACTTCTGGTAATAAAGCTTCTAACAATGGAATCTGTTTTTAGAAAAATCCTCTTTAATAATAGATGAAATGCTGCAGTCAGTTTGGAGCTTACAACTCCCCTGATAATGAACTGGGTCATAAGACTGAACAATTTTGCTGTTTGAGATAGCCCCACACACCCATCCATCATAAAGTTCACTTGGATAGTTATGTAACCCAGTGTAAGGGAAAGGGAGAGGAAACACGTATTTCATTTACGATATATGGCCTTAATGATGTATAATATAACAAAAGGCAATTTGCTACGTCTCATGCCAGTTCAGGGGATATTTTGAGGCTTCTCATCTCTCCCTCGATTTTTTTTATGTCTCCTCCAAAAATCTCAAAAAAATTTAGGGAATTTCTTTTTCATTGATGGTCGGGGAAGAAATGACAGCATCTTATTCTTTCAGCATGCAGAAAGAAAATTCGAGAATTACACCACTTTCCAGATATTTCAAGTTATTTTCCAATCCTCGTTCCCCAAATAAACAAAACCCCAGACCACTTCCCTCCTGCCTCAATTATCAGACTATTTCAGGTCAATATGGATTATTTTGTCCTAGATTGTCCTGAAATCGCACTTTTGGTATGTACTTTCATGTACTTAAGAGAGGAAAGTTTATGTATCACGGCAAAGGTCTCAACGATTACTTTAGAATTCTGTCCTGCAGTGAAAGCTGGTTTTTCAAGTTGTCTGTTTTGAAAGAATGCCAAAAAACACCCCTGAATCATTGCTGGCCTAATTCTGGAGCTCTGCTTGCTGTGGCTTTAGGTGTAGCATTCATTAGCTCTGCAACACAGACGTCCATCCTCCAAACCGGGAGTGAACGCTGGGGATTTTGCTGAGTCCCATGGGATCAGTCACTTCTGGGCAGCCCGTGTCCTCGGAGAGCAAGGGACTGGCTGTGGAGGGGAGGCGCTATTTGCTTCCTTTCGTTTTCAACGTGCGCGAAACCCCCAGTGTATTTGATTCCTAGTTTATTAAATTTTATTTGTATCCATAAATAATTTTAAGGAGAATTTATATGAAGCAAGTAATTTGAGAGACCAACTATTTCGGCTTGTGGCTTTGAATTCTCTCCTCTTTGTCTTCATTCTACGTCCCAAAATTTATTTCCAATTCAAATTTTGCCTGGTAGAGAGAAGGTTGAGTTGACATTTGTGTTTTGAAGGATCTTTATAGTCCTAATGGTTCTAACTGTGCCTTTAGGACTGAAGATCGCTTGGTAGGAGAGGCATGCTGTCAAAACGACCAACGGAGGTTCGGATTTCAAAATGTGGCCACTTGATGTATCTGGAGTGAATATTTCATCTTGTCATATTTAAATATCTGAATATGTAATACTGATCTATCTAAGTCAGTAGTCTCAAACTCTTTGGGTTCAGGACTACTTTACACTTTTAAATATCATTGAGGTTTCCCAAAGAGTTCCACTTATGTGGTTTATATTTATCAATACCATTTTAGAAATAAAAACTGAGAAACTAGAAAAATATCAATTCATTTAAAATTCTAAAATAATCAACCAAGTACATGTTCATGTAAATAACATTTTCTGTGAAAATATCAATCTTTTCTAAAATAATTGAGTGACATTGTTTCACATTTTTTCATTTCACGTATTTGAAATCTTTGTACTTGGTGCAAGACAGCTGAATTTTCATATCTGCTTCTGAATTCAATCTGTTGCAGTATGTTATTTTGGTCGAAGTATGTACAGATACCGAGTTTGAAAAGGGTATGTTAGTAGCCTTAAAAAGGTCATTATGAGTAGTCTTTTTTGATATTACCCCCAAACTAGGCAAGTGTTAGTTTTTTAAAGGTTAGTTGCACCGTGGAATCTAAAGCCATGTCAATGAACTATGTACACCTGTTACATTCGAATCTTTTTGTCTATCTTGCAATATGACTGACTGTTTTAACCATGCTTGGTTTTATAACATCATGCACTGGTTATTTGGAAAATATTGGTTCACTGAGTTATGCATATTTTCCAAATGTTAACACATTTTATTATATGATATGATGAAATCACATTCATTTATATCACCACAGATCCTATCAGAAAAGGCTTTCGGTATTACAAAGTTGTCAACGTTCAATGTTGGGTATGAGGTGTTCAAACTGGTAATTTTTGTTGAAAGCTCAAGTTCAATCATTGGCAACAGATACTATCTGTTGTTTTCCTTAAAGTAACAGGCGTCCATTGTTCATTGTTGAGAAAATATCTGTCAGATACCCAACTTGAACAACCATAATCGGGACTGTCAGGGGATCTTTCAGGCAAAATGATGTTCCATGAAAAGAGCAGCTAGTTCAAATCACAACTCGGATGATGGTCTACGTGTTTTTCCGCAAGACCAACACTGTGCTAAGTATGCCTGCAGGAGTGCTCTAAAAGCAGAGATCTTGAAAAGTTCTCATCACAAAGAAAAAGAAAATTGTAACTGTATGTGGTGAAGGATGTTAAGACTCATTGTGATCATCTTGCTATTTATATAGATGTTGAATCAGTATGTTGTACACCTGAAAGTACTATATGTCAATTGTATCTTAATACATTTTTTTTTAAAAAACGAAATAATTAAGAAGTTTTATATGTGTGTGTCTCACTTGTTCACACAATTAAAAATACATGCACTTAAGGCTTAAATTTTAATAAAATTAACATTTCTATTGCTTTTTAAAGAACATCATTAAATGAAACAGCTATTCAGATATTCATCATTAGTATTACATTATTTTATTTTTTGAAGTACAGTTGACATACAATGTGACATTAGTTTCAGGCCCACAACATAGTGATTCAACTTCTGTGTACCTTCCCCTGTGCCCACCACAAGTGTAGCTACCATCCGTCACCCTACAATTCTATTACAGTATCACTGAGTATATTTCCTGTGAGGCACCTTTTATTCTGGTGACGTATTCATTCCATGAGTGGAAGCCTATATCTCCCTCTCTCCCTCAGCCATTTTGTCCCCTTTCCTCTGGCAACCATCAGTTTGTTCTATGTATTTATAGGTCTGATTGTGCTTTTTGTTTGTTTTGTTTTGCTTTGATTCCACATGTGAGTGAAAATATATGGTATTTGTCTTTCTCTAAGTTATTTGACTTATCATTATATCCTCTAGGTCCATCCATGTTGTTGCAAATGGCAAGATCTCACTCTTTTTTATGGCTGAGTAATATTTCATCGTATATATGCACATAACATTTTTTATCCATTCAGCTATCAACGGACTCTTGGGTTGCTTCCATATCTTGGGTGTTGTAAATAAAGCTGCAGTGAACATAAGGATGCATAGATCTTTTTGAATTAGTGTTTCTCATCGGTAGTATTTTTATTGCACATATGCTATGTGCACGTTGGGTACCAATGTCTTGAGTTGTGCTTAAGCACTAGCTGTTTCTCCCTCTATTGCTTTGTACTATCAGTGCAAATGCCAACACTGTGGAAACGTCACTAACATTGTAGCATTGTTATGAAAATGGTTCTGACTTCATAGCCTTTCTGAAAGTGACTCAGGGATCCCCAGGGGTCTGTGTACCACACTTTTAGAACCACTGATCTAGATCCTCAACTGGTCCTTTTATTTTGGTCTATGTTTTTGGTATTTTATAGAAGCAGACTAAGTGAAAAAATTCTGGAATGTGAACTTTTAATGGTTTTATAGATTACAAGTTTTAATCTAAAGGAAACAACAATGTGTTTACCACTGTACAAAAAGAATTTCCAGAAGTCAAAAGCACACAGTTACCAAATTTTTCTTAGAATATGAGGATGAAAAACAGAATTCAAGCCTTCTACTCTTTACTCATTCAACACGTATTTTGAAATGTTTACTGTTATAAAGTTACATGGAAATGAGAAATAGAAAATTTAGAAGTGATAAATACATATTCATACACTTTTATTGTAACTTTTTAATAATTAATTTAAAATCTACTATTTATGTGTATGTTCCATAGAGTAAATTTCATTTGTTTGTTTAAGTGAATATCTACTTTCAGTTTCTGGTAGAGGAATCCTGGTATCAAATCAATTCTGAAACCATGGCCAATGGCTACAAAGTAACCATGCCTGCAAAGTAAGTAAAAATGTTATATGAAATTTAGAATCCTTGCTATGCAAACTTCTCTTTCCTCCCTCCCTCCCTCCCTCCCTCCCCCTTTCCTCCTTTTCTTCCTTTCTCTCTCTTTCCTTCCCTTTCTTTTTTCTTGCTTCCCATTTGTTGAGAATTTTATTTTTAAAAAATTATCCACAGTGAACTACCTTCAGTCTGATAAAGGCTTTACTTTTTTTTTTTCTGCCTGTTGTTTTTATTTTTGTTTTTAAGGAGACAGTCTATTTTTGCTAAAATGTATCCCTTGGAATGAATCTGAGATAATTATTACACATCACTCCTACCTTCCTTTTTAATTTTCCATCTACGAGTACCTCTGTGAATTCCTTTCCACATGTATAAGGGTTATTCTTAGAGCTCTCCCATATAGCAGAGCTAGCACCAACTTACTGGGCAGGTGTTCTGCTCTTGGAGTCTAAGGACTGTGCAGCAGTTAAGAGCTCTAGAGTCAAGGGGCCTTAGGTTCTAATCATGTATCTAAAGAGCTTGCCCAAGTTACTTAACCTCAAAAACCTTGATTTCTTTATCTATAAAAAGGGACTAATATTAGTACCTCCTACCTGACGTTTAATTAAGATAATACACATACAGCATTTAGTGCAGGGACTGGCATGTGGTTAACATTTAATATGCATTATTACTACTTCTGAGGCTCAGTGTTCTCAGCATTCAGCATATTAGATGATATATCAATTAATTCCTTTCTGCATGGTTGACTTTTGTGCTAATAAAATTTCTGGAAACAATTGGCTGCTTCAAAAAGAAAAATCTATTAGTATGAGGAGGATCACAAATCCAAGTATACTGTATACACAGATGTCAAAAGAAAATACAGTCTATGTTCTCTTATTTTTTTAATTTTTTTAAAAGATTTTATTTATTTGAGAGAGAGAGGGAGCATGAGCGGGGGTAGGGGTGCAGAGAAAGAGGGAGAAGCAGGCTCCCCCTGAACAGGGAGCCCTACGTGGTGCTCGATCCCAACCCAAGCCAAAGGCAGACCCTTAACCAACTGAGCCACTCAGGCACCCCATGTTCTCTCTTACTTATTTAATCTTTCTTGTAAGTACCTAATCTATACTAAGTAGGAAAGTGGAACAATTTATTCTAATCCAATAATTTTCATTTAATCCAATAGTTTAAGTCTTTAGGCAACCTGGTGTGTTTTTGGTCTAAATTTTGGTATTTTGGTTTCCTTCTTTTCAACCTGTTTTTCTCCCACATGGTGTCTGCGTGGATTGGAGAGGGGTATCCTGTGGTGAAGGGAAAGAGACAGTCCCTGAGATTTAGTTTCAAGGCTGTGTACTGTCCTCCAGTCCCTGTGGAAATGCCTCTTGTTTACCCATGACCACTCTTCCCTGTTATCCTTAGAGGCTGAGGTTGTTGTCTACTCTACAAATCAGGGTGAGGGCTAAGTAGCTTTTTGGTTATGGCCATAAGCTCTCTGTGACATCCATTCAGTCCCTGGAACACTGCCATCGCCACACTGATTCCCTAGGGACCCAAATGAGCTTCCTTTTGTGCGCCACCTTGGGGTCAGGTGGGAACATCCATCTTAGGACAATTCAGTTAAGATCCTTCTACTGCCCAATCTCACTGTGCTACGATTTTTATTCTTACTACCACTCCTTCCCTCATGTGAAATAAGATGAAGTCTTCATGATTCAGGCATTCTCCGAAAACAAATATGCTTCTCCTGTCCAGAGCTTTGCTTCTGAGATAGGAGAGCAGGACCCACATGTCTCATCTACTTGGCTTGCTTTTCTTCAGCCAGGCTAGAAGGACAGGCTTTCCAACCTTCTTTACATCATACCCTGGGTTTTGTCGTCAGAGACACCAGTCCTGGCTCTCTGTGTGCTTCAAGTGGTGCTTTGTGATTTAGACTTCTCTCTTTCTCCTGACGGTCTGCCCTTCAAGTCCACTCTCTCCCCTCAAGAGGTCTAGAAAGTCAGCTCTGAGATTCAAAGCTGATCAATCATGTCTTTGAGCCTATTTCCTCTCCTACAGCAATAACTCAGGGCTCAAATTGCTGAAGAAAAGCTGAAAGGACTTCAAAGGGGAAATTAAGAACATTGTTTTAATATTTACAAAATAATGTCCACTGTGTTACATTAATTTACCAATGTTTGTTTAACTACAAAACCCATACTTTCCCCCCTGCACCATATTTAGCAGTGAGCAAACTTGTGGTCTTTCAAGGCAAGATAGAAGAAAATCAGAAATCAGAGGATTAAAGAGATTTGAAGTAGTTGGAATTTAAACACAAGGAGTGAGATTGAGATTCTCTGAGAGCGGTTGCGCCAAGGGTTACTGCTGTAGAAATGGAAGTATTCCTGAGCATTTTCTGATGTTGCTTCAAAGCATAAATATCTCCATTTTAAAGGATTATTAGTAAAAGGACTACTTGCAATCCAACACATATCAGTCTTACCCAATGGTATATACAGAATAATTAGGATATAATTTAGAATATTGCCAGGTAGAATTTCTTTAAAATTTCAACATTTGCTTTGAGACCACCTTAAATGAATTAGGCTGCTGGAGTCAGTCTGTCTGGAGTTGAGCCCTAGATCGTATTCCAAGGGCACATGAGAACTTCAGTTTTCTGATCTATTAAATGAGGATTATAGCAGTCAACATTTATTGAATGTTTTTGTATGCCAGACACGCTTCTAAGCATGGGCACATTAACTTACGTAATCAGTAAATAACCTCAGGACATATTATTAGAATCTGTTTGCAGATGACAAAACTGGGTCTCTAAGAGATTAAAAGACTTGTGCACGATCATATATAGTTAGCTAGAGGTGAAGGTGGGGTTAGAGCCTGGGCAGTGTGACTCAAGATCTGAATGATAATAGCTAACACCCTTGGACATACTCTATGCCAGGCCCTGATCTAAGAACCCCATATCCCCTGAGATAGGAACTACCTTTATCCATTTTACTGATTAGAAAACTGAGCACAGAGGGCGCCTGGGTGGCTCAGTCGTTAAGCGGCTGCCTTCGGCTCAGGTCATGATCCCAGAGTCCTGGGATCGAGTCCCACATCGGGCTCCCTGCTCAGCGGGAAGCCTGCTTCTCACTCTCCCACTCCCACTGCTTGTGTTCCTGCTCTCGCTGTCTCTGTCAAATAAATAAATAAAATCTTTAAAAAAAAAAAAGAAAACTGAGCACAGAGAGGTTAAGTATCTTGATCAAGCTGTCATGCCCATTAAGTATGGAGCCAGGTCTACCCAGTCTGGCTTCAGTTTGTGCTCTCAATCTCCATGCTATTCTGTCCCCACTCCTAACTGAGATGTTTTATCTCTTACTCTGACAACTGTGTGCCAAAACTTTAATGTCCTGCTCACTGTTATTTCCTTGGATATTTTATTTTATTTTTTATTTTTTATTCTTTTGGGCATACGAAAATTTATTATTGTCACTTGTTCACCATCCAAACTTATGCTCTTGGGCCTTCCTTCTTGCCTTCGTATAAGGCCAAAAGAGAGACACTGGCTATTTTGACAACCTTAAGGTGAACTCCAGGAAGGTCACTGACAACATGACCTTTGTGACCAAATCCGGTGATCAGAACTTCATCATTTTCCTCAATAAAATTCAAACAACCATCGTTGGGTACGAAGGCTGTGATTTTTTTTTTTTTTTCCATTCTTGATCAGTTGGACCCCGACACACTTCCTGATAGCAGAATTTGGCTGTTTGGCTTCAACCCTTACTTTTTCCAGCACGATTTCCTTTGCGTGGGAAGTTCTTCCAAAAGGGTTGGCCTTCAGGGCTGTGCCCAAACGGGCTTTCTTGTACTGTTTATCATGCCACTTCTGATCTCATCAGTGGCTCCGGAGCTCCCTGGAAGTAGGAAGACCGCGACACTTGTCCATCCCTCCCGGCGCCACCGGCCAGAGCAAAAAAGAGAAGCAGTGCAGGAAGGAGCCACCTATTTCCTTAAATATTTTTAAAACATGGCTTCTGTTCTAAGTGCATTTTGCTTCTGCTAAGGGGTTAAGAGAGAGTTTGTGGAACCTAAAAAGCACAGGTTTCAGAATCGGAACGTAAGTTCAAAACCAATTCTCTTGGCTCTTCGACCACTAGTAAATTGTTTAACTGCGTTAAACCTCCGTTCCCTCATTTGAATGGAGATAGCAATTTCTCCCCTGTAGGACTGCCTGGTGATTGAGTTGAGCAGCGAAAGGCAAAGCCTCCAAAACAGCACTTGCCCTCTAAGGCACTCTGCTTGCGCTACGTATTTCTATCACACTATTATTATCCTAATAATTTTAAGAAAGTGTAATTTCGTCTCTTGACTTGAAGTCATAAACAGGTGGTCATTACGTTTCTAAGTCCATTTTCTTTTGTATGAGTGAATCTTGTTCTTTTTTCTTCCCATTTTCCAATAGTGTCAGTAGCGGCAGAAAGGGGGTTTTGTGGTGCAGCGTTAGGCTGATGCAGATACACGTTTCAGGGGGAATAACGCCTTATCACTGTGGGTACAAGGGCAGCAGATTTGACAGAGTGACTAGGGGAAAAGGAGACTCAAGTGGAATTTTAAACCAATAAAAAGGGGAAGGGCAAGAGTAAAGAAACAGATTTCAAAACTGATGTGAATGTAAGAGCAAACAGAATCAGAGCAATGAGAACTGCCTTGACTTTTGCAAGCCAACTTTTGAAATGATGAAAAGATTGAATCTTAGAGTTTGAGAGGATCTGATAAGCCCAAGGGAGTCCAGCGCCCACTGCGGGAATCTCATCCACAGCCTCTCTGCTGCATGGCCCCCCCAGCCTGTCTTGTTGAAGAGAAGGGTCTCCTGTCTTTGTGACGCATCCTGAGGCAGTTCCGGGGGCTACAAGGTACTCTGTTGGTCTGAAGGAGATGCCCTTTCACAAAATCTACCATTCTCAGAAAGATCACATAATTGTTCTTACTTCTTGAAAGTCCTTCAAATATTCAGAGACAGTCCTTTCTTCAAATTAAACAACCTTTCTCTTAACTGATCACTCTGGGTTGCCAGTGTTTCCCTCAGAATGTAGAGCACAGAACAGACCTGATTAACAAGTACTTTTTCGTGCAGATTGTTGTCAAACCAGATCTGTCCCCTACTGCCATGAAGATTTATTTTTAACCTAAAAGAAGATTTTATGAATACCTGAATGAGGATTTGAACTGAGACCTGTATGATTTCAAAGATAGGCTATTCCTAGCACCATATTATTCCACTATAACAGACATTCTATGCACAGGAAACTGATTTTTTCCAAATACCCCATGTTCCTCACCATAATTATCCCCACATGGTCACTTCCGCCTGTAATGCTTTTACACATTTTTGTCCTGGTAAATTTTAACTCAACCGTCTATATGCAGGACTCTACCTTTTGCTCTCTAGGCTCCCTGACACCCGACAGACGTTCTTACTTCCTGAGCCCATACTACAGACCTCATACACATCTATAGAGAAGAAAGTGACCACAAGGGTCCAGGTTATTGTCATTTTTAAGTCTGCTTGATTTACTTAAAAAAATTTAAACCCACAGAGGACTGACCATGTCAGTCATGTCTTTGAACCAAAGATAATTTGAGCCAAATATTCTTGCAGAATTTGTTCATTTAAAATGGAGCTGGAACTATTTCAGGTACAGATGGCTAGTTTTCCATAGAATTCAATTTTATTTTTTAAATAATAGAAACAACATAGGTTGCCTTTGGTGTTTGGTGCTTCTGGACATTTTTAAGCAAAAAAACATTTTAGAAGTTTTTCACTTTTTAAAAGATTAGGGAGCTTGCTTTCCATCAAGTCATATTTTATTATTTATTTTCTCACTGTAATTAATCACAGAGATGAGTATTTTACTTAATAATATTTAGCAGACACATTTACCAAGGCTAACTAACATTTCTGCTGAGAACTTCCCTGAGGATTTTCTCGTTTCTGAGTTTTGAGGACAGTAAGACTGCATGATACCTAATGATCGAGAGGATTAATTTACATTATATTTAGAAACATAACCTCCCACATGTTACTACATTCAAGTGCTAGCCAACAGTTTTAGCTTTTGCAAAGACAGCTTTATTTTCTTTACCTAACGTGCAGACACACTACCTAGGTATCTTGTTTGGTTTGTTTTGGTTTGGTTTGGTTATTATGATTATTTTTTAAATCATCATTTTATTTTGAACAATGCTACCGTGATTCTGTTTTTTCCTATTTATGGTAATAGCATGACCTGCCTTAACACATTAATTAAACTCTATGCTTTTCACGCTTTATTTTCTCAAGAATATAAATTGATAAAATCTGCGAAGTGCAAGGAAAACATCTTGATGTAGTTCAACATCAGAAAATTCAATATATTTACTCAGAGCATGTACTGATGTAACGTGACACAAGTCACGTAAAAATAGATAGTTGTAGCAGTTTACTCTTCAGCACCCATTTATCAGTCATAGGAGAGCATCCAAAAGTTCTGTTGAAGTACTTGAATTTCCTGTCCTTATTCTTAACTTTGCTTTGAAATTTGAGAAAGAACAGTCTTGCAGCTGCCGACCAAAGCGCTACCAAGGAAGACATATGTTTAAAGCAAAGAATGGTGCTAGATTCTTATTGAGAAGGACACACAGGGCCTGGTAACCTCATGAATAGTTAATGACAACAAAGCATGGAGATCGTTGAGTGACGTTTAGACTCAGGAAATTAGAGAATCAGAGAATCGTAATGACCGAAGGGGACCTCTCTCCACATTTATTAAGATCATTTGAGGTGGTAACTCAAACGCCCTCCAGGTCGGTGACATAAACTAGCGATGCGTCAGGTGGGGACGCGGGCCCGCGGTATCACACATTCCCATCTATGGGAAGAGCGGTCCATTCAGGGAACGTGTGCTGCTACTCTAAGGGAATGCAGTCTTTGCTGCACATCGTGGGATTCTTCCAGAAAAGACAGAAATCTGGATTTTAATGTGAAAGTTTCTGGGCCACTTTGCACAACTGTACAAATTGTGAAAGTACAGCATACATACGCAGCAGCACACACTATGCCTATTTGTGAACCAAACAAAATATTGCACAAACGTTAAATTTGACCCACTGGTAGGCAGTTTGCCGCTTCTGGCTTACACTGTTAGAAAGTTTTTTGTTATTATTGAAATGAGATCTGTTTTTCAGTAGCTTTGATTCCGTGGTTCTTAAGGTCATGTCGAACAAATGTAATTTTTACACACACACACACACACACACACACACCAGTGTTTCAAATATTTGAAGCCAGTTATTATATTTCTTTTCTTAAATTTAGGGTCTGGAGAGCCGGTCAAAGAAATACATTGTTAGTCTGTTCTGAATGAATGGTAATGAACATAGGCTGAGTCCTAGTGCTCACTTCTTCCCCATCTGAATGGTAACAGTTACTTTAATAATTCATTCTAGAATTTTGCCTTAAATCAAAGTCAAGACAGCTGGTCTATTGCTGGGAGACTCTGTCAATCTCTGGTCTACTCAGTGAAGAGTTCTAAAGGTCTGCCACCTGTGGGCTCCTTCCTGCCAAGTCCTTGAACCCATGAGAGCATAGCTGGCAGGGTATTCGGTGAGTGGGATCCTAAAATAGTCTGTTGTGTTCGCACCTGGTGTTGAGGGAACTTGGAGGGAATTTAGCCCCTTGGTGACTTTATGAGCTTTAGACTATATCCTCTCTCACTAATTCCCTCTGTGTGTGTGGCCGGTATCTATTAGGCTGCAAGGACATGCTTAAAAACAAGTAATAAAGACTACTAAGTTTGTGGTGTTCCCAGTTCTCTCTATACATTTAGTCATTAAATCCTCATAGTAACTCTATGAGGTGTTAGTCTTGCTTTTAATGACAAGGAAACTAAGCACAAGAAACTTACCCAAGACTACACAGTTAATTGGTGATAAAGCATGGATTCAGACCGACGTGTTTGGTCCCAGGATGTGTACATCTTCCTTCCTATATAGTTCAGACTAGGTCTCTGGGTCTTCAATACCAATTTAAATTCTTTCACAGACTGGAACTGGGCGGTGAAAAATACCAACTTTGGTAGAGACGGTGATCTACTGGCTGCCCTGTGTCTGGCGCTCAGCCAGCCTGACCTCCCAGGAGCTTCACACCACCTCTATACCAGCCCACAGACCGTGGTAAACACTCCAGGGTGTCCATACATGGCCATGGAGGTCTTGTTGCTTGATGCTAACCTGGATGCCTCCTGTCTTCATCTAATATTGAACTCCAGGCTCTACAGTTCCTGGGGACCCTGAGTGCAGAACTTGGGGTTTGTACTTGGTCCCCTCTATGTTTGAACCTTGATCTAACTTGACTTGAGTGTTTAATGACTCATTTTGGCCTGGCGCTGCTGAACCCCAAACTGACATAGGTTTGCATTTGGCTTCCACCACTTAATGGCTATGAGACTTTGAACAAGTGAAATATCTCTTCAAGGTTTACCCCTTAGCAAAATGGAGAAATTATTTATTGGGTTAAAAGGATTAACAAGGAACATACATAAAATGGTCTAGTACAGTGTATGACACAAAAGTCTTCAAAGATACTTCTTATTATGATAATTTTTATTAGGAAGTAGCAACTGAGTAACTCCCAACCAGACCTTTAAAATCTCAGATCAGCTTTTACCCTAAGCCTCAGGTGGTTGCCCAGGAAAAGATGAAAACACCTGTGATCTTTGAATGTCTGGCAACTCCAAGTTTAAAAAACTGGGCCCTAACATGTCCTTACCCATGAGAAAAATTAATGAGACATGAGTTTATCAGGAATGATTAATTGGAATGGTCATTTACAGTATGTATGCAATGAAAGAAACATAATTTTATTGTACATTTTTAAGCTACCATTTTATAAAGAAATTCTGAATGATTATGCTTATATTTATCTGACTTTTCCTTTTTTTTAGCTCTGTGATACAATCTATCCTCTGTTGGGGGGTTCAAATGAACTTGACTTTAAAAAAAACTCTTTTATTGGAATAATTGGAAAACATGGAAAAGTTTAAAGAAAATAAAAATTACCTATAATTGCATAAATCAGAGATAATGCAGATAACATTTTGGTGTGTATCCTTCTAGTCTTTTTTCTTTGTAATTGTAAAGTAAATAAAGATAAAATAAGAGGAAATACAGATAAGAATTTCTCAAGTTGTTAAATTGGCTATGAAAAATAGATTTTATTTTATTTATTTTTTTAAAGATTTATTTATTTATTAGAGAGAGAGAGAGAGCGAACGTGTGTAAGCAGGGGGCGGGGTGGGGAGCGGCAGAGGGAGAGGGAGAGAAACTCAAACGGACTTCGGGCTGAGCATGCAGCCTGAGAGGGCTTCATCTCAGGACTCTGAGATCAGACCGGAGCCAAAACCAAGAGTTGGTCACTTTAACCGACTATGCCACCCAGGCACCTCCGAAAACAGATTTTAAATGATGGTATATGAATCCCATTTTATGAGTATATGGACATATCATATTTAATTAACAAGTTACCTGATAAAATTCCAATTTTTACTTCTATAGAATGAGTCTCTTTAAAGGATATAGCATTTCTTTCCCTTTCAGCACGTGAATCCCCTCTCTATGTTGAGGGACCCACCTACACACACACACCATAGAAGCTGAAAGACACGGCAGACATTTGTTTTCCCAGCCTCCTTTGCAGCTAGCGCATGGGCTCTCCTAGACCTTGAATAGAAGGATGGCAGCTGAAGAAGACGGGCTATGCAGAATTTATGTGCTGAGAAGGGTGGCCGCTAGTTCCCCTTGTGGATGGTGGCGGTGGGGCCAGCAGCAGCCTTGGGGATGTCACTGAATTAGAAAATAGGAATATTTCAAGTCTCTTTATCCTTATTTAAACATGCCCTCTGAAAGGCTAATTTAGCTTGCATTCCTGCAGCCATGAGCATATCCAATCGAAGTCCTTTACTTCTAAAACGTGTTTCCATGTGACACATTATCGCAAAAGCTACTGTTAAATAGGGGAGAGAGGTCATATAATGTGGAATTTGGTCCAGTCATGAGCAATTTCACCACAGTGTCCAACAAGTAACAAAAACTGAGTGCAAGTTCCAGGAACAGAGTGAGAGGCAGCAAACCACGGAATACAGGGCTGTGTACGGGGTGCATTCACCTCCTGGGCTTCCTCGGGCGTCAATCGGGCCACATACTCTGTCTTTGAAGTGCATATGACATGGTTCTCCCACATTATTTTATGGATTTGGTCCTCATCTCCATGACTGGACAATCTAATCCTCCCTCACACACCCTTTCATTAAGCTAGCTTTCACTTTTTTTAATGGTAGAATCCTGTATTTACTGTAGTGTGTGTTGTTGTTTTTTACTTGTGTAGTTTTTTGTGTATTTGTTTAATTAGAATTGTTATTGTTTTTTGTTAGTGCTGTGGTTACATTACACAGGTTTTGCATGCCCTTCTCTGATCCTCTTTTTTTTTTTTTTCCTGTGAACTCTGTTATTTTTGGAGTACAGCTCAGCAGGAAAGGTTTCTTAAAAATGCTACATCGAGCTCCAGCAGAAGCATGGGAAATGCCCTCACTTGCCCAGTCACATCAAATCCCAGAGAAACTTGTTAAACACAGATTTCAGAACCCACTCAGATCTGATCAGGAATCTCCAGGGGATGGCTCTGGCAATCTGTTAACATGCGACCTAGATGATCTTTACCTTATACAAGGTAAGGAGACTGCCATTCTGTGGCCAGCGATAGTCAGAGTGTTTTGTGTGTTGTTCCCCCCCCGCCCACATTAACATGGTATTGCCCTTAATTAAAGGCTCTCTGTTAAAAATAATTAGCTACAACTCTACCACCTTTATGACAAATCGTCTAGGTGTCTAGTGTTTCCTAGGCTGTCGGTTTTATTTCCAGTAGTTCTTTTTTTTTTTTTTTTAAGATTTTATTTATTTATTTGAGAGAGAGAGAGACAGAGATAGCGACAGAGAGCTCTAGCGCAGAGGAGAGAGAGAGAAGCAGGCTCCCCGCTCAATCCCAGGACGCTGAGATCATGACCTGAGCCGAGGGTAGATGCTTCACCGACTGAGCCACCCAGCTGTCCCTGTAGTAGTTCTTTTAAGGCAAGTCTTCTCGGACTTCATTTCATCCATTCACACCAATGATGAAACCCAAGCAGCCTGCATAAGGGACCTGCTCATATATTTATTGTATAATATACTAATTATCAACTATGGTATAATAAAAGCTTTCTAAATAATACAGATAGGATAATTGAATTTTTAAACTGCTTTATAAATACTAAGTGCAAATCTTGTGAAGATGGGGTTCCAATGAAGGGTAGGATGAACAAGGTGATGGGGGGAAATGTACTTGTCAAAGTTAAAGAAGTTTTAAATGCAATTAAATAGAAAGACACCTTATGTTTAGAGGTCATTTCTGTTTGCTTGTTTTAAGCACTTTTTGTTTGCTTGCTTGATGTAGTCCTGAATTTTTAAAAGAGGGAACTTTGTTTTGTTTATTTTTCCTGCTTGCGCTAAAGTATAGAAAAGACACATTGTAAGACTGTCATAAAAGATTTATTATAAACTATGTAATTTGTTGTAATGCTCAGTAAACTCAGAGTAATAAAGATAAACCAACTCATAATGGCAGTCCTTGAATTCCAGAAATACTTTTCTTCCAAAACAACCTTGTTCATTGCTCTTCTAGTTACACCTCTGAGGCTGGAAATCCCTAGTTTAGATCAACATTCCCCCAGATTTATTGTCACTTTCTCTGCTTGTTAAAGGGAAACACAACATATACCAGTCTGTGAGCAATGAGAAATAGTTGTTTTAAATTGATAACACTCTACTCTCTCCAACGATTCAGATTCAAATGTTGATGGATGGAAGGATTGGAATGCACAGCAGTTTGGGTTGATTGTCATGAAGAACTAAAGCAATACCTTTCGGGGCTTTGAACCAAGAACAGTCTTGAACTTGGGCTCTCCTAGTGCACACCAGTATTTCTATAACTCCAGCAGTAAAATACTCTTTGCCCCCACAGGAACTGGAAGAGACCATCTGCGATGATGCTGTACACAATAATATGTTATTTTGGCCTTTTCTTCAACTGGGCCCTTTCACATTTGGAGAATGGATTTAAAAAAAAAAACAAAACAGTTTTCTCATGACCTTGTTGGCTTTTTTTATTATACCTGGGATCATAAGTGAAGCAGTCTAGGGCATACAAAAGTTTAGAGAGCTGATCCTGCCACTTGGGGAGTTATTCTTATGTTATTTTCAGTGGGTCAGGTCAGAATTTTCCAGTTGTTCTCTCCACCTACAACAAATACGTGAGACCCTAGCAAAACCCTTCTTACTGGTAAACACTTCCTTTGTTTAATTATAGGTACATGATATATTAGTTAAATTTGTGTTTGGTGTATCAGAATTATTCCACACGAGCCTGAGAACATTCTATCGCAAATTTATCCTTTGAGACTGAGGCAGAGTTAAGACCGACAGGAACTCTGATAATTTCGAATTTCAAACATTTTTAGATTGTTCTTCTTTTCAGCATTTCAACAAAACTTATTTCCCAGTTCTGTCTTTCCACATACACCTTTAAAAGGACTGGTGGTTGAAAGGATGCTAGGGGCACCTAGGTGGCTCAGTCTGTTGGGTGTCTGCCTTGGGCTCAGGTCATGATCCTGGGGTCCTGGGATCGAGTCCCACATTGGGCTCCCTCCTCAGCGGGGAGTCTGCTTCTCCCTCCCCCTGTTCTTGTGCACACGTTCTCTCTCTCTCTCTCTCTCTCTCCCCCTCCCTCTCAAATAAATAAAATATTAAAAAAGAAAAAGAAAGGATGCCATACCTAGGGGCACCATCTGTGTCCGGGATACTCATTCCCCAGCTGCTGGTGTTGACAGCTGTTAGTTGAGTCCTTCTCAGGCATTGCCCTCACCCTAAGCCATGCCCCTTGGAGCAGCACGCCAATAAAAAGTCACAGCCCTCCACTCAGTTTTCAGAACCAAGCCAATTTCCTACCTAGCACCCATTTACTGAAGGAGAGGTTGAAACTCCTGGAGATAAAATGCCAGAGATGCCCCGACAAGCACATACAATAAGGACATCCCAGTTCTGTCCCAAAGTGACCTATTTACTTGGATTTACTTGGATAGCCGTACAACAGAAAAGGAGCAACACAGAATTTCAAGATGTGTCAGACATGGGATCTGAGTTGACATGGACGATCTGGCACCTAAACATCATTACAACCTCCAAGAAATAAATGAAGTCTCCGCCTAGGTGCAGCTCTGAGTGCAGCCACCGGACTCATGTATACGCATCTAGTGGTTACTTCCTCCTTCCCCAGACGTATAATTCCAATGGACACATTTGGTAGTTGGCACAACGTATTAGAGCTTTGGTCTATAGAGTAAGAACTACTATAGTGGGAATAGCCATGAATATGTGGACAAGTGCAGCACCCATGGCCTAAGGACGTGGTGACCAGGGGCTCAGACCTCTCAGCAGTGAGGGTCTGGGTCACTCTGCTGGCGAGTCAACTGACTCGAAGAGGTGATAACAGAGGAAGCAGGGAATCTAGAATGGTAGTAAGGAAGGAATGATGCTCAGTTGTGGCTTTGAGACCACTTGCATCATCAGGGTTGTAGTTTGTCCCACTCATTTTCCTCTGTCGGTTTTCCCGGGAAAGAGATCAAACAGAATCCTGCGAGAGCTGGATCTGGAATTTACTCTATGACGCAAGGGGATCTGAGTGGCACATGCAAGGGACTGGGGTGGATGCTGCGACCCTCTTCATGTCTGAGGCTGGCATTGCTCAAGCTGCTGGAAATGTTGCGGGCTGACTGCTCATAGCTGAGTCAGCGCTTCAGCAAGTGCCTTCACCCGAACAGAGCTGCCTTGTCCAAAGTCACACGCCCCGTCCTAGGCATCCCGTTTTTAAGGTCTGGTCAGTGGGGGAGGGGATACAGGTGAAACCCTGTGACTTCAGAGAGAACAGTTCTGAAGGGCGTTCAAACTCTCGAGCTTCCTGAGGGGTCAGGTGGGGCCTCTTGTCTTTCGAGAATGTATCAACTGTTCAAGTCTTTCCTTTGCTCAGTTCTACTTGCTTCTCTCTTCCAGAGGTGTTGATGGAGAAGCGTTAACTTCCTGCTGGCAAATCTCTACCTTGGAGTCTATTTCAGGGAATTCTACCTAAGGCAGTTATTAAAACAGAGATGGTGCCAGATGTAAGATCTGTGGTAATCTTATTTTATGGAAGCTTCAGTAAGTCCTCTCATTACCCGGTTTGGGTAATGTTATTACCTTCTACACTAAACACCTGAACACTAGAAGTTCACTGATGTCCTCCTTTTTCTCTTCCTTATAACCAGCCACCAAAGCCAGTTCATTTGTCCTTGTGATGGCTCTTGAACTAATTATTGTCCTCATTATTATTATATTAATATAAATGATTTCTTCTCTAGTTTTGACTTTTCTCCCTTCCCACTTAGGTTACTTCAATTTGTTGTTTACTGACCTCTTGCCTCCTGTCTGTGACTCCTTAATCATTGCATACAATATTGTCTGATTGATTTCCCCCAAATCTGTATTGTAATGTAATAGCACCTCCCAATTACAAACATGGAATAGCTCAACTATGCAGAAACTGCATTTCTCAGTGTTGCTTCCCAGAGACCTCTACATTCTGGACTGTGTTGATCTCTTGTTATTCTAATAAGTAGTTATTGGATAATGACAAAGACAAAAATCTAAGTCTCTGCCTTCAAGTTACTCAGAATGATTTCAAATTTTTTCCCATTGCCATATTCTTTCTATGTGCAACCCTCTCCCTCTCTTGAATAAATCTTCTCATGAATATCAATCCTTTAAAAAATATACATAAAATATTCAAGCACACAGGAAAATATAGCACACTGGAAAATAACTGTGTACTGGATTTTAACAGTTTGCAAACTTATTTTATTTATCTTTAGTTTTTTTAAAAGAGACTTTATTTATTTGAGGAGTGAGAGAGTGCCACAAGTGGGAGGGGCAGAGGGAGAGAGAGAGAGAGAAGCAGATTTCCCGCTGAGCATGACTGGATCCCAGGACCCTGGGATCATGACCCGAGCTGAAGGCAGACGCTTAACCGACTGAGCCACCCAGGCGCCCCTATCTTTAGTCTTTGATCAATAATTCATTAGAGATGCTCTTGTGCAGTGTTCTCAAATCTCATTCCACGGTCTCTCTAGGGGTAACTATTATACTGAATTAGTTTTTATTTTTTACATCTATGTTTTATCCTGTTACTACATATCTATGGCCCCACAAACAATATGTATTATACTATACTAATTATTCTTCCTCTTTTTTTTAGTCAACACAAGATTGCCATTTAGTTAGGTTAAAATATGTACCCCAATTTTTCTTGTATTACCTATTACATCTGTATTTATATTCTTATTTTCATGCCTAGGACTGCTCATAGGTACTTTCTATTTTTCCTTTGTTCATTTTCCCCAGTTTGTCAATGTTATCAGTAGTCTTTTCTGAAAAACTGGGTTTTGGTGGGGGTTTTTTTTGGTGATCTTATTTTTTGTGTTTTTAATTCTTTAATTGCTGCTTCTATATTTATTATTTCCCTCCTTCTAATTTTTGGGATTTCAAATTTTCCTCTTCTAACATCATGGAGATTTAACTCATTGATTTTCAAGTTTTCAAGTTTCATTATCATTAAACTCAAAGGCTTTTCTAATTATTTCACCTATGAATTATGTAGAAGGGTGTGTATTTGTGTTTAAATTCCCAAACTTATGGCAGTTTTGTGGTTATTTTAAGTTTTCTCTATTTATTTCACAGAACAGTCTGTGTTAATTTAAGATTTGCTTTGTGTTATATATAAAATGTGGTAAATGTTGGGGAATGTTTCCTGTATACACGAAAGTAATGTGTATTTACTAAGTTGGAGGTTTATAGTTCTATGCATGGTTACTAAACATAATATGTAGTTGTCATTCAAATCTTTCACTTCTTTAATTCTCTTGTAAATTGATCTCTCAATTATTGAGAGAAATGTATTAATAACATTGACTAGGCTTATATTCAATTTACGATCTAATTTTATGAATTTGCACTTAATATTTTGAGGCTATGTTGTTGGGTACACATGTATTACTCAGGATAGAAAAGTCATTTGTTCATTGTGCTTGCTTTCTAACAACTAATGGCAGGCCCAGGTCTCAACACTGGCTTTTGGGAGACAGTCCTCTGTGGGTGGTCATGTTTCTGCACGTCTTGCAAGTAAGGCAGTTCTGGGTTATCTTTTCTTTCTTTCTTTCTTTCTTTTTATTTTATTTACTTATTTGAGAACGAGAGAGCAAGCGCGCATGAGAGAGCGAGCACGAGTGAGGGGAGGGGCAGAGGCAGAGGGAGAAGCAGACTCCCACTGAGCAAGGATCCCGACTCAGGGCTCAATCCCAGGACTCCGGGATCATGACCTGAGTCAAAGGCAGATGTTTAACTAACTGAGCCACCCAGGCGCCCCTGGAATATCTTTTCAAGTATGTTCCTATAGTGAACAACAGTGGAAGATACATAGTATCTCCCTCTGAAGCAAAGGGCAAGCGTGCCCATTGTAACAGGTTTGGGTTCCCTCAGTTCCGAGTTCCTTTCCTTTAGCTATCCATCTGGGCCCAGCACCACTGCTCCTGTGGGACATGGCGGATGAGGGGACTGATGCAGGTATGCTGATGCTCATGCTGCTTGCTGGACGTGAGTAATACAGTCCTTTGTCTCTGACCCAGGAGTCTTGAGTCTTACACACGTATCCACAAAACTGTGGCAGGCTAACATGTCACCTCTAAAGTAGGAGAAATCTTAGGCCATCTAGAATCCTTGACACAAGACTCACTTCCCTTCCTGTTAAAACTCGTTTGTGCTGAGGCTAATACTTCCTTTGTACTCCACAGTGCTTATTACAGTAACTTCTGTTTGATTTATGTGGTAGCTACCTGGAGAATTCTCTGAAACACAGTAACAGTTGACTCAATATCTTTATGCTATTGCTGATAGGACACAGTGAAATGCTCTTTTATACTCACTCCAAAGGGCTTTAGTCTGGAGTTTTGCCTTGAAGCACATTATAAAACTACCCTAATCTTTCCCAGCAAAGTCACACTTGAGCTGTAATTTGATATTTGATTTGAGATTTGACGTGTTTGCCTTTGCATTTTCTTCAGCATGTTCTGAGTAGATTGAAGAAGGTTTTCTTTTTTTATATTTGCAAGTTATTAACTAATATATTTATGTAAATAACTTGACCTAATTATCAGTTCTGGAAATAAGATCAAACCTTAGTTATCCAGATGGCCAAGTTCCTAGGCAGCATCTTTCGAATAGTCTGCATTTTTCAGCATGCTCTGTCATAATTCCTCATATATTGTGTGCTCAGACAATAAAAACCATTTTATATTATCTTCTACAAAGGTAAATGTGTCACAAAATTAATAATATGTAGCCCATGGCCAAATGGTAATGATTTTTGCATTTTATGTTGTTTTTCATTATTTATTCTGTGGCTTCCTTCCATGGTGAGAATAATTGAAAGCTGGCTATAATTATTGTTGAAGTTTGTTCAGAATATTTATACTAGGAAAAATTAGTGACCCAAATAAATTATCAGATCCTCCTATTTCTTAGAGCTAGTCTAGGGAAAATATACTTGTTGTAAGTACAGAAAATTCTTAAGTAGAGCTATAGTTTGAACTTCATTTAACTTTTTAAATTACTCATAGCCTTTTAATATTGTTAAATGTTTTATTAACTATTAAGTAGGTACAAAAAGAGGTTTACAAAATACATGTGAAGCACAAAGAGTCAGGATTCAACAACATATACATGCTTACTTCCCACATACTTTCCTATCCCTTCGGTTATCCTCCACTATCTTAAAAATCTGTGCTTATATATCCTTGGATTTTTTAAAAAAGATTTATTTATTTATTTTAGAGATGGGGGGAAGGGGCAGAGGAAGATGGAGAGAGAAACTCAAGGAGACACCTCACTGAGCATGGAGCCTGACTTGGGGTTAGATCTCACCACCCTGAGATCCTGACCTGAGCCGAAAACCAAGAGTCAGATGCTTAACCAACTGTGCCACCCAAGGGTCTCCCTAGATTTTTAAAAAATAGATAGACCACATATATTGGTATCCCTAAACATTTTAGTTTTTTATGTTTTTAATCATTACATAAACAGAAAAATAGTCCATTTATTCTTTTTTTTTTTTTTTAAGATTTATTTATTTGAGAGAAAGAGAGTGGGTGGGGGGAGAGAGGCAGAGGGAGAGGGAGAGATAGAATCCCAAGCAGACTCCCTGCTGATCACAGAGCCCCATGTAGGGCTTGATCTCAGGACACTGAGATCATGACCTGAGCTGAAATCAAGAATTGGATGCTCAACCCACTGAACCACCCAAGTGCCCCTGTGCACCCCCCCCACCCCACCATTTATTCTTTTGTGATTTCTTTTACATTCAATATTATGTCTTAAAGTTTCATCCAGGTCATTTGAGATTTAAATTCCACTCATTTTCATTGTTGTTTAGAATCCCATTTATGACTATACCACAATTCACCTATCACAGTTCACTACATTTGCAGACATTTGTGTTGTTTCCGTGCTGCTCTTCAAACAGTATGATGCTGAATTGTCAGTCTCCTGGCACATGGATGTGAGAGTCCAAGGCAGTAGTCTTGAAATTAGGAAATGAGTGCAAGAATATACAAATGTGTTCTCTGGGGGATGTGAGGCATGCATAATTTTTTTTAAAAGATTTTATTTATTTATTTCATAGAGATCGGGAGAGAGAGTGAGAGAAAGCACAAACAGGGGGAGCAGCAGAGGGAGAGGGAGAAGCAGGCTCCCTGCCCAGCAGGGAGCCCGATGCAGGGCCCAATCCCAGGACCCTGGGATCATGACCTGAGCCAAAGGCAGATGCTTAACCGACTGGACCACCTAGGCGCCCCGAGGCATGCATAATTTTAAGGGAACCGATTTCCGAGCCCTTCGCCTCTATAAATGCTCTTCCTTAAAAACTGATCTCCCTGAGAAGCTACCTGAGGTGTAGGTCTTGATTGTTCCCTTCCTGTGTAAGGACCCCCTTCCCCACTTTCACAAAAGATGGGCCTCTCTCTGTTGGTGAGTCTTACCACAATGCTATATTCTGGGGTCTAACCATCTAACTTGCAAGGTACCAAACAAAAGGACAGTTTGAAATATTGCTGTAGGATAGTATTGAGAAAGTAAACTATTTGAATGTCTGGTTTTATGGGCTGAATTGTGTACCCCTGATATTCATATGTTGAAATCCTAACCCTCAGTACCTCAGCATGTTATTGTATCTGGAGGCAGGGTCTATAAAAAGATGATTAAGTTAAACGAGGTCCTTAGGGTGATCCCTAATCCAATACAACTGATGTCCTTATTAGAAGAGGAGATTTGGTTCCAAACAGTACAGAAGGAAGATAATGTGGAGACTGAGAAAGAGGACAGCCATGCACAAGCTAAGGACAGTGCCCCAGAAGAAACACCTTGATCCTGCCAACACCCTGAGCTCACACTTCTAGCTTCCAGGACAAGGAAATACATTTCTCTTTAAGTCACCCCATCTATGGTATTTGTTTTGGCAGCCTAAGCAAACTAATACATCTAGGTAATAACAAGTCCTTTTGCAAATGAGGTGGTTTTTAATCCTTTGATTTCAAAAATATTGAAAGAAAACCAAATTGAATTATCTGCATATTGACCAATGAAAATAATTTTTGGTGATTAATACTTATGTGATTTTGGCATATATCTTCAAAGTAGCTCAAAGATTGATTACAATTTGACATTGTAATAACCAAATCTCCTCAATTCCCATCTACTTATTGATATAAATATGGTTTCTTGGAGCTTACATCTGTAGAAACAAAACATAGGAAATATGCTAAATCCATTAGTTCTAGCAAAAACTGGTATTGATCTGTAAGTTAATTCACCAATTTAAAAGAATCATCTCACTAGGAGATAGTATTTTTGTATTTAATAGTATTTTTTTTTTTTAAAGATTTTATTTCTCTATTTGGCAGAGAGAGACACAGCGAGAGAGGGAACACAAGCAAAGGGAGTGGGAGAGGGAGAAGCAGGCTTCCCGCCAAGCAGGAGCCCGATGCGAGGCTCGATCCCAGAACCCTGGGATCATGACCTGAGCCGAAGGCAGATGCTTAACGACTGAGCCATCCAGGCGCCCCTTTAATAGTATTTATAAAATTCAAAACCATATTTAATGTTGTTTTGATAAATGTGTATGATTATTATTTGTAAAATTAACTCGACCAAAACATTAACATTTAAGTCTTATGATCGCAGGAAAGTTTTAAATATAATTTTAATTTATAATCTTGCTTTTATTGTAGAGAAGAAATATTAATAAAAGACTTTCAAGCTTAAAATATATTATATGAAGGTATGATTCAGTTTAAAAAATAGACTTTAAGAAGGCACAGAAAAATGACAAAGTAACACTGGGGCGCTTGGGTGGCTCAGTCCTTAAGCGTCTGCTTTCTGCTCAGGTCATGATCCCGGGGTCCTGGGATCGAGCCCCGCATCTGGCTCCCTGCTCCATGGGAGGCCTGCTTCTCCCACTCCCCCTGTTTGTATTCCCTCTCTCGCTGTGTCTCTCTCTGTCAAATAAATAAATAAAATCTTCAAAAAAAAAAGTAACACTGAAGAATTGTATCCTGTTGAAGATCTTATTTTTGTGTTTTCTAAATAAATGTTGCTGAGTTTTAAATCACTCTGCTATTTACATCCCACTGGAAACATTTAACAAGGTGACGCAATCATTTTATTTTAAAAAATTGGTATTTACTACATATTGGAAGGTACATCATTTGCAACTTTTTAGACTAAGGATGAAATTTTTGGATGGCAATTTAACAATATGGCAGGGGTGTAATTTTATAAAAATTTTAAAGAAGTGCAACAAGCAAAAAAGTTTGAAGAACACTGGTCTAAGTTTGATAACTAAAAATGGAATTGATGACTCATAAAATATGCTAAACTTCAACTCTACAAACTAATGCCGGAGTGCAGAGATACACATATTGATTGGCATGTTGAAGTAAGTTTTTTTTTCCATATCAGATTTTATACTTTTTTCATCCTTTTTTTTTTAAAACTAAAATGGATGTCTACACATTGGTGTCTTGTGCTTTTAATTTGCATTTCCCTTATTACTAGTTAGTCTGAGCATCTTTTCATATGCTTATCAACCATATGGGCTTCCTTTTCTGTAGAGTGCCTGTTCAAGCTTTTGCCCATATTTTTTCTTTTGGGTTGTTTGTGTTATCCTAATTGCTTTGAAAGGACTCTTAATATATTCTGGTTACTAACTATTTCTCAGTTCTCTGTAGAGAAGATACTTTCTTCCAGTTCATGACTTGTGTTTTCATTCTCTTTATAGTGTTATGTGATAAACAGGAGTTTCAGTGATTTCTTTGCATCTTATTTAAGAAATCTTTCCCTACATCAAAATCATAAAAATTATATTGTCTTCTGAAAGCTCCCCTTTCACACTGAATTTTTTAATCAATCTGGAATGATCTTTATGCTTGATGTGTATGCATCCAGTTCCATTTTTTTCATGTATATAAAAGCTTATTATAATGCCAATTATTGAAAAATACCATCATTTACCCACTGATCTAAAGTGCCAATTCTGCTGTCAGTCAACTTCCCTTATATATCTAGGTCTGGATCTGGGCTCTAACTCGTTTTGCTCTGTGTGGCAGAACTAGTTCCTCAAGCCCACTCCCTTCCGGGCACACTGTGTCACCACATTTCCCAGCCCGTTTTGCACCTGATGGGGCCACGTGACTGAGTTCTATAGGGGACGTCAACAGAAAGCATGTAGATCGCTTCCACACTGGGCCCCTGAATTTCACATGAAATTCTTCACAGTTTCTTTTTTCTCTTGTCTGTGGCAGATGCAGAGAATCCAATGAAGTAGTGTGAGTCTATAATCAATGGCAGAGTCTAGTCAAGAGTCTGGGGTTCTGAATATCTGCATGATGCTCCTCCCAGCACATCACCATATACCTTTCCTTTCTCATCTGCCATCAACCTGCCTTGGACTTTTGTTATTATCATCACTTGTTTAAACTAATATAGATCATTGAGAACTAAGTGTAATAGACCTAAGATCTTTACACTTGTACATTCTCTGCTATGCAAATGGGAAACTGTCAGTAGTGTAACTTGAAGCTGACTCCATGAGGATATAGACTGTTATTGGTGAAATAGATTCAGGAGACTGAATCCGTTAGTGTAATACTATCTTTCTATTTATAGGAGGAAAGTAAAACATCCCATTCTTTCAGGAGGCCATCACACACTCTAGCTAAGGGTTTATTCTCTACTGGGGGAGAAATGGGACAGACTACACCTTTTTTTGAAGGTACATGAGAAAGAAGACAGGCCAACTGTACAAGATAGGCATGAAGGTGCCAGGACTGAAATGCATGTATTTTAAACATTTGGATGGTTTTTTGTTCTAAGCATAGCTCTGCTCCTGTGAGTAGTGAATATTGACAGTAGTTTCCTCATTTTTCCTACCTGAAAAGAAACCACATTAATAATTCTTTCCTCGAATTTAGAGACAAATATTTCTGACAACATTTTTACAGTCTTTTGGTGATGTCATAAGGTCTCCGTGCTGCCTTGGGCACTTGGTGGCAGCATGGTGAGTGAGCTCAGCCCCTGGAGTCAACTTGGTTTTATACAGTTCTCTGGCTCTCCTGCATAACTTAATGACTTTGGGCAAGTTACTAAACCTCTCTCTGTCTGGTCAGTTACCTACAAAATGGAGAGGACAGTGGTCTCACTCCATAAGGCTCTTGGAGAAGTAAATGAGATCATTTATGTAAAGCATCTAGAACAGAGCCCAATACTCAGTCTTATTAAATGTGGGCTAAGCAGTGTGAGAAATATGAGCTAATGACCATAAATAAGGAGACAGAAAAGATAAGTGAAAAAGATAAGAAAAATGACAAATAATAGTGGAATTAGAAAGACACGTTGTTCAAATGGAATAAACTAATGAAAATGAAAACGTACACTGATCTTACAGTTTGATACATCTGCATTTGGTCACTGAAAAAACTATAAGACAAGTTTACACAATCATTTTTGGTTTGTAAAAAGGTGGTTGTCGAAAGAACTCAAATTATTAATGTTTTTCTATAAAAAGTATTATTGTAATTGAAAAATTATGAGGCAAATCTCTATTGATACATATGCACATGTGATAAATACAATTGGAATATTACAAGCAAGGGTACAAAGAACCTTGTCAAAAAGGGGTAATTGTTTTGTCATCTTTCCTTAATATTGTCAGATACATTTTTGGGTGATTATTGCATAAACTCATTGAAGACAAAGAAGACAACAGAATTAAAAATATATGATGCTTTATTGTCAAAAATAGACAAACTTTAATTTCCTTTAACAGGAATATTAATTTAGGAATCTCCATAAGCCATCACCATTTTGTGAGCACAAAAGACAAGAGTCAACGACAACTGTTAGTGGGAGAAGGACAACAGTTCTACATCCAAGCCAGAGAAGCCAGGCCCACAGAATCACGGTGACCTTTAGAGCCCAAGAGTAACAGACATGCAAACGAGGTTGACTGCTCCGGGCCCAGTCCTATAAGGACCGGCTTTGCGGTATCTTTTCAAACACATGAAGAGTTGGATTTGTTAGACTGCTTGCTGATTTGAATAGTGAACTTTTAGGTCACGTATGGGATCCGTAACAGGATCACACCCGCTTTTGAGCAACACCAGGATGAAGACATTTGTCCCTACAACCCTGGCTTCAGGCACGTAAAGTGGTACTAATAATGTGGGCAGGAGACCCGACTGAGCTCCTTCTTGTGATTTACAGCAAAAATGTGAGGGCCTTGCTGAATAGTGTAAGGCTACATTCTCTCAATGGCTAAGGACCTAGCTAGGAGGAACAAGAAAAAAAATCAGGCCTTTCTTGTTCCCTAGGGACAGGTATCCAAGGCTGAAGAAAACTGGTTATCTAGACCATGATTTTCATTCCCTAGTCTGTACTATACACCAGATGTCCATAGCCAGAGCAGACTTCATAAATAGGCCCATGTTGATCATGAAAAGTGGTAGCAGGCACCTATTATCTCCTTTGAAGATTCAGGCTAAGGAGAAACACCTCAGTTTCCAGGAGAGGCCAGAGCCAGATGACACTGACTGGGTGAGATGCTTCATCTGAGGTTAAGTATACGTGATAATGAAAATCAGAAGCTAGATTATCAAGTGAATGAGAAAGGAAGTGGATCTGAGAACTCACTTCCCATTCCCATACACATTCACCATGCCCTCAGGAGAAGAGTGATCAACTATATGCAAAAAAATCCGTTCAACACTTTTCACTTTTTTAGCTTAAAGATAACATTCAATACTTGAGAACTAGAAAAACGGAGCTTGTATTGTACCATAAAGTTATTTTAAACAATACTGTGGTTACTGAAATGACAATACACGCTTCTGCCACCTCTAAAACGGAAGCATAGAGAGGATGCCAAGAAACAGCGAAGTAGCTCTGTTCTTGCTGTGACATTTCTTATTCACTCTTGCATGGGGTGAAGTTTTAATTACACTCACCCACTACATTCTACCCTTCAGTCTAAGAACGCTTCATATCTGAGTAGGGGCAGGAAAGTGGTGTGGGCTTCTGGAAGTTTTGACGGGCTAAGCATCATGACGTTTCTGTAACTGAAAGGATTACTCTGAAAACATACAGAAAAAAAAAGCCATATGAAAATCTAATTAGGCACATTTGGTGTATAGTCTATTTAGCAAGACAACCTGGAAAAAGCGAGGTCAAATATAAAACTAAGGTGGACTGCTTCTTTTATTCCATGCCATTTTGTAAAAACATGTGATATAGGCAAAAAAAAAAAAAAAAAAAAGTACACTTTTTCAGGTCCTTTCTCAAAAGCCATGAACTCAGCCTTTTAGTTGGGTTGCTGTAAATGTGAAGCCTGGAAGGGAGATGACTCAATTTGGGGTTTCTCGTTGAGAGTAGGCAGAGTGACTAAAATGACTCTCACAGGGCAACTGTGCAGTTTTATGACCCAATCATAAAAAGGACCTTTAAAACTTTCCTTTTCAGCACTCTTCAATGACTGTGGTTCCAATCAAGGAGTAAAGCTTTTTCTTCACAAGTCGGAATCCTGAACTCAGGATCAGAGTTCGCCTGAGGCCAGATGAGAAGCGACCTCGGCTGAAGAAAAAGTCCCTGAAGCTAGTCCAGGAGTCGTTCTCCTGCTTAAACACAAGGGTGAGCTCAAAAGTGGGCACCACGCTTGAATCACACACAATCTTATCCAGCTTTTTACATACGTTTTCAATTTCCAAGTTCACGTGCATAACGCAACCTCGCAGGCCGCAGGGCTCCGTGGAGGACAGCCGCAGGACATCCTGAGCAATCCTCTGGGTCAGTTTCTCAGGGACGAGGACTTTTGAGCAACCAAGTTTGGTTTGCTTTGATTTGGACAGACAGTTCTCCAGCATTTTCGCCAAACTCTGGCAAGTTGTCTCCTCAAACATCACCTCATTGAGGTTGGGTTCAGGAACAACATAATCCCAGTAGTCGAAATCTGTAGGAAAGGGAAGTTTGAGATGAAATCAATCAATCAATGAATCAATCAATCCCGGAGCAGATAAAACATACCAAGATAGCAACATGGGCTACTTCTATCTACCACGTCTGCCTTTTGCTCATATTTGTTGGGGAGTCAGCCGACTTGGCTTTGCTGTTGACTAGCTGGGTAACAAACAGATCAGGTCACTGAAATCTCTCAGAGACTGAAAACGCATCTATGAAATAAAGGTTTTGATAAACAGGATGGATAGGCTATAACTTCTTTTCTTTAAATTTACATGTGTACACACACACAATCTTACAGACTGGATCAAAAATCTTTCTATGGTTATACTAGAATACCAGTGACTTTCTTTTTTTTTTTTTTTTTTGTTATTTGACAGAAAGAGACACACAGCAAGAGAGGGATCACAAGCAGGGGGAGTGGGAGCGGGGAGAAGCAGGCCTCCCTCGGAGCAGGGAGCCCGATGCGGGGCTCAACCTGAGCCGAAGGCAGAGCTTAACTACTGAGCCACCCAGGCGCTCCCCAGTGATTTTCTTTTCCTTCCCGCTCCCTTACTTGCTCTGAGGGTTTTCTAATTTTGTTTTACAGAGAACACGCTTCACTTCTGGAATAAAAATGGTAATAATTTTTTTTTTTTCGATGAAGGGACTGTTCGTTTCTAAGAATTATATGTGTTTGTTATTGTGAAATGCAGGATTTTTGTTACTGCTCCTTACTGATGAACTTAAGATGAACTTGATGAGCTATAGTAAATATCGAATTTGTGTCTTTCTTTAAAAGTCTCTATGGGAATGGTCTGTAGATCCCAATTTTAGCTTCAAGCTCTTTGATTAAAAATTGCTCAAAGGGAAGACCTTTAAGGTCCACAAGGATATTTATAACCGGCTGGGTAGTTTTCGTAGCCAAGCAAAACAAAACAGTCCTAGGAAAATAAAATTAGATTTGCTCAAAGGAAAAGAGATAGCTCTGCATTTGGTCACCTACCTTCCAAATTAATCCTACCACTTGGCAGGATGCCACACCGCATACGCAGTCAACTGGGCAACCCCTCCCTAAGCATACTTCACCTTCATTGGCTACTGTCTCTTCATCTCCCCACATCACCTATTCAGTTTGGTCATTGTTTTTGTTTTTGTTTTTATAACTCACTGAAACAAATGCACTTACAAGGCTCCATATTTTACCTATATTGAAGACAGAGAATTTTAGAGCTTTGGCCTATAAAACTAGCTCATCAACCACTGGGCCTTTGAAATGAGGAAGGCCCGAAGAAATTAAGCAATTTGTCGATGCCACACAGCTTCTTAGTGGCAGAGCAGTGTGTTAACCTAGAAACTGCTGTTTAAAATTGCAGAGCAAAGTATGTCCAGCACCACTGCTGTTTTAAAATTTCCTTCTGGCATTAAAAGCAGAATGCTGGGTGTATCCACAAATAGAATATTGCTCAGCGATAAAAAGGAACATATACCGATAGAAGCAACCACATTAAAGGATCTCAAAATCATTAGGCTGCCGGAAAGAAATCAGATGCAAAAGAGTAGGTATTACATGATTCCATTTGTATGAAACTGCAGAGGCAACACTAATTTATGATGACAAAAAGCAGATCAGTGTTTCCCTGGGGACAGGGGAGAGGGAGAGTGGAAAACTGATGGCAAATGGGCGCGTGCGAATTTGGGGGTACGGGGTGATGGCAGTGGTTATAAGGGTGAATACATTTGTTAAAATTCAAAACTGTACACTTGGAATTCACCGTAACTTCACAACCCCTTAGGAACCTATCTAATTTTTAATCCCCAAACATCCTCTTGGCCGCAAACTAGACCGTGCAGCCTTCAGTTGTTTTATTTTTTGCTACTTTTGTTTCTCACTACCACGAACAGAAGATGCTAGAAAGTTTGGAAAGGAGTCTTTTCAGATGGGTTTTGAGGCACACCCTACATCGAGGAAGAGGCGACACCGTCCGTCCACCCATCTCATCTATCCAGGGGCCGCGACCTTTGGAGGAGAGAGAGGCGGGCAGCTGGGAAACTCACCATTTAGCAGGCTCCCCGGGTGGAAGTCATGGTCTAGCAACTCTGAAATGCAGGCCGGGTTCTTACTGCTCAAACTGCCAGTTGCAACCATGGTCAACGGCTCTGTTTCCCTCGCGGGGGCGGAACGGCCTTTCCGGGGCGCTGGAAAAAGAAGGGAAGAAGGACGGATTTGCAAAAGTAGGCAAGACGTGCAGAGGCTCCTAAAATGCCTAGCGTCCCGGCAGCTAACTAGCCGAGGAAGTCATTTTCCAAAGGGGAGGAGCCGGCCTCCGCAACTCAAGTTTACAAAGCCCCGGGAGTGGAGACGCCAGCCACACTCACAACCTAAAACTAATTCAAAGTTAGCATAACTCGGAGCGGACGTGCCTAGCGGAACGCACCCCTGGGCGGGGAGCAGCGGAACCCTCCGCCCCCGCTCCGTCCCCCGAGGCCGCTGCCTCGCTCACCTGCCGGGAGTTCGCTGCGACGGGCGCGCTCGCTGGCAAAGCGGCGGGGTAAACGGAGGCACGAACTGTTCTCAGGAGCCTCCTCCCTCGGAGGCTCAGGGACCTGCAGACCCAAGCACTGATCGACCCCCAACCCACGCATTACCCGCTCCACCGAGCAGCATCGCCCCTGGGGCCGGGAGCACTTTATAGGCCCAGCCTCCTCACCCCGCCGCGGCCCGCCCACCTGCACCACCCCTCCGCCGCCCTGCGCCCCGCCCCTCCCGGGGTCGGGTTGCATTTCAACCCAGACACTTGCAGCCGCCCAAGGGGAGCCGCTGGGAGTTGAGGATAAGCTTGCGGCCGGGTAGACACCTGTTGTTTCCTGGGTGGGCCACAGGTCACCGAGTCCGCAATTCCGGGTGTACGACTTGCCGAAAACTGACCACTCGCCTCCACTACTAGCTTGGATTCTTTGGCGCGACCCCACCCCAGCGCGCGCACACTCTCACGCCGCCGGTGCCCTTGTTGAGATTCTGTCCCGGGCAGCGGGAAGCTTTCCGTCCTTTGTCTGTTACCGGGACCTGAGGCTTTGCTGTGTCGTACTAAAACTTGCCTAATATCTGTTTCGATGTTCAATGAGCATTATTTATGCATTTAGTTCTGGCCTCTAACCAAGTCAACTCTACTCCGTGGGTTTCTACATCTTTCCCTCCTGCCCGCGATCAGATCTAGCTCGCCTTTTCCGCATCGGAGGCTCTCCAGCATTCTAGGAGGGGTCTTCATCACTGCACTCCCAGCACCCTAAGGCGGTTTCATCTATGATTAATGAGTTTTCTCTGCGAAAAGGGTGAGCCTGGTACTCTTCTAATTAGACCTGGCTCCAGAGACCTGGGAGCTTGAATGAAGGGGACTTTGCCAAAAACGAAGCAAAACCATTAGTGGGACCTTAGCTGCTTCTTCGCCCGCCTCATCGCCGGGAGCAGTTGTCATACTCAGAGGCAGACCTTTCTGGCGAGCCCCGTGGTGTCGGGCGGTCTTGAAGGGGCTTGGGGCGGTGAAGATATGGAGTTTTAGTACCTGCTAGGAATAATCACTGTGAGGCTTGATGCGCAGTTCTGAACCCAAGCGCACAGAGAGACAGAGGAACTGTGCAAAGACTCAACATGCGCGCACAGCCCATAAGCGGGAGGCCAAGTGCTATGTTTCCTTCCAAAGTTACTAATCCACCCTTTTCCTGCTTTGATGTGCAGTAGGAGATGATCTGCTCAGAGAGGTCACTCCCGAAGAAGGCGTTGGGTCAGGAGCGGAAAGGGAGGGGATGCCAGGAGGGGAAGACTGTTTCTACAAGTAGGAGGATCTAGTGTTGGCTCCTGGTCTTTCAGGATTATGTGTACAAGGATCTGTAGGTTAGGGCCTTGAAAAGCAGTTTCAGCTGTCCAGGCTAAAAAGTCGTAGTAAGAAAAACAACAACAGAAGGGGTAAGGAGGGTGTGATAAACAGATCAGTGGGAGGACATTGGGAGGCAGTGCCGCAGAAATTAAAGCCAGCCTGACAGTCCATTTTTAACTCGACTAAGGCAGCTGCACTGCCTGAAGGTCAGGCCAGCCAAGGAAGGAGATGCTGATAGGCTGGTCATTGAAAGCAGATTTCCACTTCTATTTCAATAGCAGAAAAGTGGGAAATAAACAAGCCCATTTAAGCCAACTAAAAAGCGGTTTCAGTGGCTAATATGTTCAAGATGAATAGATGAGCTGCCTAGCTGTCTGGGGCGGGGGGAGGGGAGGGCAAGCTACAGAGCGTCCTTTCCTTATCTGGGTGGCAATACTGATGAAGCGGCCACCTACCCGCCTCCAAGGAGAGCTATTAGGATTAATGTAATGAGTGCTCTGAACCTACACCATTGAAATAAAGAAATTACCCATTTCATTTCCCTTAGGTATTTAGGCAAAACACATAAACTAAGTACTCCCAAAGGGCCAGAAAGATTATTGGGCCTTCTAGAACATAGCCGTTACTTTGTTCTCACCTGACTAACTGAAATTTTGCAAAATCCCTTTGGGATTTCACTGCAGAAAATAATTTACCTATGTATGAAAGACTGAATAATATTCTTTTTGGCTGAATGGACCTAGCTTTGGGGAATTACAGGGCATAAGGAATGATCGATGTGGAACTCATACTTGGGATAATTAGTGGAGATTGTCCTTTCTCATCTACTTTTTAAAGGGTAAAAAATCCATCCTATCACCAGTTTGCATCTCTGCGGGGTTAAACAAACAGACCCGATTTTTAAAAATAAATCATAGAACAGAATTTGGAAAAACCAAGTGCCATCATAGTCTTGTCAAGAGATGACACATACTTTCGTCCATTAATTTTTATATGCTGTGGATATGGTTAATTATAACGGAAGGTTCACATGGGGGTATCAGGTGTTTATGAGGTAGTGCTGAAGTACATTTCATTGCTGTTTTGTTATATCCTCTTCATACTGTAGAAAGAGTTTGTGAGGGTGCTTACTGGAAACAATAGTTGAATATGAAGAGAAAATCTAATTGGTTAAATCATTTGATTGCCTTTCATAAACCAGTGTAATATAGCAAACTACTAAAATCCTAAGTAACGTCTTTGACTGAAGAATGCTTTTTTATTACTATGCTTTACTCATCCACCTAAGAAAGAAAAATAGTGGTAACACATGGCAACAGTATGTTCATCTGATGTATATACAAATATGGAAGTTCCATGTCCCCCTCCTGTCTAAATATAGTATTCATAATATCATTGCTTGCATAAAGTATAAGTTCAGAATACCAGGGATGTTATAAAAATGAAAAACAAATATGATGCTTTAATATATTATTCTAGGAGACACTGGTATCTTATGCATTCGTGACTTGGAGTGGTGAATATTTATTATGTTTCACTGGCCAATTTTCTCTCTTTATCCAATATGAGCCATTGTTCCTGAGGTCTTATTAATACAGTTATATCCAGTACATTGCTAATTTTATTTCACGAACTATGACATCAGAGGGAAAATGACTGGGTTTCTTAATCTGTGCAATGGGTTCTGGGAAGATTTACAGGACATGGAAGTCTCTTAGCAGGCTCATAGGGTTGTTGTGAGATTAAAAGAGAAACCCTTATAATCAATGCTAAATATTATCTCTTTTTTATAAAGAAATCCGAGATCTTTAAATGCACACTATTGGGGCGTCTGGGTGGCTTAGTCAGTTAAGCATCCGACTCTTGGTTTTGGCTCAGGTCATGATCATGGGCTCGTGGGATCGGGCTCTGTGCTGAGCTGAGCACGGAGTCTGCTTCAGATTCTCTCTCCCACCCTCTCTCCCCCACCACCTCACTCACACTCTCTTTTTTTCTCTCTCAAATAAATAAATAAAATCTTTAAAAGAAATGCACACTATCCCTGGCTTTCCTTGGTTATGCTAAATTTCTAAATCTAGTACTTACGTGCAGTTTTAGAACAGTGTCGGTACATAGCAAGTGCTTAATGAGTGATAGCTATTATTATTGCAATTATTATTGTCCTGAAATTGTGGTTCTGTTTATTGCAGCAAGCACTAATGGGGCTAAATGGGGTTGGAGAAGTATTGTTAAAACAGAACAAAATTTATCCTCTTTCCTGTTTGCAGGCAGTACAGAAAATACTTGCCACTGATTGGGAAAGACAACTTTTTTTTTTTTTTTTTATGATAGAACATGTGTAACTTAATGGGAGTACAGGAAGGAGGTCTCTCAATGGTAAGTAAGAAAATAATGTGGGTAAAAAGTTGTTTTGGTACAAAATACAGAATTACATGTATTAACTTTCCTATATTAATCTAGGAAATAGTTTTCTGGAAAAAAAAAATCACAGGTATTTGAAATCATTGCCTAAAGAACCACCCAAATGTTTCAAGACATGTATGACCCCCTGTTAACACTCTGGATGAGATATGTCATCATTATTTTTGTCTTTGAGGGTGCTCCAACCAATAAAATTTCCATTTAATGATGAAATATGCAATGAGTTAGTCTATAGAATAATGAGATTTTCCAATAAGTAAGATAATATGAAGACTTATTTAATATAAGACAAAAGAAGCCCAGTAGAAAATAATACATAATACCTGCGGCTAAAAGCTGAGAGAATCTTCCAGAAGCAGAAGGCCTTGCTTCTCTAAATTCAAGCAGAGAAATGGTTACCATAGTGACTTATCTCTCAAAATAGTTGTATGATTTTTTTCCTTTTCGTAAACAATGTTACGTATTATCTACCTTTAAGTAAAGAAAGCTGATATGTTTAAATGTACACTGTCCCTTCTTTTCCTTAATTATACAAAGATTTATAATTCAGGAGCCCGCATAAGAGAATGTCAGCTAGGAGCATGGAGAAGGTCCTTGACACTTTTCTAGGGATACACCTTAAAACCTTTGCAAGTTCCAAGTTGGGGAATACCATCATGGCATACCATTCCTCTGGAATTCTTATGTGCATAAAGATAAGAAGAGGAAAACATAGCTATGTGCTCGTGTAGATGCTGGTCCTTCATTGGTCCGCCTCCCTGTACCAGCCAAGTGTCCTATTCTGATGGACAAAATTTGCATGGCTTTTGTCATTCACATTTGTGTCCCAGAAAAGTTCCACATTGCTTCATGACATAACCCTGTGGGGTTGCACAAGAAAATAATTAAATCCAAGAATGCCCACATGTGGACCAGATAGAAAAATCTGGTAGTCTTTAGAGTGGGTCTGACCCTCGTTCTGTAAAGAACATTAATGTTAACAAGTTTGACAAGGTCAGAGAGCGATTGTGTTTTTTTATCTTCATGGTGTAGTGGTTAGGTGTATGGACTGTGGGGCCTAAGTGCCTAGCTGTATGTGACACTAGCCATGACACTAATTAGCTGTATAAACTTTGATAAGGTACTTAACATTGCTGTGTCTCCATTTTCTACCTTTAAAAATGGGAATTGTAATAACGGTACCACATGCCGGGCTGTTGTGGGGATTAAGTTAGTTAATATATAACACACTCAAAGAATATGAGCCCTGATTATGATTATGAATTTTGCCCTGACTCTGAAAAATCCCCAATGCCCCAGTGACATTTTTATGAAAAGGTAGCTAGGGGAGTGTTCATATGTGTTCGAGGGTGTGTATAAAAATGTATCTTTTGTTCATATTCATTCATTGGCCAATTGACATTCAGTAAGTTTTAATCGAGTATTAACTATCTGTTAGGCACTGGGAGTCCAACAGGGTCCCTGTCTCCAGGGAGATTATAGTTTAGAAAGGAATGTAGACAAATGAATCTGAGGTTACAATTAGTATGATAAGTTGGGGTGCTACAGGGAGCCATGGCTGGTAATGATAAAAGCACTACCATATTTTGAAGGAAGGTTTATGGCCTTGGTACTTAGTGTGTTTCATGGACCAGTAGCACAAACACCTTCTAGGAGCTTGTAAGAAATCCCGAACATCAGTCCTCAACCCAACTGATGCAGAATCTGCTTTTTGAAAAGATCCCTAGGTGATTCATATTGTATGCAATTAAAACTTAAGAAGCACAGATTAAAGAGAAAAAAAACAGTAAGACCATCTCAGCATTTGTAAAACTTATTCTAGGCCAATTAATAAAAAATATTTATTGAGTTCCTACCATATGCAAAGCATGGCCTTGACGGAAAGGTGGATTCCCAGCCGGACAAGTGTTTGCTGATTCTCCATAGCTTCAGTCAGACATCATGGCCCTAATCAATCTAGTCAGCGCTGTGTGGCTTTTAGCCCTTGGGCCTGGCTCATGAAATCATGCACAGCTATGTGAAAACAGTCTGATTATCTGAGTAGACTGTATTATATAAAAATAAAATCCTGTTTAATAAACTTGAGACACTGTCAAACTGTAAATTGTTTCAACCTTGTCAAAGTGGAAGCCAATTATGTAACATATGGAATGGGCTTACCTTGTTAAATGTATTTAAAATGATCACTCTGTGGAACGTTGTGTTTGGAAACAACAAATTTGGAAGGGAGGGTGTAATACAGAAAGATACAGATCTGATTACTTCCAAATTTACTGGAGGGGGTAAATATAGCTATGCAAGTATTCATCTCTTCTATGATTGTATCATAAAATATACTTTAAAACATTGCCTTGGCTTTTGGAAATATTGTGCGGGTAATTGAGAACTATTTTTATGGATGATGTATATATTACGGTGGAGGCTGTAAATCATACCTGGCCGAAGCAGGCTTTTGGGAGATGTCAGTATAGCTTAAGCACATTGATGTGCATTCAGTTGGGTGATGTTATTGATACATCATATGTAAGCTGAGCAATGAATGGTACTGAACAGATTAATGAATAGCAATACATAATTACCTTTGCAGTAGGTTTAGATGTCCAGAAGTGCTCACTTCTGTTTATGTAGCAGAACAACAGCCCTCCTTAGTGATTTGACTTTTGGCTCTAACTCAGCGAGACTAGGCTTCAAACTCTGGCTTTGACCCAAGTAGGCATGGTGCAATTAACTTAAAACCTTTGAATTTCAGCTTCCTCATCTAGACTAGGGAAGGTTCAATGGAACAATGCATGTTAAGTTTCTGGCAACACGAGTCCTACAAGTTAAGAGCTCAGTCAGAGGTGGCCATCCCCCAAACCCATAGCTTGTGAGTTTGCTCATGGGAATGCACATTCTATTGCATACTATAATAATTCATCAAATTCCATGTTGGGTTTTTCAGGATGGTAAGAGGTTTTATTTTGCTCATAATGAACAATCAAGAGTGCACTAGCTGGAGAATTAGGAGACGTGGCCCCACATACTAGTTTTTATACTGGCTTAAACTCTGACTTTGGACAGGAGTTGTCTAGGGATTTAAGAGCAGGGGAGCCTAGGCCCTGGCTTAGTGTGTCTAAGAGGTGGAAAGAGAGGAAGTGGACAGGGTTTCCATACTTGAGAATGATTCCTCCTGTGCCCCAAGGATCATGTAGAACAGCAGGAAACGATCAGATCTGATGCTATGCTGAGGGTACGAGTAATGAACATCTTTGGTTTTAACCTGTGGGTGATGAAGGACTAGAGGTGGATGTCTCATCTCCCACCGGACGCCTGAAGTCTCAACATTGCATTGGATTTCAAATCCTTGACATGAGCATTGGGTCTGTGGAGTAGGAGGATAAGGATGGTAAGGGGGGAGAATGGCATTCAACTTACTTCTTTCTTGGAGGAATAAAGGAGAAATACCAGATATTATGCTAAACTAGCAAATAAAGCAGTAGTGTTTATGATTGCATAACCACCATGTGAACTAAGATTGATCTTATTTATATCTATCTACCAACACAGCTATAGTTCTAATTCTAAAAAATATATTTAATTTTTTTCTTTTTTGTTCAATTTACGGGTCTTGAAGCAGCTTTCTTGGAAGCCCTACTTTTAGCATTTATGTCTAACGTGAGTTCCATATCTAGCACATTTTTAAGCTTAACCATTATTGAAATATTGCTGCCTACAAAGAAATCTATATATAAAGTACTTCTTAAAAAGTATTTTTAATGTGTTCTGCTTTTAAACAGTTACTATGAAAGCTCCATATATCAGGAATATTTTTATATTTTCTATATCAGGGAGCTGTTTATAGATTGACATTATAAAGGTATAACCCTTTTAGGCAATGATGTAAGTGGAATCCAACAAATCTAACTACAAAAATTAATTTTAGAAGAATAATCCTTATACATTCATCTTATTCTTAAGTAGTCTAGGGGAGGGTTGCCTGGGTGGCTTAGCTGGTTAAGCGTCCAACTCTTGATTTTGGCTCAGATGATGATCTCAGGGTGCTGAAATTGAACCCCATGTCCAGCTCTGCACTGAGTGTGGAGCCTGCTTGAGATTCTCTCTCCCCCTCTCCCTCTGCCCCTATACCCTCTAAAATAAATAAATAAATAAATAAATAAATAAATAAATAAATAAGTCGTCCAGGGGAAGTATTACTGAAGAAGGTCTGGAAAACTTGAAACAAAATGATAAAGTTAATAAAATAGCATTGACTTCGAATTTACAAATAGCCAATTTACAAATTACAAAGTGAAAAATCAAATTCCTGCTGACTCTCACTCATGCCATTCTTTGCCCCCCACCCACAGGAAGTAACCACTCATATTAGTTTTTATGTATCCTCCTAGGATTTCTTTATGAAACTAAAAGCACATACTAACATATATTTCCGTTTTCACTCTTTTTTTACCCTAAAGGGGAATATTATACTTATGTTCTGCACATTGCCTTTTTGCACTGACAATATAGCTTAGAGATTTTTCCAGATGAATACATTTCTCTCTCTCTCCCTCTCTCTGTTTGCTGCTATGTAATGTTCTGCTTTTGTTTAACCAGTACCTCACAGAGGGACATTTTGATTATTTACAGATTTTTGCAATTACATGCAGTGCTGTAATGAATAATCTTATTCCTAAGTCCCTTTGTGTTTGGGCAAGTATACCTATAAGATAAATTCTCAGAGGATGGACTTGTGAAGGAAAGGATTAATGTGCAAAATGTAGTTTGAAACATCTTGATAAATTATCCTTATAGCTATTGTCCAGTTTTGGGGCCCCACCAGGAAAGTATAAGAATTCCTGTTTCCTCATAGTCTCTCCAGCATGTATTCATTTATTTCAGACATATTTTAAGCATATATGATACCTTTTTATATTGTTTTAACATGCTCTGACTTCTGAGGGAAAGCACTGGGGCTGTATCTACAGTGACCATTATGACTTCACTGATTGGCCATCTCAGGCAACAAGAATATATATATATATATATAATATATAATGAGTGGTTTTAATTTTTATTTTCTCAGTGACCCATGATGTTCAACATGTTTTTGTGAATTTCTTACTATATAATATATATATTATATATATAAATAATTTCACCACTCTACTTATATTAAATTTTCAATCAGGTATCTTTTTGTTATGTAGGGTCATTACTATGTTTATTGAAGCCAAAAGCCCTTTGATTTCTGTTAAGGAGAGAATATCCATCAGAGAAGGAAACAATATCCTTTAACATAAAATTTACAAGTTGCCTGTGACTTGATTTTGATGTTCAAATAGTACAATAACATTTCTCTCTTTTCACCGCAAACCATGACTTTGTTATAGCTCACAGGAGAATATTGAATTAAATGCAAGGCAGTACATCAAATGTTTGTGGATGTCACTACTGAGTACAGGTGAGAGCATGGATTGCAGTGTGGTTTGGGGAAAGCCCTTGGTCTGTTCTGTCCAATTCCATAGCCACTACGCACTTGTGACTAGTTTTAAACTAGGGCTAGTCCAAAGTGAGATTGTTTACAATACACAGCAGATTTCAAAGATTTAACTGAATATAAAGAATACAAAATATCTCATTAATAATTATTATGTTAGTTACATGTTAGAATGGTAGGATTTTGATATATTGGGTTAAATAAAATATATTGCTAAAATTAATTTCACCTGCTTCTTTTTATGATTTTTTAAAACATGGCTCCTAGAAAACTTAAAATGTTCTATGTGGTTTGCAGTATGACTCACCTTAAGAAATACAGGACAGTTCTAGAGGGGAGGTGGGTGGGAGGATGGGTTAGCCTGGTGATGGGTATTAAAGAGGGCATGTTCTGCATGGAGCACTGGGTGCTATATGCAAATAATGAATCATGGAACACTACATCAAAAACTAATGATGTAATGTATGGTGACTAACATAACATAAAAAAAAAGAAATACAGGACAACACCCATCTTGATCTTTGTCACTTCATATTTAAAAAGGAAAAATAGTAGATCTTTTCTATATATATGAGGATTTGAAAGTTCTTAAAAGTGTACTCAGTAAGTAGTAATTACCAATTTTTGGGGGTCAGTTTTATGGAAGTATACTCTAAATATATTAATATCCTTCTTTTCAGTATAGAGGTCTATGATTTTTTTTTAAAGATTTTATTTATTTATTAGATATAGAGAGAGACACAGAGGGAACACAAACAGGGGGAGTGGGAGAAGGAGAAGCAGGCTTCCTGCCAAGCAGGGAGCCCAATGTGGGGCTCGATCCCAGGATCTTGGGATCATGACCTGAGCCCAAGGCAGATGCTTAACAACTGACCACCCAGGCGCCCCGAGGTCTATGAATTTTGAACAATCCCTACAGTCGTGCAAGTACCACCACCACGATCAATATATACAACATTTCCATCACCACAAAATATTACCTTGTGTGTATTTGTAATCAACCTCTTGCCTCAGCACCAGCCCTTGGCAATCAATGATCTCTTCCCGAGTGTTAGACAAATGGGATCACGCCATATAGACTTTTGAGTCTCGTTTCTTTTATTGAGCATAATGCACTTGAGATTCATCTGAGTCGTTATGGGCATCAGTAGTTTTTTTCTTTTTTATTTCTGAGTACTATTCCACTGTACAGATGTACCAAAGTTTGTTTATTCATTTGCTAGTTGAAGGACGTTTGGGTTGTTTCCAGTTTTTAATGATGACTAATAAAAACTAGTATGCATATTTGCTTACAGATTTGTGTATGAACATACATTGTCATTTCTCTTAGATAAATGCCTAGCAGTAGGCTTGGTGAGTTCTATGATAAGTATATGTTTAATTTTGCAGGACACTGCCAAAATGTTTCCCCCAAAAAGGTTTCGTTTTGCGTTCCCACCAGCAATGTATGAGTGTCTCAGACGTGCCACATCCTTGTCGGAATTTGATACTGTCCTCCTCCATTTTTTTTTTTTAATTTAGCCCTTCTAATAGGAATGCGATGATATCTCATTGTGGTTTTAATTTTTATTTCCCCAGTGACCCATGATGTTCAACATCTTTCTGTGAATTTCTTTACTACCTGTAACTCTTCTTCATTGAAATGTATATTGAAATCTTTTGTCTCTGTATTTTTGTTGGATTATTGGAGTCTTGAGTGTTCTTTAGAAATTCTGCATACAAGTCATTTATCAGATATGTGTTTTGCAAATAATTTTTTCCTGTCTGTGGTTTGTGTTTTTATTCTTCTAACAGAATCTTTTGAAGAGAAGTTTTAAATTATGATATTGTCCAATTTATTAATATATTTATGGGTTATATTTTTGGTGTCATACCTAAGAACTTTCTGCTTAATCAAGATCACAAAGGTTTCTCTCATATGTTTTCTTCTAGAAGTTTTATAGTTTTATGTGGGTATATACGATTTACTTTGAGCTCCTTTTTTATATAGATATAAGGTGTGGGTTGAAACCTTTTTTTCATATAGATATCCAATTGTTTTAGTAACATTTGTTGAAAAGCCATACTTTCTCCGTTGAAATGCCTTTGCACCTTTATGAAAAATCAATTAACCATACACACACCACTTTATTTCTGGTATTTATTGTGTTCTCTTAATCTATATGTCTATCCTCTCGTCAGTATCACAAGCCTTAGAATCAGGTAGTGTGAGTCTTCTAAATATGTTCTCTTTCAAAATTATTTGGCTTTCTAAGGGCCCCTTGGTGGTTGAGTCAGTTAAGCATCTGCCTTTGCCTTGGATCATGATCCCAGGGGTCCTGGGATGGAGCCCCAAGTCGCCATGACCTGGCAGGCTCCCTGCTCAGTGGGGAATCTGCTTCTCCCTCTGCCCCTCCGCCTGCCTGTGTTCTCTCTCTCTCAAATAAATAAATAAAATCTTTAAAAAATTATTTTGGCATTCTAGTCCCTTTGTTTTTTCATATGGATTCAGAATCCACTTATTTATTTTGAAAGAAAATGTCTCTTGAGATTTGATTGGAAATGCATTGAATTTGGAACAATTTGTATTTCAACTTTCTTGAGTTTTCCAACAATAAACATGATATAAACTCTCTTTTTATTCAGGTCTTCTTTGATTTCTTTTATTAGAGGTTTATAGATTCTAACATCCAGAAACTGCATAAATTTTGTTAGATTTATAGCTCAGTATTTCATTCTTTCAATGTTATTTCAAAATTTCAATTTCCGATTGTTCATTGCTAACATACAGAAATACAACAGAAGAACAGAAATACTATATAGAAATACAGGAATACAACTTACCAAAAAAAAAATATATTGACCAGTTCCCTTCACTCTTGCTAAACTCACTTATTAGTTTGACTATTTTTAAATAAATTCTTTGAGATTTTCTCCACAATCTGCAAATAGACAGTTTTATTTCATTCATCCAATCTGTATGTCTTTATTATTATTTTTTTTCCTTTATTGCATTGACAAGATCCTCAAGTGTGATGTTAAATGGATGAGGTGAGAGAGGACATCCTTGCCTCATTCCCACTGATGCGGGGAGAGGATTCAGCCTTTCATCATTAAGTGTGAGGTTAGCCGTAGGTGTTTTAGAGATGCTCGCTATCAGACTGAGCAAATTCTCTACTGTTCCCTGTTTGCTAAAAGGTCTTATTATGAATGGATGTTAAATTCTGTCAAATATTTTTTTCAACATCTTTTGAGATGGTTACACAGTTTTCTGCTTTAATCTGTTGATGTGATGAATTACATATTTTGATTTTAGAATGTTGAATGAGACATTTTCTTTTTCTTTTTTTAAAGATTTATTTATTTATTTGAGAGAGAGAAAGAGAGAGAGGGAGGGAGAGAGAGTACAGGGGGAGGGACAGAGGGAGAGGGAGAGAAGGAAACTCCCCCTTGCCCCCACATGGGGCTTGATCTCAGGACCCTGAGATCAAGACCTGAGCCGAGATCAAGACCTGAGCCGAAATCAAGAGTCAGACACTTAAATGACTGAGGGACCCAGGCACCCGAGCCTTACATTTTCTTATGATGTATTACTGTTTTTATATCCTTGAATTCAGTTTGCTAATATTTTGCTGAGGGCTTTTGCTTTTATTTTATGAGGGATATTTTCTGGCATTTTCTTTCTTTCTTGTAATATCTTTGTCTGGTTTGGGTATCAGGGTAACGTAGGCCTTATTAAATGATTCATGCAGTGCTTCTTGTATTTTCTGGAAGAGTTTGTGTAGAATTGATGTTAGATTTGTTTTAAGTTTTATTTTAAATATCACATTCTCGGAGGAGACTTTCCTGAAACACCCCAATCTAAATTAGGTTCCTCCTGTTATTAACACACTTATTGTCTTATTGTAAATTTTATCAAATTTATAATTATGTATTTATTTGAGATTTACTTCTTTAACGTTTGCATTCTGTTCCAAGAGGCTATTCCCATGTCTGTACTGTGTACCATTATATGTCCATGCTTAGCACAGTGTCTGACATCTAATAGGTGTAGGTGTTTAATAAATAATTGGCTGAATAGAAACATGAGTCCTGAGGATTTAATGAATGTCCTTTTCATCATTCATCATTCCAATTATGAGCATTAGACCTATAATTGCTTACTTTGTATTCATGTAAACTTCCTACAATGAACAGGAAAGTACTTTAGACACGACACAATTTTAGTGGGTATTAAAAAACATAATATTGTAACAGAAGTAGATAATTGCCAATATAATGATTTATAATGTGGAATTAGAATTTCCATAAATTAACTTGATCGTGATAAAAATGCTTTTGGAGGCACCTGGGTGGCTTAGTCAAGTGTCCGCCTTCGGCTCAGGTCATGCTCCCGGGGTCCTGGGATCGAGCCCCGTGTCGGGCTCCCTGCTCCACGGGGAGCCTGCTTCTCCCTCTCCCACTCCCCCTGCTTGTGTTCCCTCTTTCTCTGTGTCTCCCTCTGTCAAATAAATAAATAAAATCTTTAAAAAAATGCTTTTGTATTTTCTAATGTGAACTGACAAGTTCAAATCTTGTGAACTGTTAGAACTCATATTTAGTTTCAGCATGAGAAAAAGAAAATTCAGTAGAAATTACATTTTAGTTACGTAGCTTTTAAAGATTAAATATAATAAATTTAAGTAAAGAATTCAATGTTATTTATGTTTTGTAATACTTTGAATATTGGCTAATTTTCTTTTTTTCTTTAAGTAAAACCAACTAAATATATTTTGGGTAAAACAAATAGCAAGTTGGTCAGAGCAGGAAGCTCCAGAGCACGCGGTCCAGATTTGGGGGCACGGAAGCTGCCTTATCTGAGTGTTCAGGGAGGCATTCACCATTTCAGTGGCTTCCACTGTAAATAATCTTTCACCTTGTTCTCAGTTAAACAATTGCTCTAATGCTTCCCAGCAGCAGCGGCAGCAATTTTGGAGAATGGAAGAGAAGTGAAGCCTATGGTTAGCTATGTAAAAATATTGTAGAAGAATCCATAAGTATGTTCAAACATAAAATCTGAATTCAAGCAGAAGTGATTTTCCCTGGCCAGTCAACTTTCATTCATTAGTTCTTTCCTTCTTTCAACAAATGTATTTTGAGGAACTAATATGTACCAAGTGCTTTGTAGGGGTGGGAATAAATTGGAGAGTAGCGTGATATAGAATTTGTCTTCATGGAGCTTATGATTTAGCGGAGGACACAGACAGTATACCAGAAATCACAGTAGGTAATGTTAAGTCCTTTAACGACCGATGCTAGTACAAATGGGAGGAGTGTTAACCTAGTTAGGGGTAGGGTTATTCTGGGAAGATTTCCTGTTTAAGCTGATAGTTGAAAGATATGTGGGAATGAAGTACATGAAGCAGGGAGAGGAGTGGAATGAGCATTATAGGCAGCAGAATTAAGACTATTAATAACAACCAATACTTAGTGGGCATTTACTAAGTGTTCCATAGGGACAATTTCATTTGGTTTTTACAAAGACCCTATGAATTGGGTGTTACTGTTTCCAATTTAGGAAGAAGGATGAGGATTCTGGGATAGAGATAGTTTAGAAACTTGCCTCAGGTAACACAGGTAGGACGTGGTGGAGCCAAGATTGGAATCGTGTTGCTCTATGTATGGTTATTCGCAGAAAAGAATTTCAGAATAACTGCAGTGTATAATGCCCACAGGGGGAGGTTGTTGGTGGGGGAAGTGAGTGAATGAGCCATATTGAGGAATGACAGGGGAAAGGATGGAGGTAAGGATCAAATTCCGAGGGGTTTTGCAAGCCCCATAAAGGAGCAAATTGAATGTCATCAAATGTTAGCCATTTTCTCCCACAATTTAAATTCCTACCTGCAAGTATTTCTTGAGCTCTTTCATCTTACTTGGTATAGTGAAGAATATTGTCCTGACTCAGCTGACATGACATAAATATGGTAAAGACTATATACTAGTGGAAGATTGTTTTGCTTGAGGAGCGTAAAATAATCAGAGAAAGCTTTCTTCTGTGAATTTACAGTTTCCTGACAAACTGTGTTCATTGTCTATAGTTTTCTTTCCTGAAATATATTTATTTTATTTTTGTCTTTGGGTCAGAATCATTCATTAAAAATTATTAGTTTATATGCTGCCAGACACAATGGAGTGTCCTATTCTACTGTAAGAGTATATCACAAATAATCTGTTACAAAATATGAATCATTACATTTTGTGAATGTTTTAATTTTTTAAAAAATAAATTAACTCAGATTAAAATTTAAAATGCATAATCATTGCATTAAGTTCTTCTTTATGAGTGGGAGAGGAAGAGGAGTTGTTTTTAGCATGTGTGCCATTCTGTAATGGAGGTGTTTTGTGCATGTAAATCACAATGTATCACACTGTTGAGTATATCTAGGTGGATGATCATTTGGCATGAAGTGTGGTGGTCTTAGGAGGCCCTCATTTAACTCAGGCATGAGTTGGTTGCTACAGGGGGTTCTTAACCCTAGCTAATCATCTTACACAAAAAGAAGCCAGGAAATAGCGTTGCTCCACACAAATACATGACCACTCTATTTTCCCCTACCGAAAACAGAGCAAACACATATCTCTTCAATGGTGGGTCAGTTGTGTCCTCTTTGGAAACATTGAAAGGACATGTAGACAAAGAATTACAACTCCTTATTAGGAAGATCTCAGTGTGAATTGATTTCTAAATTCATATAGTTTCAGAACATTGGGCTCATAGCTCAACATTTTTATGAGTGAAACTGGGGATGTCTAATGGCCAGCAGGATGGTATAAAATCTGATTTTTTTTTTTTTTTTGGCAGCAGTGGATCAGAGATTTTACAGATCTCCATGACCCACATGATTATTAGAGTTGTATGAATCTACTTTCTCTCGTTAATAACATTTGAGATTATGCAATGCTTATAAAATATGTGTCTTAGAAAATGAATTAGTCTTTGTATATCCACTTTTAAAAAAGTAAACATGCGCAGATGGAGATTTTTCATGGGATAAAAACTTCTTTAGATTACTTCAAAGAATTGTCACAGCAGGCCCCTCTGGAAGGAAGTGGAATTCTTGTCTTTGTGTTGGCTCAAGTCCCTGCTCAGGAGACTTGACCTTTGTACTAGGAATGCAACAAATTCTAATTTTTGGTTTGCTGATTTAGGCTTATGGAAAATCTCCTTCAGTCCTATCTTATTGTGAACCCCTTAAATCTGGAAAAAAGGAGAAATTGTACTTTATGGACCTCTATAAAGTGAATGGGGGAGTAGACAAGGAGACAAAGAAGAGAGACTCCTTTTATGCATTAGGCGTTCATTTAGCTCCAGAGTTTGTGAAGGGGCCACGAGAGTCAAGGTAGTCTGATACTAATTGAGCTGACACATTCATTCTCTTATGCACAAGAGTTGTCATTTAAAAACATTAAAAGTGAAAAGAAAAAAAAAAATCAATGATTGATGTCTAACAGGACTAGTTGACTCAGCAACTCAGTCACCAATTTGCCTCATTTCTGGAAGAAGTCCAGGATTTGATAATTAGAGTTTTTCTAGAATTTGAAGTGGTAAAAGTAGGTCAGCCCTCTTGGACTTTGTCTCCTTTTTGAACAGGGGAGCTTTGGTCTGACATAGCACAACAGGCCTCCTCATACGCACCTTCAAGTCCATGAGATACGAAAGATTTTGCCCATACTGCGGGTTGGTGCCTGTTCATTTTGGGACAAAAAGAACCTGCCAGTCAGTAGATTGCTATGTTCTTAAACAAATATTTTGCATCTGAACAAGGAGAGCCCTTGGTAAAACCAAAGTAGGTGAATTTTATCTTCAGGGACGGCTACCCTTCCTCTCTATGCCACCCGAGCACCTTTTCCTGGTTCCCACTGTGGGCATGGCAGCATCTTCTGACTTTTTGAGATACTTAGCCTGACAGTCCTGGCTTCCTCACTGGGGCAAGTTTACCCTCCTAGCCTTTCCCGTTTCTTTCAATACCGCTTCAAAATCTACCTGGCTTACTTCCAGTTTCTAAGCGCTCTTGTTTGTAGGCATTAACAAGTGGGCACTACGTATCGGATATTCTGTAATTCCTGTTAATACATTAGATTGCCTAGGGGCACCTGGGTGGCTCAGTCAGTTAAGCGTCTGCCTTCGGCTCAGGTCATGATCCCAGGGTCCTGGGATCGAGTCCTGCATCGGGCTTCTTGCTCAGTGGGGAGTCTGCTTCTCCCTCTGTGCTCATTCTCTCTCTCAAATAAATAAATGAAAACCTTTAAAAAATAAGTTAGATTGCCTATATTTCTATCTCTCTTGGATAATATGATGTCTTCGTCTAGTTAAAAAAGTAGACAATTAAAACATTTTAGCAAACGAATGGGGGAGGGAGGGTCTTTACAGGCCGTTTATTTCACATTCTTTTAATAATTGCCTATTCCACAAACACCTAGAAGTCATTTTGTGGATATGTGTATGTTTCTTTTCTTCTTCAAGACATTTTAAAGAAACTATAATTTAAGCAATTTGAGTGTTTTCGAAATAAAGAAGAAAGGAAAAAAATATTGCCTTTCCATGTGCTTCACATACGTCTTTAGGGCAGAAAGAGCCCCAGAGTCTACAGTGATTCTGTCTACTCATTTTAGTAGACTTCAACATATAATCTAGCCTCATTCTCTTACTTAGAGAGCCAGGAAACAGAGATACAGGGTTACTGTGTTTAGTTTACAAGGTCAGAGAGAGTGGTTCCTGGCAGAATGGGGACCACAACACAGTTTTAATATAATTGATACAATGTATTTTATTTCAGTGAAGATTAATAGTTTTAAATGTTTATTATAAACATTGGGGCTTTATATGTCATGTTATAAGGATGATTCTTTTAAGATCATTCTGTCCCATTCCTCCTTTTAAGCTGTATCTCTCATTTACTTTTAAATCTAACTCAAATTCACCTTCCTGAAAGAAAATGTGTGTGATTACCTTGCTCCAAACTTACTCGACTCGACATCTCATCTGCCTTTAGGAAAAGATTTTCAGTGTGTTTATGTTTAGCATGCATTCATTTATTTAAAAAGAAAGTTACTGTGTCTAGTTTGTTTGTCTTATTTTCCCCATAAATAAGCATCCTTCTTCTTCCCCCTTAGCATCGAATGGAGGCCCTGAAATGCTAATGCCAAAGTGCTTCTGATTTTTCTTTCCCATCCTGTTCCTCTACATTCTTTCTACTGGGCCCCCAAATCTGAGACCAGAAGTTGTGGTGGGGATTAAGCCAGGCATTCTCAGGGCTGATTGCAATGAACAGCAACTTCATCTTGTCTTCTGGAGGGTGTGGCTGAAGGGAGACTGCTATCTTTTTACTTATGGTATATTCAATACCAAAAAAGATCTGTAAGTAAGTAGTCTGGAGGTATGGAAAGCTGCTTGTAAGGGGGGACAAAAGTACAAGATTTTTAAAAGCATGAGGGAAACAGCATCCAATTTAAATCAACCTCCTGTCTCTGCTTTTTATATCCTTGCTGTGAATTCAGGAAAATGAGCTCCCAATTTAATTGTGCTGTGGGTGTGCATCCATGTGGCTGAGGGCTGGGAGATCTTCTGAGCGTTTGCACGGTAAATGATCCCTATAATGCCCTGAAAGAATTAAGGCTTCCTGGAAAATCTCAAACTTGCTTCTTGGGAGTTTATTTCTCGCTAGTGCAATCTGATTCACCATGATATTTATAGTGGATGTTTTGATTCCGTGCTGGTGCCTTGGGCTCACAGTGTATTTTTCTAGATGGTGTTGTCATGTAATGTGACTTGCAAAACTATTTAAATGCTAAAATAGGCTTTTTTTTTTTTTAAATTCTTTTAGGCAAGAATCAAGATCGAAGGCTGCACTATTTCTTAACACTTTTTTCTACCCCCCCTTGCCACTGCTGGATCCTGACAAGGATTCTGATGCTTAAGAATTAGTAGAAAAACATCAGGACAAATAAGATACAGCATCTCGCTCCCTTATCAATGGCTGAGGGTAGAGATTTTAGTTTCTTTCTCAAAGATATCAGAGGTAAAAGCCAGCCTGATTTAAATCTATTATTGAAAGGATTGTGCAGTTTTGGGGTGCTTATCATTGAGGAAACCTCTTTCCCCACTTCTGAGATAAATAGGATGGAAGAGACATACTGTAGGAAAGGCGTTTCTCTGTTCCTTTTTCTTCTTCCTTCTATTCCCTGTGGCTGGAGGTATAAAGACAGAAACTTTGTCTAACAGTGCTCAGAAATTATTCTATGAAAGGTGATCAATATTAGCAAGATGAACTTGTTTTCCTTTCCTTTTTTTTTTTTTTTTTTTTTCTGGTAGGTCCTTTGTTATGAAGAATCTGACTGACCTAAACTTACTTTTGTAATGGCCAGTGAAGATCACCTACCAGGTTTTCAGGCAAAGCCAGGAATGGCAGCCATTGTGAACTCGAGAGCTGGGACGTTGTGGGGAGATCAGAGAGGTTGCAAATACAGACGAGAAATAAGGAGGAAGGAAAGAAGAGGAAGGGAGGCCAGCAAGGGAAGGACTGCAAGATACTCATCCCAGACAGGCTCTAAAACGGTGTTAAAACAGGGGGCAACTTTGGCCCAACTTTATCTGTCAGTGGGTAACATTGGGCCATTCCTGGAGTCATAGTTGGTTGCTACAATTTGCGGTTAGTGCTGGTGTATTAGGAATAAAGCCAGGAACACTGCTAACCATCCCATGATGTACAGGACAGCCCCCATGACAGAGACTCGTCAAACTCAAAATGTCAGTATTGCTGTGCCGAGAACCTGCTCTAAACCAGCCAAGGAAGGACTGGATGGGAAAAGTAATGCTATGCAAAACTCTCTGCACATGTGTGCATGGTCAGCCAATCGTAGGCTGTTTTCTTTCTGGTAATGCCCTGCAACTACCAGCCCTCCCAGACATTGTGGACAAGCCTGAGGTTTTCCGTTGGGTTCCCCCCAACCCCATCATTCCTTACCTAACTGAGACTATGTAAACATGAGTATATACTTTTTTCTTGGCATGTTAAATCTCTTTAATCTTCCAATGTTATATCTTCAGCAGTTCTACTTTGACCCTTACCTATCTCATCAGCAGAGAAATACTTGTTAAGAGGGCACTCTTTAGGGGCCCCTGGATGGCTCAGACGGTTAAGCGTCTGCTTGGGCTCAGGTCATGCCCAGGTCATGATCTCTGGGTCCTGGGATCGAGCCCCACATCGGGCTCCTGGCTCAGTGGGGAGTCTGCTTCTCCCTCTCCCTTTGCCTCTCCCCCTGCTCATGGTCTCTCTCAAATGAATAAATAAAATCTTTAAAAGAAAAAGAGAGCATTCCTTAGATCACTAATTTAGTCTTTTCTTCAACAAATTTATCGAGGACCTACTGTATACAGGGCATATTGTAGATTCTTCAGACACATCAGTACATTAATGGACAAAACAAAGACTTCTAGTTTACCTACTACCAAGGAAAACAGACAATAAAGACAATAAACAATAAACATAATAGGTACAAAAGGGAAATTTTAAGCAAAATATTTTTAATATTTTTAAATAAAAAAAGAAGAAGAAGGTAAGGCAATGAAGGCAGAGCCGACGGCGTGCAGTATTAGCCAGCGTGGGGAGGGCAGATCTCATTGACAAAGTGACACTAAGTGTAGAGGTGAAGCAGGGAGGCGATGGTCATGTGTATTCTTGTTTTCTCCTAAATGCTAACCTTTGGTTAAAGAAGCTCCAAATGCGGTGATGAACCCAACAATTCTGAGTGCACCCAGCAAATTTTCTTCTAAGGATGCCTGCATCCAGGAGCAGGCTTTGAAAACAAGCAGTTTTGCCCTTCCAGTTTGTGAATTGGTTCACCGGTCTTAAGTTTGAAAGTAGGTCATCTTAAGCTCAGGAGTTGGGTATGGTTCAATAATTTCTCAAGGTCTCTGTGGTGTTAGTGAAAGTGAATAAAGGAGGCTTTCCAAAAAAAGATGGCTGTTTGGCCAGCACAGGATCCACCATCGCTCCTGCTGTGCAAGCATAGATAGTGCATGGTTTAACTTAAAGCCACGCAGCCTTCATTTTACTCACTTGCTTCAGAGAGATGGTCGAATACCTCTAGAAGGTGGTGCGCTACGTAGAACGCTATGCAAGGCAGAGTCTGGAAACCCAAAAAGCTCACGTCTATAAGAGGTAGATAGACATGGATTGTATTTCTTCCTAGTGTGCAGTTAGGTGGAATCAGGATAGAAACCCGCTGTCATAAAACCACAGAGGACCAAGAAGAAGAAGTCACAACTGGAGGCACCGAGGGGGCTCCTGGGAGAGCGTGGCATCTGTGTGAGTCTTCACGGATGAGACAGTCAGAAAGAGGAGATGGGGGAGGCATTCCCAGGATTACAAAGAGTAAGAGCACGGCAGTAGGGAGGGGAGGCTGCCAAAAAGCTTTTTGGAAGCTGTAGGTTAAGTGTACATTCTGTGATCAGAAGCACATTTTTGGAAAGGAATGACTTAAAGCAGTCACGAGCCAGATGTTTTCAGACCATGGACCCTGGGACCACAAGATTCCCTCACAGTCTTCTCACTTCCAAAATGTGAGCTTTTGTATCAGCAAGGCCATGGCACTATGCTGGAAGGGCTAGATTTTCTTTATAATATTTTCCTAATGTGTACTTCAGTTTTTCATTTGAATACCCTTATCCAATAGAAAGACTCAGCAGCCAGAAACCCCCATTCTTGAGTGCTCATGCTTACTGACTCTTACCAAAATCGTGGTCAGTAAAGCTGCCTTTCGGTGAATCCTCCCCTTTGGGAAACTTTCCCCTCAGATTCCTCTCCTCTTATTCCTCCTGGATATCATGTGTTACCAATATCATTGCTGTTCTGTGCTGCCGCTGTGGTCTATCTCCTCTTTGTTAAGTTTTACAATAACTGTTTAAAGATGAAATTATGTATTAACTTAAAAGTCCAATTAACTATGGTGCAATAAGATGATTGCTGGAAATTTGGTACCTTTAAAAGCGAATTTTGGCCATGTAGCTTTCAAAACACTAGATACCAAGCAAAATAATATGCTCAAAATCCAATGGAATCCATTACTTTGCCTGTCTCATAACTGTAAACAAGCCTTTTGGGAGATCATGGACATTATAATAGGTACAATCTTCAGGAATTGAGTTATTTAATCAGAGTGAATATTTATTAAGTATTTATTAAAGGTTCTAGGCACTTGACTTGGGATTTTGGCATTACCACTGTATTTAATTCTGGTAGCAATTATGTGGGGTAAGGATTATTATTGTGGCCATTTTACAGACAGAGAAACTGAAGTTCAGAGAGGTTAAGTAACCTGCCAATGGTCTGGTGGGAGAAAAGATGAAGGCTCTTTGAAGACCTGTATCTTGGAAAAGGCACTTCGGGAAAATGGGACCTGCTTGCTCACCTTATGGGAAGCTGAAACAATCGTAGCAAAGAAATCATGTTCTTGACTGTTTAAGAAGTAGGATGTTCTCCCTTTCCTTCCTTGAATGAAAAGATATGCTTCTCATGTTGGTTGATGTTCTTCAGTGTATCCAGGATAACATTTAGGTCTCCCTTGGGGTGTGATGTATAAGAGAAGCATTTGAAAGATTTTGATTTAAGGCAGAGGGAAAATAAAAGGAAGCAGAATTAGGTTTCCTGACATCTACACCTTACCAGAACTTATGCATTCTTTTTTTTTTTTAATAGCACTTGCCATAATGTATTTTAGTTTTTCCGTTTACCTGTCCCGACTTCTTCCTCTTACTTCCAGGTGGCGAGTTTGGAGGAGAAGGAATGTGTCTAACTCAATTTTGTGTCACCAGACTCCACATGGTCCAAACAATATCTGGGAAGTAATAAACACCTCAAATTTGGTGGCTGACTTGATTAGTTGTGTGTATTGTCTTTTAAAAAAAGAACAGAACTCCCAGGCCCAAATTTGTGATTGTTTTTGGCAGTAGAATTATTAAAGAACCCTGCATTTTACGGGACTATCCTTGCCTAAAGTCACAAATAAAGATTCATTCCTCTTCTAGATCTGTCATTCCATGCTGGTTTAGGCCGGTCTGTGTCCCTAATGATAAGAGCACCTGTAAAATAAGTTTGTTTTCCTAAAGGCAGATGGAGTTGTAAAGTTTTTTGTTGTTGTTGTTCTGCATCATTATTTAAAAATATTCACTTTCCTAATCTGTACTTACATTGACTGTGTAGTAATTTTGCATTTGACCAAGCACGTGTATAGAAGATAAAATGGACATTTTCTCCCAGTGCTAATTTATTGAAGTATGATAAGCTTTTACCTCATCTTTTCCCTTAAAGCCTTTTTCTCCCCCCTGTTTCTAGTCAAGCACTTACTAAATCATTAAGAGGAAAATTTAGGTCATCTTTTCATGTGCATTGACCTTATGATTTTTTCTTTCTCAACAGCCATTTAAACGACATTTATTGAAGAAAGTGGGTGGTTCAGTCTTGCAATAAGCCACGTAGCACAGAAGAATCAGGAGAATTCGTAGAGTCTAGCTGCGTTATGCAGCCCCTTTCTCCCCGTTGGTTTCTTTGATTCTGTGCTTTCTCTGTGGATACCAAGGTCTTGCTGGAGCAGGACTGTATCTGCTGAACAGTTGTCGCCATGGGAGTTGCGCTTGCGCAGGCCTAACATAGGGTAGTGGTGTTGTGTGCAGTCTTGATAAACAACGATCTGTGCCATTTTTTTCCCAGAAAATTTTATTTTGCTTTCACATTAATCACAAACTTATTTCTAAATGGTAATACAAGCCGTTCTTCAAATTCCTTGGAATAATCCTTTTAGAAGTCTAATTGGCCACACAATAACTTTGTTCCAGACAATGGGATAGTTTTGACGGGCTATAAGCAAATGGCTTCTTCTTCTAGCTTACAGTCTGACTGCAAAATCATGGCTGAAATGTACAGAGATCTCACAAAAATTTGACTTCGCTAACAGTCTTTCATTGTTTTTGTTTTTACCCAGCCCATTTGAATTTCAGGGAAAACTCAGCTGCATGAAACATTTAATGTAAATTTTGTCTGATCTTGTTTACATTTTTACTTCTAATGAGGCACAGATTCTTAAATGAGCCAACTTGAACCAATACAGCAGAAAGGCAACGCACCCTAACACAGTCAGCTTCTCCTGGTCTAGGGGATTATGTTCTTAAACAGCCTACTTTATTGTTTGTTGAACAAACCTATCTTCCAGAGTTGTGCAGTTCTTGAAGATGGTCTTGACAGCACCTTGGGAGTCCAGAGCAGGGTGGAGACAGAAGACCAATAATCTGCTTTTCCTCCTCTTCCCTAGAACTTTCTCTTCCTTCACTCTGTCGCCACTCTTCTCATTGCTATCCTGCTATCCTCGGATGTTTTGGTACCTTCTGTGCTGTGAACAGATTTAGTGTCTTCTCTCTCTTTATTTTTATTTCACTCTCCCCTTGTAAAAGCCGCCATCCTCACATCTACTTTGGGAAATCATACCCATTCTTCAAGGCTCAGTGTGAAAGCCATCTTCTATGCGAACCCTTTCACAAACACCTCCCTGGGAGCCTCTTTGTTTCTCTGGTCTTCTCTGGCATTATTGTTGGTAGCGTGCCTACTACAGCCAGTCTTTCTTCCTTATCCCTAGGATAATTTCCACACATCTTATCTCCTTCTACTAGCCTGGGAGCCCCTGGAAGGTGGAAACTCTAGAGTACACGGGCCAATACCTGATACAAAATGGGAGATTGATTTTTTTTTGAGTGCATGAATATTACTTGGGGAGCATGTACTCACATGAGCAAATCGCATTCCCTCAGCCTGTATCTCTTTCTTTCACCTCAGATTCCAGAGGAGCAGACAAGGCAGGGAGGTGAAAGATCTGGGCTCTTTCTGGCATCTAGGTCCTGCCCGCCAAAGGCTTGCCAGTATGGGCCCTGATAAAAGGAAGCCACATCCAGGCCATGAGACAAGAAAACACAGTTTTGATCTCTCTAATGTATTGCTTATTGGTTTCAGTGTCCATCTCATGGAAATGAAATATTTATTTTTCTATTCTCCATTTAATTTTTGGTATTTAAAAAATTTGTTTATATAAGAACAGAACAGAAAAGACACCACTCCTTTTATTTTTTATGCAAATTTGACTACATTTGAGAGAGATTATCACTGGATTTCACAGAGGAATAAAAATCTTAATTATTAGACTGAAATGTTCCCAAGCAAAATTTTCCTACGATCTCATTAAATATAACTTTTTAAAGTTCTAAACTCTAATTTAACTAGCCAAAGGCAATGTACTCATGTAAGTACAAAAGTTTAAGATATTCAGAAGAAGAGTAATGAAAAATACTAAAAAACCAAGCAATTCATCCAAAGCAGCAAGTAAAAACTAGTACTGTTAAAAATGTAATTATAAGCATAAATCCAGGGGAAAATATGCAGGGAATGTTTAAGATACACTTTTTAAAAGATGTTATTTATTTATTTATTTATTTATTTATTTATTTATTTATTTATAACAAGAGGGGGGAGGGGCAGAGGGAGAGAGAGAGACTCTCAAGTAGACCATGGAGCCCAATGTGGAGCTCGATCTCACAACCCTGAGATCATGACTTGAGCCGAAACCAAGAGTCAGACGCTTAACCCACTGAGATACCCAGGTGCCCCTAAGATTCATCGTAGTGGTATGTATGTTAGCGGAGATAGTAAGGAAGGACCCTGACAAAAGAAAGCAACATCTAAGACATGAGGCAAGCAAACTTGAGACATGCAGAGGAGACACCTAGAAACAGGAGGAAGAAACAAGACTCCACCAGAATGGAGACAAGGTCAAAAGCTGGAACTAAATGTTTTCCCTGCTTCTTTGGAGGAGAAAATAAGTGTGAGAGCCTAAAGTTGCATCTTTGGAGATGTTTATATAGATTTATACCTAGGGAAACTCTATGGTTCCTTTTGCATTGTATGGATACACTCTTTTTCAGCAGTCCTTAGGAAGTAGCCACAACATCTCAGTATGAAGATCCATCGTTGAGGTGGAACTTACTGACAATTTGAACCCAAATTTTTTGGCAGTGGGCAGAACCAGGGGCAGCAGATTCACAAATGTAATTCATCTCACAATTAGAACGTACAATAAAAATGCAATTTCTTTATTGCATCCATAGTTAATTGGCCTTCCTCCAAAATCTCTATTTACTAATTAGCAAATAAAAATTTAAATGTCCTATGTAGTTTTTTTTTTTTTAAAGATTTTATTATTTATTTATTTGAGAGACAGAATGAGATAGAGAGAGCATGAGAGGGTCAGAGGGAGAAGCAGACACCCCGCCGAGCAGGGAGCCCGATGTGGGACTCGATCCCGGGACTCCAGGATCATGACCTGAGCCGAAGGCAGTTGCTTAACCAACTGAGCCACCCAGGCGCCCTGTCCTATGTAGTTTAAAGCTTTACCAGATATAGTAATTTAAGCAGTCCAATTGGGTAGTTTCCTGCTCTCCCTGCTTTGTTTCCTAAAGTGCACGGAGAAGGGGTGTGCTTTATGTGGTCTTGTGGAGGTGAAGAAGATTCAGGGTCTCCACACTAGATGTTCCTTGTTGACCTGATGTTGCTTGTCTGCTGTCATACACAGCTGAGGTTTGTGGCCAGTGTAACTGTCACTTGGGTTGGGCTCCTGCAGCCTTGGAGATGAAGCTGGCTTAGCATCACCTAGACCCTTGCTAGAGCTAGTGTGATCTCTTAGGTCTGGTGGGAAATGGCATTTGGCCTTGACTTTGGGGGTCTTTTCTACAGTTATTTCTACAGAGTCCTTTGTGATGAGTCTGCTAAGAAGCACCTCCCATTCCACTCACCCCAGAACTATTCTGTTACTTCTTCATGAGACCTCTGAGAACAAGCCATCTCTTACTTCTCTGATTCTTAACAGGGAGTGGGGACAATAGACTATTTCTGACCTAAGTTTGCCCTAGATGATATGACACTGTTCTTCCTATCTGGGACACACTTACACAGGCGGATCTGAGGACCCACATCAGGTCACGTTACTCTCTCACTTTTCCCTCTTTTTCTTCTTTCCACCATCACTGGGCCTGGAAGTGGAATGGTTTCCCTTTACTTCCCTTAGCTCTTGTTTTCCCTCTGGATTCTAAGCAAGTCTTATTTTACTGGAGGACAAGTTATCTTCTCCATACTTTAGAAAGACTGTGGGACTGACTCCTCTTGGCTTGGTGACTAATTTGTCAAAAGAGGTTAGGATTCGGTTGTTTAGAAAATCATCTCTCAAGACAAGAGCTGAATCTTCCTGCCTTATCTAGTGTGAGCATCAAGATTTACCCTGTTTCTTTGCACTTCTAATCACTAACCACACCTTCTCTCCCATCCAACAACAGAAAACCAAATGCTTTAGGAAATGTACTCAGGAAGAGTAGAAAGTATACTAATTTTTAAATTATTGCATTCATTACATAGTCCTGTACTCCTCGTCTCAAGTCCCATAGGAAGTTATTTCCATAAATTTATTTCAGTCTGAGTGTGCCTTAGGTCATAAAACAACAGCATGAGGTACTACCAAGGTGGATTTGATCATTCTTAGAGACAGATAATCATTTCAGATTGAAAGCACATTTCTTGGGAAAAATCCTGTGGCCCAACATCCTCTACCAAAAAAAACCAAAAACAAAACAAAACAAAGCAGAAAAGACTTTGCTGTGTATATACATAGACAAACAATACACCATAGATTTAAATTTTTAATCACTTAATTTAAAAGGGTTTTTTTGCTTGTTCTTTATTTGATTGATGAAAAAAGAACATGGATACCACATTACATTTATAGCTCTGAGGATTGTAAGTAAGAAATAATCAATTTAAAAGTAATTTCATGATGCACTAATATATTAACTTATTCTGTTAGAACATTGTAAATTGTTTCCTCCTAATGTTAGCTAAATGATCTTTACACTTATCCTGGTATCTTTCAGGAATTTAATGCTCGCTCATCATTGGATTCTAAGTAATCACAGCACATTGACTAATATGGAGAATCATTGCTGTTTTTTTTGAGTGAAAAAGAAGTTTGGCTCATTCTTCTGAATGTAACTCAGAACATGATCTGAATTTCTTGACTTTTAAGCAAGTTTTTGAAATGAAATCAATCATATTTGTGTGAGCAATCTGTGATTTTAGATATTCGAGAAACAAACATGACTGTTGTTGAAATGCTGAAAGTTATACTCCTTAACATTGGACTTCTTTTTTTCTCTAAAGATTTTATTTATTTATTTGTCAGAGAGAAAGAGAGAGCACAAACAGGGGAAGCAGCAGAGGGAGAGGGAGAAGCAGGCTCCCCGCTGAGCAGGGAGCCGGACGCTGGGCTGGGTCCCAGGACCCAGGTATCATGACCGGAGCTGAAGGCAGACGCTTAACCGACTGAGCCACCCAGGCGTCCCTAACATTGGCCTTCTGATTTAAAGTTTTTATTTCCAGTTGTAGGTAGTAATGCAATTCTTTGCATACATTTGTCACATTATGGGTACACATATTCGTATTTCTAATTTGAAAATAAATAAAGGAAACTTTATTTAAAATGGAGTTGGAAGCCCTGAAGGGGGCGCTCTCATGCATGTTCCATTCATTGCAGCCTGCCTGACCAGCAGCAAGAAAGAAGGGAAGAATTATTTCGGTAAGGGAAAACATTGATCACATAGGAATTTTATCTCCTGCTTTTAAGAAAAGGAAGGAAGGTCCCTCCCTGCCCCAGCAACAAAGCACTAGCCACCGCTGGCAGCCAGTGAGAAACTGCCAGGACCTCAAACTTGTTCTTCTCCACTCAACTTTTGTTCAGAACAACCCTCCCCAATGTCTTCCTGAAACCTAATAAAAGCTGCCCTTCCCTTTGTCTCTTCAGACTTGCCTATGGTCTGCCATAGTTTGCTTGTCCCACATTGTGATCCCTCTGCTCTTCCCGAATAAACTCGTTTTTTAACTTAAATAAAATTGCTCTTTGCTCTGTTTAAAGTTAACACTAATATAATGTTTTCCATCTTTTGACGTCAAATACACCATTCTGTGAAAAGTTGTCTCTTCGTTATGAAACTTCCAAGAAGTTTTTTTGGATTTGAAAACACACGTCTGGTGGTATTTACCCTGAACGCCAGCAATCTGCTGAAAAGTGAAACATCCTTAGAATCCCTTCTGTTTGAGTTGGAGAGGACGTAAATGATCATTTACACTTTGTAATATAAAGACCACACTCTCTTCTTGGGGAAGAGGAATGCAAAAGAAAGACTTCTATCTCCACTCAAACATCTGTTAACACCATCTTCTACAATCAGGGATATTTTACCTTTCTGATTCTACTTGCTTTAAATCTAAACTTGAAAGCTATCTTTTATTATATTTAGCTCTTTTGCCTAAAATTTTAACTTTTCTGTCATTGCTTTAGTTCCATTATTTTTTAAATGTATTTTTCATTGAGTGTACATCTTTCCTTTCATCATGTAAACAATTTGAGTTTACCAGGAAGCTTCCTTTGCAACAAACTGGTTTCACTGGATACATCCCTTTTTTTTCTTTCTCCAGAACCTACTCACTAGTCAATAATTAGAATTTTACTCTCAGGTTGACATTATGACTCTTTTGTGTAAACACTAAGAGCAGGCTAAAATGGTTTGCCTGATTTCCACAAAGCATACTTATTATAGTTGTGTCTGGAAACACCTAGAAAAAATTTCTTCTTCTTCTTCTTCTTTCTTCTTTTCTTCTTCTTCTTCTTCTTCTTCTTCTTCTTCTTCTTCTTCTTCTTCTTCTCCTTCTCCTTCTCCTTCTTCTCCTTCTTCTCCTTCTTCTCCTTCTTCTTTTTCTTCCTCTTCCTCCTCCTTCCCTCTTCCTCCTCCTTCTTCTTCCTCTCCTTCTTCTTCTTCTTCTTCTTGATCATTGGCATGATGCAATTATTAGGAGAAATTAAGTAGAAAGGTACAAGAATCCATGTTTAGTGTTCTGGCTACCAGATTCCAGAGATAACTTTCTTCGTACTTTTTCAGTGATGGTTGGAAATAGGCTAGCCTTATGAAACCCAACTTTTCAAAATACTCCTTTTGAAAATGATGTAAAAAATGCCTTATATACTCAGAGTTTTAAAATAATGATTAATCTCTGGTGGTAGCAATATGGGAAACTTTCATGTTCTTTCTGCCTCTCTGTAATTTTTCTCCCCCACCCCCTCAAAACAAACAAATGAAAAATGATTATTTTTTTAAAAATTGAGTAGTCTCAATTCTACAAAAAAAACAATGCATTCATTTCACATAATTGATGTAACACTGATGTTTATCCTAATCTAATAGTCATTCTTTTGGTCTTGCTATCTTTCATTGTGGTTTCTTATTTCATAAATTCAGATACCGCATGAATTTCTCTTCCCTGAGAGGTTATACCCAAAGAATGCAAAAAAGAACCTGTGGACATGTTCATTCATTTGGCTGTTGGTCACCTGCTGTTATTGACACTTTTGAGGAAATTAAACCGAATTCAATTCAGATTGGTTATTTTCCCAAGGACTGGCAGGAGTTCTTCCTTAAACAGACTTACTCTGACATCCAAATACGGACATCAAATCATGTAGAGTCCAGTTTTGGTTAGCATTGCTGTGTAATCTGTAATGTCTCCATCTTGGATGTCCAAACCATGTTCTCAGGGTTGTTTAGGCATCCGATACATTCTAAATTGCTAGAAATGGACCAGAAAGGAGAGTCTGACAGTTTTTATTATTCCTTTTTCTTTCTACCTTTATGACTGGGAGACTGTCATCTTCCCTTTTGGGCTAGCAAGAGAGACCTTTCAGAATTAAAAGCATATTCCAGTGTTTCTTTTATTTGTACTCTTGCTCAGTGTCAGAACTGGATAGTTGTAGAGGAGGATGTGGCTCTATGGTCTTAGTAGAAATTAATATCTTCTGTAAGATGGCAGGGTCAGTAAATAAGTGACAGAGACCTGCCGATCATGAAGGCTCTGCCCAGGAGTCCAAGATTATGATACTGCTCGACGGTGGTCAGATTATGCTCAGAAGAGTATCTTGAGACTTGAGCACATCCCTTTACAAAGACTCAACAATGCACCACACATTCATGCTGGACTACCCCAGCGGCAATGTAGCATTTTCTTTCTTTCTTTCTTTCTTTTTTTAAAGGTTTTATTTATTTATTTGACAGAGAGAGACATAGCGAGAGCAGGAACACAAGCGGGGAGAAGAGGGAAAAGCAGGTTTCCCACAGAGCAAGGAGCCTGATGCAGGGCTCAATCCCAGGACCCTGGGATCATGACCTGAGCCGAAGGCAGACGCTTAATGACTGAGCCACCCAGGTGCCCCAATGTAGCATTTTCCTAATATCTACTTTGGTGCAGGCACCTTGATCAGTCTTCACCCATGTTATATCATTAAGAGAGATAAGTACTGTTATTACCATTTTTTATAGATTAGGAGACCAAAGCTCCAAGAGAGACTCTGCTTGATCAAAGTCATATACCTACAGAGTAGATGCAAGATTGAAACCCTGGTTTTTCTGACTTTGATACTCCTGCTCCAAGGCCCATGGGGGACCACTCTTCACAGCACCCTGCCCAGTGAAAGGAATCAGGGCACAGTGTATGAGAAAATGCTGAAAAAACTGTTGAGGGGTCTGTCAGGGAAGAGTGGAGGGAAAAGGAAACTTGTGGAAGGAATGGAAGCTGTCATCAAGTATTTTAAGAACTGTAATGTGGAAGAGAGGTTAGATTCTTTTTTTTTTTTTTTTTAATGACTCCAAGGGAAATAAAAGGATTGTTGGTTGAAGACACTGAGCTGTAGATCAAAGAAAGATCTTAGTAACTCTCAGGGGTGTACAGAATAAGGTTACTTTTGGAAGAAGCAAGATTCCTGTCTCTAGATGTGTTGCATAATTGGCAGAGGTAGAGTGGGAAATGTGCATTAGATGTGTGGTGGGCTATCTTTAAAAATTCCTTTCAACAGTGAAATATGTGTATAAACACACTTTGTAGACTAGAGAACATTGATCTGGAAACTCATTCATTTTAATAGGCTCTGTACTTAGAGCTGTTTTTCAAGTAACAATGAGAGTAAACCACATACCTTGTTTCTTCAGTTTCCTGAGTGTTCATAGCATGAACTTATAGGATGTTCTTCATGGGGGTTAGGGTCTGTGGTTGGAGAAACCAAAACGATTCCTCTTAAAATAAGTCTGTTACTCTGGTTTCACTTATTACATGCCCAAGTCCAGTATTTTTTTAGCTGCTAAATGGACAGAATGGCCAAAAAATGTGTTTACACTAAGAGACCCACTCTGAATGCACGCTCTTCCTCCTTTCTGAGGTGGAAATAATCCATCACACTGGCAAAGGTGAAAAGAGTACATTCAAGCCTTTATTAGGCAGTAGCAACTTAGACCATTTCCTTTTAGCAACCAACTGCCTTGGGGATGCTCATTTTCAGCATTTCTCTAGTAAGGATTTCCTAATTCGGGTGCAATTTTGCTTTAGTTTATAGCGCATAAATTCAGAAGTTGTGTGAATTGCTTACTAGGCAACGTAGCAGTGTAATGAGTGATGGTGCTTGAAAACACTGACCATGTTGAACCTGAGAAGACAAAAGCAGGGCTTCCCACAAACTGATCTTGACTCAGCAGTGTTTACTCAAAATGATTACTTGAAACACAGTGATGGTCTCTTTCCCCTGGAAGCTCCCATGTTACTTCTTAATCATAGCTGAAGACAAATAATTAAAGATCCTGAAGCAGTTTCAGTTTCCAAACTGCCTGGAATATACATGGGGTAGTGAAAAATGTTCTGCAAAATGACCTCCCCTCAGAATCTGTGGGAAGGAACAGGGCAGTACAAAACCCCTCCCAGAACTGGGCGGATAGGACCATTGTCTATTTTATAGTCTCCTTTATTATCTTGTCAATGTTTACTTTTTATTTTTATCAAAGGATTTATTATACACAATTTTAAAAGTCAAATGATAGTACAAGTTTCACTTTCTCTTCTCACCATCTCATTTTCCTTTCCCCAGGTACAATCATTTTCAACTCTGTCGGCTATTGCTTCTGGTAATTACTTAAATATTTCTAACAGCATGTTTACACTACTGCTTCATCCCATTTTATGTTTTAGATGTTACCTATTGACTGGAGATGGTGAAGATTTTGCTTTCTTATACCCCTCTTAACTCACAGACATCTTTGTTCTTCCTGAAAACTTGTAAAATAGCTTTATGGTTAAGTCCATCATCAGGGTCTTCATTATTTTGTCGTTGTAAATACTGCTAACTGTACTTCTGTGCAAACTTTTATTTTTGCTATGAATATATTGCCCCCCCCTTTTTTTTTTTTGCTCATCTTTCTTCAAGTTTCTGGTTAAGATTTCCTACTTCCTCTAATGGTTCTGTAAACTAACCTTCAATCCATTTCTATACACCTTCCTTTCTACTTAGCTATGGTCCTGGCACTCTGCTATCATTCAAAGAGATCTCCTTCAGCATTACAGCTCCTGCTTCTTGTATTTCATGTCTTGACCTTTTGGACTTAATTTTTTGTTTTGGTGGAGCACAACCTCTAGCAATCTCCTAAAAAAAAAAAAAAAAAAGATACATAGAAGCAACATCTTTGGAGAATTTGGATGTGTGAAAACGTGTTTATTCTAGCCTAATGTTTGATTGATACTGATTTGGGTTTGAAAAAGTTGTGCTCCCTACAGGGGAGAACTCAAATGGTAAGAACCCATGGTCTCTGACAAAACTGTCCAATCTAGTTTGCATTTAGGAAGAGAGTGAGGGCAAATTCAGGGCCTCCTGGCAGCAGCTTCTCTGGATATCACCAGGACAAAGTGAATTCATTTTTATTACTTAGAGATAGTTGGCATTACTTGAAAAGATGATGGTTTGTTATTATCTAGCTGGGTAATAGTGTTGCATATCCATTGGCAGGTAATTTTCCATCTATTATTAGAAGGAAATGGGTCACACTAGGCCATGGTATTGTGTGTGACCCAAATAGAATATGTACTCACACTTTTAGAAAAGAAATGCACAGATAGAAGTATTATGTGCTCTAATTCTGAGACTCTTCACCTGAAGTCTTCTATAGATCATCCATGTGGTTCTTGAATTCCCTGAACTTGGGTGCAAATTTTATTTTGTGTTACTTACATAGTCTAAGCTTCAGTGACCTAATAATAAGGTGGAGATAATATTAATACCTCCTCATATGGTGGTTGTGATTTTTAATAGTTAAAGAGACCCAAGACCCACCAAAAAGTTGAGGACAGTTGAACTCTAATCCCTTCTTTCCTCCATTTAATAGATAGAAAAACAGATTCCATAAAGGTTAGATATCACGTTGGTGTGACAAGTGCTTCCCCCACAGCTGGGACACAGAGTTGGTTTTCTGACTACTTGACCGGGAGTCTTCCCACATGGGCTTCAGCCAAGGTTATAGTTGAGCCTTATCTATCAATTTTCCTCACCTACTTTCCAGGGGAAGGTCGAGGTGAAGGTTCTGTTTTTGAGATTCATGGCTCACAATCAAATGTGGCTGAAGGAGGCCCCTGAAACCAGAAATTGTCAAGAGAGCAGCATTTATTTTTGTCATTACTCATTCTTCTAGCTGGGCCATGAGAAACATGGGAATATGGATAAATCAATGTAGATGCAAAATCTTGACGGTATTACTTGGCTCAAGTGTATGCTGGAGTCTCAAGACAATTACAACCATGTTGGCAAAAAGAAACATTCTGCTAAAGCATTTTTGACCAAGGAGACCAGTGTCTTTGTTTAATTGACCTCTTTTGGAAAATAAGTTCATGTAACTATATGGGAGTCAGCTAATTATTTGATATCCTGTGATCACAAAATATTAAATTTTGATTACCAATTACACATAATTTCTTATGTGTGTATATTGTTTCATTGTTTACAAAGTGCTTTCACATATTATTTTATTTAAGAACAGCATGGTACATTATCATTCCCCACATTTACAGATGAAAAACTGAGGACAGGGATTTGAAGAGATTTGCCTGAAGTCATTTTAGCTAATAAGATTTAGAACTGGAACAGGAACACTTGCCTTCTGATTCCAAATCTAGTTTTTTTTCCATCCTACCATGTGGCCTCCTAATCACCATTAGTCATGCTACCTTTCATACTCCAGTGATGGATACGTTTCAGAGGTAAGGGTGACATCGCAATGGGCATGCTGTCCTTGAGGGTTTGCAGCCATCCCCTGCATGAAGGAAACTGCTCTGCTAGCCTGCCAGACATGAACAGGCTGAGGGCATGTGGCCTCGGGGACTGGCCAGATACAGGATCCTAGGGAATTTGGACGAACGCAACCATTCACCAAGAGATCAACTTTACTCCTTCTATTTCAGGTAGGTGTTAATAGTAGGTAAGGGTACAAAATTCTATACAGAGAACATGAGGTAAGGGCTCCCACAAAGATTTATTAAGTGACTGTGCTCCTCGAAGGACCTAGCATAATGTAATTCATGTCCAGTTTTATGTCAACTATATGGATCAATAAGGGTTTTCTTTAAAATGAAGGTGAGTCAAGATTTTCATTCCTTGGTTTTACTTGAGAGGTAAATCACATAAAAATATACCTTATATAAATAATTGCTTTTCATTAACTTTATCTTTTTTTAATTTAAATTTTTATGAAAAGAAAATTTAAAAACCCTCAATTTTTTACTTTTGAATAAATCTGCCATATGCCAGGACATGAGCTGATATTACTGATGAAGTGAGCACTTCTGACTTGCTTGAGATGGAGAGAAAAGTTTTAAATCTTTCTCCTATTCTTGATTTAACACAGGTGGGGGATCTCATATGGCCATGTTCATGATGAGTGGCATTTTTAAAAAAGAGTATGAATTGGGGGTGCCTGGGTGTCTCAGTTGGTTAAGCGTTGGACTCTTTGTTTTGACTGAGGTCAAGATTTCACAGTCCTGGGATCGAGCCCTGGGATTGAGCCTTGCAACTGGCTCCTGCTGAGCACTGAGTCAGCTTCAGATTCTCTCTCCCTCCCTCCTGCTCCCCACCCCTTGCTCCTCTCCAGCCCCCCTTGTTCTTTGTGTGCACATACTCTCTCTCTCTCTCTCAAATAAATAAATAAAATCTAGGGGTGCCTGAGTGGCTCAGTTGGTTGGGCGTCTGCTTTTGGCTCAGGTCATGATCCCAGGATCCCAGGATCAAGCCCCGTGTTGGACTCCCAGCTCAGTGGGGAGCCTGTTTCTCCCTCTCCCTCTGCCCCTCTTCCCCCACTTGTGCTCTCTCTCTCTCTCCCTCTTTCTCTCTCAAATAAATAAATAAAATCTAAAAATAAATAAGTAAAATCTTAAGAAAAAGAGTATGGATTGATGCAGCTGCGGTGGGAAGCCCAAAACAAATCCTGAACCTGATGATCAAGGACTACAGAACTCAAGACTGCTCTGGATGCACGACAGACCTTGGCTTCACCAGACCCCAAACAGGACCTCACTTTTTCATAGATAGAGAAATGCCTCTTAAGCAAGGAGCTTATAATCTTCTGTGTAAAATAAAAATGATCCTTCTTGGATCATAGTCCTGCTGGAGTCCTGAAGAGCTTACCTCCTTTCCTTTTGCACGACCGTACTTGTTTGGAACACCATATATACCTAAGTGGTTTGGAGATACTGTTTGAGAGATGCCTCCAGAACCATGGAAGAAGAACACTCAGCTCCGGGTCTAGCACTCTTGGCTTCAAATCCTTGACAAACTCGTTTTGCCCTGCCCCCATTTTTTTCTCACTCCATTCTCATCATTTTCTAGAATACTGACCTCTCAAACTTTCCTCTTTTATGTCTCCCCTTCAGCACAGTTTACTCACCATGGCTTGCATTTTCCTACATGTCTTTAGTAATTTGAAGGAGGCCTCTTGGGGAGCACCTCCAGCTCCCTCTGGTCCTTAGCTTTATGCTGCCTCTGCTCGCCACTGAACCTTTCTGGCCTCTTGTGCAGAGCCCAGACATAAAGTGGGGGTCACTGAAGAGGCTATGCATGAGCCATAGAAAATTACTAACCGCAAGGAACTAGACAGTTTACAATTAACTTCAATTCGACCTTTGCTTCATCCATATTGGTGTCTTCCAGTTGTTTCTATCTATGAAGTCCAGGTACATATCTTCAGTATTCTACTTGCTGGAGAGGTGGAGGGAGGGCAGGCAGTGTATATAAACAGCCAAGCAACTGCTGGAAAATCTTGTTGGATATGTTGTCCATCTCCTCTGCTATTTTCCCCTAGCTCTGATTGTGGTTCTGAATTCTTTGAAGACTAAAGGGAAAGGCCTGCATTTGACAACTGAACTAACAGCTCGATTAAGGGAAAAATACTGCTGAAATCTGTCAATGACGGTTGCTAACATATGTTGCATTTATATACAGGGAGAAAACTAAACCTAACAAGTCCTTGGAAAGATGTGCGAGTTGGCTGACAGGTGTGACATCTCAGCACAAGTTAAAGGAACACTGAGCAGTGGGTTGTGTCCAGTGAGACTTGATTGGCCATAGATGACAATTCTGCTCGCTGACTCTTTCTCTGGTGTCCATGATTAATATCAAATGCCAGGTGAGGCATGCTTCCAACAATAAGGTTGAAGCTCAGTTAACACAGCACAGGATTTCAGTTTCCCATAGCCCAATCAAACCATCCAGGCACTTCCTGGGGGGATTATCCCCAGGATGAGTCAGGTAAAAGGAGAAAGGCAGGGCTTTCTTCCTGAAGCAAAGCTTCAAGTAGTGCACGACAGAAGCAGATACTTACCACTTGCACGAGTAAAGGAGCAACAGGCAATTTTTAGCCAAACATGTGGGATAGACTAGGTTTGAAGATTGTAAGATAAACTCAGGTAAACGCTGGATGACACACGATCATGGAACAAATGGTTTCAATTACAACCACAGTTTGGATACATGTTTTCGGAGTGGGTAAAGAAGAGGTTCTGTGGTGTTGAGTTGTTGATCTGCACATTCTGCAGTATAATTGACTATCAATGTGTGTGTGTGTTTATACATTTTCTTTTTTTGATGCCTATAGTAGACAGGGACCTATAATCATGAGAAAAAGAAAATGTATATATTTGTTTTGCTAAAAATATTTTTTATAGGAGATGCTTAAAATCAGGAGTGTTAATTTAACATTGCCTGTACAGATAACAGAGATGGCTTTCTGTCTTTTGTCTCCAGAAATGGGTTATTTGGGAGCCTTAAAGTGTGAGTGTGTTCCTGTTTCAGATGATCACACTTTTGGGGGGAGTTGGTAAGCATTAGTAACAAAATTATATTTAGTATGTAATTTTAAATTCCTTATGTCGAGGTTTTCAAAGAAACCCAGAAAGTTCAAACTCTACATCTGTATTCTTTGTGGTCCCCTACGTCCAATTTATCACTTCTATCTCAATGCCTCTCTCTTCAGATATTTATTCATCAATAATTCCACAAGATCTGAAGTGGTTAAAACAATGGTGTGAATAATAATAATATAGAAATACAAAGTCAATATTAAATAAGTCCCTATTATAAATAAGGGGACAGTGGATCCTAGGGAATGGTTTAACATACATAACAGAACTCGGAATCGGGATCTGAGAGTGCTTGGATTTACACTTCCGGTTCTTTAGTCAGATAAGAGCTCTGTGTACTGTTGATTACCAATTGCATGGGATCTTTTGTGGTTGGAGGACAAGTCAACACATTTTTGTATGCCCAGAGGGACAGTGAGAGTTAGATGGGTTTTGGAAACTAAGTTTACATGACAACAAAATTAGCAATTAAAAAGTTAAAAAAAAAATCAGTCTATTTTCTTTTTATTTTTTCAACAACTTTCAGCAAGTTAGCTGCTTGATGAATTCTCTTAATGGAATGTTTGTGTTTTTATGTAGATCAGTTCTGTAATGTTTGCACACACCAAGGAAAAGCACAGTCCACAGGCTACGTGTTTCTTTTTTCTGGGCCATTCTTCTTTTTGGCATGCTGGCACGATTGTTTGCAATCTCTCATCAATATGGAGAAGCCATCTATTAAGAACCATCTGCTGAAGAAAATTCCAGTCCCTAAGATTACATCCCTGCTGGATCTGTCCACGTTCCCCGCCCCCCCCATCCCCACCACTGTCTTCCTGACACTGCTTCTCTGTGCCTATGCATGCAGACTAGGCTGGTAAATGGGATTTGTCTTATTCAAGACTTACCACAGCATGGTAGAGCCAAAAGTATAATTCACTTCCTCTCAAACTTCAATGTGCAGACGAACCATCTGCGGATCTTTTTAAAATGTGGATTCTAATTTAATAGATCTGGGGTGGGCATTTCTAACAGGGTCCTGGCTGATGCAATGCTACTAGCCTGCTGACCACATTTTTCATAGCCAGGGTACGACTGATTCTAGAAGCAGTATAATATAGAGCAGAGTTTTTTAACTTCCATTCTGTTGACAGTTTGGGCTGAATCATTCTTTGCAGTGAAGGAATGTTTTATGCATGATAGGATGTTTAGAAATATCCCTGGCTTCTACTGACTTCTACTGTGATGTTCTCTCCCTCTAGTTGTGACATTGCCAAATATCCCCTGGGGATAAAATCACCCCAAGTTGAGGACCACTGGTATAGGGGTTATCATGAATGTTCTGGATTAGAATGCTTGGCTTCAAATTCTGGTTCCCAAACTTACTGTTATGAGTGGCCACAGGCAATTTCCTTAATCTCTCTGAACCTCAGTTTTCTCCTCCACAGAAAGGGGACAATAATAATATCTACATTAGATATTCATAGCATCAAGATGCCAATAGAGGAGGCTTCTGAATTTTCCTCCTGCCACCGATGCACCAAATTCATACAGCTACACATGAAGCAGTTTCCTCTGAGAGAAATCCAGAACCTAGCTGAGTCCCTCCCACACATCAGGCAACTGGGGAAATACCCACATTGACACAAGCAGGAAAGGCTGAGACAGGCCATAAACCTTACCCCCAGCACAGCACCATACAATTGGGAGGGAACACCCAACTCCCAGCTTCTCCTTGAGGAGTGAAAGATTTGGACTACACATCTAGGGCTCCAACTTTTAAGGCTGCTACCTGAGGGATAGGTCCCCAAATGAGGCCCCTAGCTCTCAGAGCCAATGGAGCTTGGGCTCACAAGTCCCACACGACTATAGCAAACAAAGAAACCCCTAAAGACCCCACCAAAAACCTACTAGAACTAATAAAAAAATACAGTAACATTGCAGGATACAAAACCAATATACAAAAATCAGTTGCATTTCTATACACTAAGGAAGAACCACTAGAAAGAGAAATTAAGAAAACAATCCCATTTTCAATGGCATCAAAAAGGATAAAATACTTAGGAATAAATTTAGCCAAGAAGGTGAAAGATCTGTACATGGAAGACTACAAAACATTGTTGAAATAAATTGAAGAAGCCAAAAATAAATGGGAAGATACTCTGTGTTCCCGGACTGGAAGAATTAATATTGTTAAAATGTTCATACTACTCACAGCCATCTATAAATTCAGGGCAATCCCCATCAAAACTCAAAGTGGCATTTTGACAGAAATAGGAAAAAACAATAAAAAATTGATATGGAACCAGAAAAGATGCCAAATTGCCAAAATAATTAGAAGAACAAAGTTGAAGGCATCATGCTTCCTGATTTCAAACTATATCACAAAGCTATGGCAATCAAAACAGTATAGTATTGTCATAAAACCGGACACATAGATCAGTGGAACAGGATAGAGAGCACAGAAATAAATCCCTGCATATATGGTTAATTAATTTATGAAAAAGGAGTCAAGACTATACAATGAGGAAAGGATAGTCTTTAAGTAGTGATGTTGCAAACATTGGTTATTCACATGCAAAAGAATGAAACTGTACCCCTGTCTTTTTCTAAGTAATCTCTACATCTAGTGTGGAACTTGAACTCATAACCTGGAGATCACGAATTGAACGGTCTACTGACTGAGACAACCAGTCACCCAAAACCGTACCCCTGTCTTACGCCGTAAACAAAAATCAAATTAAAATGTATGAAAGACTTGACCATAAGATCTGAAAAGGTAAAAGTCTTATCCTAGCAGAAAACATAGAAAGTAAGCTGCTTGACTTTGGTCTCGGCAATGATTTTTTGGATTTGGCACCTTAAGAAAGGCGACAAAAGCAAAAATAAACAAGTGAGAGTACATCAAATTAAAAAGCTTCTGCATAGGGGCACCTGGGTGACTCAGTCAGCTGTGTCTGACTTTGATCTTGGCTCAGGTCTTGATCTCATGGTCATGTGTTCAAGCCCCACTTGGGCTCCACACTAGGCATGGAGCCTACTTAAAAAAAAAGATAAAAACTTCTGCACAGCAATGAAAACCATTAACAAAATGAGAAGTCAGCCTATGGAGTAGGAGAAAATATTTGCAAACCACATATGTGATAAGTGGTTAATATCCAAAATATACAAAATTTTATACAATCCCAGAGCAAAACCGCTCACAAATAACCCAATTAAAAAATGGGCAAAGGACCTATAAACATTTTTCCATAGAAGACATACAAATAGCAAAGAGGTAGATAGAAAGATGCTTAACATTACTCATCATCAGGTAAATGGAAATCAAAACCACAATGAGATGCCACCTCACATCTGTTAGGATGTCTATTATCAAAAAGCTAAGGCATAACAAATGCTGGTGAGGATATGGAGAAAAGGGAACGCTTGTGCACTGTCGGTGGGAACATAAACGGGCACACTATTATGGAAAACAATATGCAGTTTCCTCAAGAAGTTAAAAATAGAACTACATATGATCCAGTAATCCTACTTCTGAGTATGAATCCAAAGGAAATGAAATCAGTGTTTGACAGATATATGTACTCCCATGTTCACTGCAGCCTTGTTTACAATAATCGAGTTATGGAAACAACCTAAGTGTCAGCTGATGGACCAATGGATGAAGAAAATGGGGGCTATGTATACAATGGAATATTATTCAGCCTTAACAAAGAAGGAAATCCTGTCATTTACAACAACATGGCTGAAACTAGAGGGTGTTATGCTAAGTGAAACAAGCAAGACAGAGAAAGACAAATACTGCATGATATCATTTATATGTGGAACCCCCCCAAAATTTAAGCAGTTGAACTTATTGAAAGAATAGAAAGGTGATTGCCAGAGATTGGGGTGGTTGGGGAAAAGGAGAGAGGTTGGTAAAGAGGTGCAAGCTTTCAGTTGTAAGATGAAGATCTGAAGACCTAGCGTATAACTTGATGATGATAGTTGATTATACTGTATTGTATAATTGAAATTTGCTAAGAGTAGAAACTAAGTGTTCTCACAAAGGAAAAAAAAGAAAAAAGAAGACGAAAAAACATAAATATGGGAGGTGATGGATGTGGTGATTAACTCTGTGGAGGAAATTCTTTACAAAGCACACATGTATCAGATCACGTTGTACACTACTTTATATTACATTTTTGTCAATTAAATGTCAATAAAGCTAAAAAAAGAGAAAAAGATATTCATAGAATTTCTGGGAGGATTAAATATTAAATATCCATGAAATGCTTAGAACTATATGCATGCAAATATTACTATCAAATAAATCAATAAATGTTAGCAAATATTACTGTTGGAAAGAACGAAGGAAAGAAGGAAGGAAGGAAGGAAGGAAGGAAGGAAGGAAGGAAGGAAGGAAGGAAGGAAGGAAGGAAGGAA